>NC_029794.2:5428399-5429368 GCF_000816755.2 Arachis ipaensis | reverse complement strand
AAAAAAAACAGAACTTAATAAATGTTAAATAAAGCAAGTTTTGATTTTTTTGACTAATTATTTTTTGTTAGTAAACATTTCCGATATATCATATAAGATTAAACTATGATAGATTAATTTAAGGAAAAGTCTAGAGGGCCAGCAACTGTAATACCCTACCACACAGAGTCTTATGCTTAAGTCATAAAGTTGAGGTGGCAATGTATTACGACCTCTAAAAGTAAAAAAATATATATATAATAATAATGAAAAGAGATAGTATGCTAGGAGTCTTGAAAAATAGGTAAAACAAAATCACAAAAAATCAAAAAGCGCAACCCTCAGAAAATGTGGTTACTTGCGTGCTAAGAGACTTAGAAGATAAGGATAAGAATGAGCGACAGAATAAAAGAAGGCCAAGAATACAGCATAACTAGCTCCTGACTCAGTCTGCGAAGACAAGGCTGGCCGGAGAATATATATATATATATCCCAAAATACTCAAAATATAAAATAATATCCTAGCTCTCCCTCAACCTCTATGAGGAACAAAATAAACAAGTTTCTTGGAGAGCAAGCTAAGTACATAGGTACATATAAACAGAAAAATCCCAAAATAACCCATGGACTGCTCTGCTTCAAGGATCCAGACGCCTAGCGAGGAGTCTCTCGACCTGCATCTGAAAATAACAACACAGTATGGGATGAGAACTAGATGTTCTCAGCATGGTAAAGGTGCCACGCGTATAATAAATAAGGTCCTGGAAATGCCAGAAGCAATCCTAGAACTCCGTCATACAAATATAAAACTTAGTTTCTAAGCAAAAGCCATAATTAGGGGTAGGTAATCTAAGCATTCCTAAGCTTATTCAACTTCAAACCTAACATAACCACCAACCCTTTTCACCCTTTCTCCGTTCCTCCGTCACTAGGGGTGGCAAGCGGGGAAGCCCGCCCCGTCCCGCCAGAAGCCCGCCATTTGGTAGGCTG
>NC_029794.2:5390840-5428034 GCF_000816755.2 Arachis ipaensis | reverse complement strand
GCTCCGTGGGATCGACCCTTACTCACGTAAGGTATTACTTGGACGACCCAGTGCACTTGCTGGTTAGTTGTGCGAATTTGTGAAGAATTGTGACTTCCAATTTCGTGCACCACCCACCCTGCCAGAAGCTCGCCCTTTGGCGGGCTGGCCCGCCCTGCCCCGCCTAGTGAGGCGGTTCCAGAATCTCAACCCGCCCCGCCTAACGGCGGGCTGGCGGGCTAAACCCGCCAAATATCCTCTTTTTTTTTTTACTTTTAACTATTAAATAATATATATAAAGATATAAAAAAAATCTCTTTTGTTTTTTACTTTTAACTATTATAATTTCTAAAAGTATAAACAAATTATAATTTTTGTATTCACAAACATTAAAGTCTTTGTAATTATAAATATCTAATAAACATAATTATAAATCAAGTTTTCATTCAAAACATAATTATAAATATTGTTTCCAAAGCAAAATAAACATAATCCAAAACATAATTAACAATATTGTCTCTAAAACAAAACAAACACAATCTAAAACACTCAATTTTCATCTTCATTCTCTTGAAAGTTGGGTTGCGGGAAGTTGAGTTTTGGTAAAAAAAATTGTAAAAATATCCCTTGCTAAAAAAATACTAAGCCCGGCGGGAAAGTCTGCCCCGCCCCACCAAAGTCCGCCAAAACCCTCGGTTTAAGCGGTGCGGGTTAAGCGGGATTTTGCTATTTAGTGGTCTCAATTTTTCAGCCTGACCCGCCTTTTTTTGGCGGGTTACGCGGGCCGGCCCGGCAGGTTTAGGCCTGTTTGCCACCCCTATCCGTCACCCATAAATCATGCAGAGACAAGCATCCAAACAAGTTCACACACAAGTAAGAAGCAGATAGTGCAAATAGCAAGTATAGCAAGTAGCAGAATATATATATTTTCAATTAGACAATCTCAGATAATGCATAGCAATCAAAACAAACAAATGCACATGATGCATGCCTGTCCTATGGCTGATGATATCATCTGTCGGTTATATAGCCAACCCGACATGTCCTAGTAGCTAACCATGGACTGAAATACCCATGCAGAGCAAGTGGGTTTGAGCTACAACCCCCTTGCTACTACCCGCTTAACCCAGAGCTAGTGGAATAACCACTACTGCAGCTACTACCCAGGTAGGTGTTTAAAAGCTCAACCTGGAGCAAGTGGGAGGTCCACTACTGCTACTACTATCCAGGCATTACAAACATACATTTATTCGATTTAAATCAAGCATTATCATTATCAATTCTCAAACATTAATCTAGAGCAAGCGGGACGAACCACCATCCTTGCTACTACCCAGGTATCTCAAGCATATATTCGTTTATTCCAAATGAGTTCAATCATCCATCAACATATCACTATCACAAATGTTCATCATTTTTCATAACATTTTCACCCTTCTTATTCATAATCCATCATTTTAACCTTTACTTCACCCTCAAGTTGCCTTAATATCCTAACTTCAACTAGCTACTGTACTTAGTACTATACCTTATGTTTAAAAGGATGAAAATGGAGGTTTAGAAGTGAAAATTTGGTTTAAAACACCCAAAATCCAGTTTTACAGCAAGCAGTGGTCACGCGTGAGTCATGTGTACGCGTGATCATGCGCATTGGCTTCTCACGCGCACGCATGGATTCTCGCGCATGCGTTGTTAAAATGCCATGCCACGTGTACGCGTGGATTGACGTTTTCCAAAAATTGGCAAAATGCCCAGAAAGTTGCTACAACCAGTTTTTAGCACATGTATAACACAGTTTTATACACCAAACTTCCGTCGTCCATAACTTTTTCTACAAAATTCTGTTTTTCACAAAATTGATATCATTCAAAAGCTTATAAAATCATCTTTCATTTGAAATAAACCACAATTCCATCCAAAATTTGAGGAGCAAGTTATGGACTTCCAAAGTATACCAAAATTCACTTTGATGAGTTTGGAAAACTCTAAATT
This sequence comes from Arachis ipaensis, assembly GCF_000816755.2. NCBI lineage: Eukaryota > Viridiplantae > Streptophyta > Magnoliopsida > Fabales > Fabaceae > Arachis > Arachis ipaensis. The sequence continues at coordinate 5,426,063 of NC_029794.2, read as the reverse complement.
AAATTGATGATGATCAAATATTATTAATAGCAAAATTATTAATCTAATCTATATATGTTAATTAAATTAATTTTTCTGTGCAGGGTTTACTTGGGCCGAAAAATAATTCTGGTGCAAGCCCAATCACATTCAGCCTTTAGTTTTGATGATATATGATGAATATGGCTGAATTGATTTTGTTATGCTACTTGGGCCAACTTAATCAAACTGAAAATGCTTTCCTATGTGTTTTATGCATGATCCAAAAATTCATCAGGAAAGCAAATGTTACCAATTGAGCCAGAATGATTTTGGTTGCTCCAAGCCTAATTGTGTTATATGCTTAAGATCTAATGCTTGATTTCAAATCCATCAGGAAAGCAAATGTTAACATTTGCCTCATGCTTTCCAACGGATCCCATTTCTCTTCTTTGAATGGATTCTAAATTTAATTTGCTAGCGTTGGAAATATAAGTGAGAGAGAAAGTGTCATTGATTTGACTACAAGCACTAAAGCTACACGCTTGTCAGCAAAGAGAAAGGGAAATTGATTTACTTTATTCTCTATCTTTGTTTCATTAATTATTGTTCACAATTTCTCTTTCCTCTCTCTCATCTCTTTCTTTTCTTCGGTCATTGTCCAGGAAATAATGGAAGCTATGTTCAGCTACCAAAAGAAAGAAGGAGCTGCATGCAACAAGACCATCAAGCTAATGATGGCAAGAAAACATACTAAAATAAAAATGAGCTATGGCTGAGATTGTCACCAAATATGGATAGATTTGGTGAAGTAATCTTGGGCTCTTCATGCTCAAAAAGGAAGAAGAAGATTCGGCCAGCAAGGTGAGATTCTTGGAGGCATGGCTTGTCTTTGATTCTGCTCAACCACCACAGGAAGTAGCTAGAGTGGCGAAGTGATGGTAGAGGCAGAGATTGAAGCAGATGAAGTCATCATCATCATGAAGCATCAAGGGCCATAAATCCATCTTGGAGAGCAAGCCAAGGATGGAGAGCTCGGATTGATGAAGGGTGATGATCAAGAAAGGACTAGAGGTAATTGCATGTTGGGTTTTGCATGGTTATCTCTTCTCTCTCTGTGTGGCCGAACCGGTTTCTTGAAGGAAGAAGAAGTTGGCTTGGGTTTTTGGCTTCAAGTGTGAAGATTTATCTCTTCTATAAAAAGAGAGAACAGCCACTGTTTGGAGCAAGGAGTTAGAAGTAAGCAGTGAGAGTGCAAGGCACAGGATTCTCAGAGCTACCTAAGCTTACAGATTTTCTTCTCCTTCAATGTATTCTGTTTAGTATTTTTCTGTTTAATTTTGTCATGTCTTGAGTCTCATGGAAAAAAGGCAAACAGTGAGGTTTGTATGAAAAAGCCATAGAGCGGAAAAAGGCAGAGAGTGCAAAATTAAAAGAAAAAGCCATAGATGTCTTAGAGTTCCTTTGTTCATCTATGTTGTGTTTCATAATTCTGTGAGAATCTCCTTGTAAGTTGGGTTAGCACTTTACAGTTTGTAATCAGATTGATTATAGTAAAATTCCATCATTGTTGTGATGGAGACTGGATGTAGGCTGCAATGCACTTAGCAGCTGAACCAGGATATATCTGGGTGTAATCTTCCTTCTCTCCTACTCCATTTATGTTTTCTACTGCACAGGAGCAAAAACAAAAAATGTCTCGTGCCAAGTGACGAGACAAAATGAAAAAGTCTCGTGGCTAGGGACGAGATAAAAACAAAAAAGTCTCCTCTAAGTCCAGCAAGTGTTAGCAAGCAAAAAGGGGGCTAAGATTCAACCCCCCTTCTCTTAGCCACTGAAACCATCAATTGGTATCAGAGCTTGGTCTCAAAGAGATCAAGCTTTGCGGCTTGGAGAAAAGATCCAGATGGCAGAAAGCAGTTACTCTAATCTGGTATCCTACAACCTTACTGAAGGACAGTCAAGCGACAGACCGCCTCTTTTCAATGGGAAAAACTATACCTATTGGAAAGAGAGAATGAAGATCTTTGTGCAAGCAGTAGACTACAGACTCTGGAAGATCATTCTGGATGGTCCTCAATTTCCAACTATCACCAGTGCCGAAGGAATAGTCTCTCTTAAACCAGAAGCAAGGTGGACCGAGGAAGATAGGAAGAAGGTGGAGCTAAATGCCAAGGCTGTTAACTTGCTCAACTGTGCTATCAGTTTCGAGGAATACTGGCGGGTATCACGATGCACAACGGCAAAGAAAATCTGGGACAAATTGCAAATCACTCATGAAGGAACCACCATTGTAAAGAAGACTCGGACAGATATGTTGAACAGAGAATATGAAATGTTTGCAATGAAGGAAGGAGAGTCCATTGATGAATTGTTTGAACGATTCAACATCATTGTTGTTGGCTTAGATGCTCTGGAAATTACATATCCTGATTCTGTGCTTGTGAGAAGAGTGCTGAGATGTCTCACAAAAGAGTGGGAAACAAAAGCTTTAATTATTTCTGAGAGCAGTAGTTTAGATTCCATGACATGTGATGATTTGAGAGGAAACCTTCTTGCTTTTGAAAACACCTATTTGAAAAAAGATTCAAAAAAGAAAGGAATTGCTTTTTCTTCTGTGACTAACCCTCTGGATGATGAATCCAGTGATAACTCTTCTGAAAATGAGTTTGTGTTGTTTGCAAAAAAATTCAGGAAAATGGTGAAGCTCAAAGGCAAAGGCAGCAGCTCAAGGAAGATGAAGAAAGACCTTAGCAAAGTAACCTGTTACAATTGCAAGGAAATGGGACATTTCAGATCTGATTGTCCCAAGTTAAAGAAGGAAGAGAAGCCGAAAAGAGTAAAGAAGAAGGGACTGATGGCCTCATAGGAAGACTTGGAGAATGACTCAGATGATGATGATGAAGAAATCGAGACCAAGTCACAACCATGTCTCATGGCAGATCACATAGATCAGGTGTGCCTAGCATCCAAACGGAAAGAAAATATGTGGTATATGGACAGCGGATGCTCTAGGCATATGACCGGAAAGACAACCTTCTTCATAAAGCTTGATGAATATGATGGAGGACTTGTCACTTTTGGTGATGATGCAAAAGGAAAAATAGTGGCTGTTGGAAAAGTTGGTTAGGACGAGATAAAAATGCAGGCTTGATGGAGGAGTTATGATCAAGGGGGAGGCAACGCAGATTTAAATTTTCATGGGCCCCACCTAATAATTCCTGATTCCACCATGTCAGTTTAGTTAGTTATTCTTTCTTTGAAAAATAAAATCACAAAATCCCTTGGATTGTCTTTTCATATCTTGTTGGAAGAAGCATGTTGTCAAATCATATCGTTTCCTTCCAACTAATCCCTTGATTCAAGGAAACTCCCTTTTTATCATTTTTTGAAACTCTCATTTGGTTAATAACCGCGCCATTATGGTCATTAACTTCCCCATCATCTCTCTCCAATCCACATTTATTGCACCACTAACCTCCTTCCACCCTCACTCTCTTTCGGCATTCACCCTTTCATATTCAACTCCTCCATTCATCCTATCATGAAAAAGAAAACTGCACTTAGGAGAATTAGCCGAACCCCCATTCCAAAAAACCCACCTTTTTCATCACCTCCAACCCATACGCATATCCATCTCCATTCTACCTCCTCTTCTACTCATTCCCCTCCTTCCAAAAAGACCGAAACCATGCGCCGTAAGGTAGTTGCTCAGAAAACTTTAGGGAGAGGCAAAACTGGAAAGACCAAGGAACCTAGTGTTGAAGAGGATGAAGACGAGTCACATACTTCGCCCCCTCAATCACCACCGAAAAGATCCACCCCACATGCAAGAAGCTCTCAAAAGAAGCAAAAAAGCTTTGTGTTACATGATACTAAGGAACCTGCGAATTTGGAGTCACTTGAATTCAAGAACAAGCATCACAAAAATCACTCACATTTTGATCCTTCTCGGTTCTACTCATGTGCTTTCTATGAGTTTCACAAAGATGTTTTGATGAAACGTCATCTCTGTCCCTCTTACTTGGTGAACCTTGAAAATCTGGCCAACAAATGAATCAACTTTTCTTCTCTGTTTGATGCTCTGAAATGGACCCCCTTGGTTCAGATTCAGAAACTTGTTTACCCGGGGCTGGTCCGGGAGTTCTATGCAAGCATGCGTTTGATTGATGGCTCGATCCATTCTTACGTCAAGCGTGTTTATATGACCCTCACCCCTCAAACCATAGGTGCTGCTCTTGGGTATGAAGATGATGGACCAAAAGTTTACATGATTGATAAGTGGGATGATCAAGTTGGCGTTTCACAGCAAACAGTCTTGCAACACATCTGTGCAAATCTTTCAGGTTTAGATGGACTAATCCCAACTCATCGAGCACTCGGCCCTGAAAACTCTCTATTGCACCGTATCGTCACTCACATCCTCACTCCACAAAGTGGCTCTCATCATAGAGTAACAGTTTCTGATTCTATCATTCTCTTTACCCTCAAATGTCACTGCATCAATCCGGGAGGTGCTCAGTGAGTTCCGCAACATGTCCAAGTTGATGTTCAAATCCCACAAGACTGCCCGGAAATTGGAATATGAACAGGAAAGGGCTTGGAAGAAGTGTCACGAAAGGGTTGGCCTCATGATTAAGAGCTTTGATGATGAAATGGGGACAGGAGATTACGAAGATAATTTCGGTTCAGAGTTCAATCTTTCTGATGATTAATGACTGTTTCTTTATTTTTATTTGATATTGGCTCCATTAGGCTCAATCTGTTTTTTGTAGGAGCATGACTTGATACTCACTGCTCTATGATACTTTGATACACTCTTGTTACTTTATTATGGATATTTTGTTGTGTTGTTCATATTTTGTGCAGGTGCCCCTTGATGACAAAAGGAGGAGGAAATTGAAACTAATGAAACAGGGGAGGATTTGCTGAAACAGGGGATGAAATTTTCAATTGAAAATTCATGATCACCCTTGTTCAAAGAATGCATGTTGTTATTGCATTTGTTTCACTATGGTTACTGCTGTTGGAAATGCATTTGGCATTTGGTTGTTGATCATATGAATGTCTAGTTGTTGATTTATCTTGATGAACATGCTTGTATTGAAATAGGAATATTCTTATTCATCTTGGTAAACATGTTGGTTTGAAAATTTATTTTTAACAGTTCCTTTAAACTGTGATATCTAACAGCTGCAATGTTTTTGATGTGATCATGAGTGATTCAAAAATATTTTCTTGAATAATATTGCTCTGATATCTTGACTGAAAATATTTGAAAATTTTTTTTGAACTACATTGTTTTGGAATTAGTTGATGTGTGTAAAGTTTGAGCAGTAAATCAGTTTATGATATCAAATGAGTTTTGATTATCAATTTAAAACTGCTCATAAATCAAGCATTTAGCATCATATAATATGCTAAATAACATTGTTCTTGAAGCTTGATTAAAATGTTACAGGTTAGTGCTTCCCTTGGTAAAATAAGCATACATCAAGGGGGAGCCATGTGACATTTAGAAAGGGGGAGAAATTCAACCTTCAAAGGGAGTACTCATGCTCAATTCTTTTAAAAAATTTCTTTCCATTTCAATTTTAATAATGTTTGTCATCAAGGGAGAGATTGATGAGTTTGGAAAACTCTAAATTAAATTGATGATGATCAAACATTATTAACAGCAAAATTATTAATCTAATCTATATATGTTAATTAAATTAATTTTGCTGTGCAGGATTTACTTGGGCCAAAAAATAATTCTAGTGCAAGCCCAATCACATTCAGCCTTTAGTTTTGATGATATATGATGAATATGGCTGAATTGATTTTGTTATGTTACTTGGGCCAACTTAATCAAACTGAAAATGCTTTCCTATGTGTTTTATGCATGATCCAAAAATTCATCAGGAAAGCAAATGTTACCAATTGGGCCAGAATGATTTTGGTTGCTCCAAGCCTAATTGTGTTATATGCTTAAGATCCAATGCTTGATTTCAAATCCATCAGGAAAGCAAATGTTAACATTTGCCTCATGCTTTCCAACGGATCCCATTTCTCTTATTTGAATGGATTCCAAATTTAATTTGCTAGCGTTGGAAATATAAGTGAGAGAGAAAGTGTCATTGATTTGACTACAAGCACTAAAGCTACACGCTTGTCAGCAAAGAGAAAGGGAAATTGATTTACTTTATTCTCTATCTTTGTTTCATTAATTATTGTTCACAATTTCTCTTTCCTCTCTATCATCTCTTTCTTTTCTTCGGTCATTGTCCAGGAAATAATGGAAGCTATGTTTAGCTACCAAAAGAAAGAAGGAGCTGCATGCAACAAGACCATCAAGCTAATGATGGCAAGAAAACATACTAAAATAAAAATGAGCTGTGGCTGAGATTGTCACCAAATATGGATAGATTTGGTGAAGTAATCTTGGGCTCTTCATGCTCAAAAAGGAAGAAGAAGATTCGGCCAGCAAGGTGAGATTCTTGGAGGCATGGCTTGTCTTTGATTCTGCTCAACCACCACAGGAAGTAGCTAGAGTGGCGAAGTGATGGTAGAGGCAGAGATTGAAGCAGATGAAGTCATCATCATCATGAAGCATCAAGGGCCAGAAATCCATCTTGGAGAGCAAGCCAAGGATGGAGAGCTCGGATTGATGAAGAGTGATGACCAAGGAAAGACTAGAGGTAATTGCATGTTGGTTATTGCATGGTTATCTCTTCTCTCTCTGTGTGGCCGAACCGGTTTCTTGAAGGAAGAAGAAGTTGGCTTGGGTTTTTGGCTTCAAGTGTGAAGATTTATCTCTTCTATAAAAAGAGAGAACAGCCACTGTTTGGAGCAAGGAGTTAGAAGTAAGCAGTGAGAGTGCAAGGCACAGGATTCTCAGAGATACCTAAGCTTACATATTTTCTTCTCCTTCAATGTATTCTGTTTAGTATTTTTCTGTTTAATTTTGTCATGTCTTGAGTCTCATGGAAAAAAGGCAAACAGTGAGGTTTGTATGAAAAAGCCATAGAGCGGAAAAAGGCAGAGAGTGCAAAATTAAAAGAAAAAGCTATAGATGTCTTAGAGTTCCTTTGTTCATCTATGTTGTGTTTCATGATTCTGTGGGAATCCCCTTGTAAGTTGGGTTAGCACTTTACAGTTTGTAATCAGGTTGATTATAGTGAAATTCCATCATTGTTGTGATGGAGACTGGATGTAGGCTGCAATGCACTTAGCAGCTGAACCAGGATATATCTGGGTGTAATCTTCCTTCTCTCCTACTCCATTTATGTTTTCTACTGCACAGGAGCAAAAACAAAAAAATGTCTCGTGCCAAGTGACGAGACAAAATGAAAAAGTCTTGTGGCTAGGGACGAGCTAAAAACAAAAAAGTCTCCTCTAAGTCCAGCAAGTGTTAGCAAGCAAAAAGGGGGCTAAGATTCAACCCCCATTTCTCTTAGCCACTGAAACCATCACACTTTTTACCAAATAATGCCTAAACCTCATTTTCACCAAATTCATATTCTTTACCCATAAACCTGCATATTCATAACATCTCAAGCCTCATTTCATTAATACTAACCACTAAATACATTAATACTCACACCATTACATCAAGCACATACATTAATCATAAGTCCACCCTTTCCAATCATAAGCTTCTATTTTAGAATTCATCAACCCATTACCTTCATCCATTAATAACAAATCATAATTCACTTTCAACTAATTAAACAAGCCATAACCATCAAATTCCATCAACTTATATCAACATCATCATCAACCCATCATTAATGATTACAAGTACACATATTCAACAACACCAACAACTCATACTCATGACTTCGAATACAAGTTCAATCATAAATTTATCCAACATCATCACACAACTAATCATTTCATACATTCAATCATTTCAACTTAACCTATAGTTCCCTAGTTTAAGTTTTCACAAAACCTTATATGTTAAACGCGCGAAACCTAAGCCATACCTTGACCGATTTTCACGTATTTTTCGAAATAACCCACTTAGGCAAAGGCAAACCTTCAACACCAAAAATCAGCTCTATCACCAACCGAGAACTCAATCAAGCTTCCAATGGCTCCAAGGACCTCATATCATACACACACACACACATATATATAATACATATATACCTAAAATTCAATACCCAAAAATACTTAATCAATGAATTAGTTAGATTTTTAGGATTCTCACCTTACCAATGAAAAATTAGGACAAGACTCGGCAAGTCCACCAAGTTAATTCGATCCTAAACACCGAAATTATACAAAATTTTAACACCAAAGCCCAATAAATTCAGAACTGGAAATGAAGAAATTGAGAAAAAAAATGTGGCTTCCTTACCTTACAATGTTATGGGCTTTGTAGAGTTCGACGCCGCGGTCGCGTAGCCACAAACGGATCGTCAATCGGAACTCCGAATCAAAAGTTACGCGGATTTGAAGTTGAAGTGAGGGTTAGGTTTTTATTTTTATTCTTCTCCTTCCATGAAAGTTTCCCAGCGTAAATGATGAAGAAGGGAATAAGAGGCTGTGTCTCTTTAATGGGTTGGGTTCAGTTGGGCCTTGGACCTATTTTGGGTCTGGTTCAACCGGCTCGGTCCGTTCGACCCAATCTTGAGCCAAATTCTTTGAAATTAGTGTCGAAATTCTCGTTTTAACGAGCTCTATCTTATTTTAATATTAGATTTACATTTTTAACTTTTCATATTAAAATTTAATTTATTGACTAATTATTCGTTAATTTCACAGAATTTACAGCAACTTTATTAAATTCTGACCAGCATGTAACCAGCAAAGAAAAGTGAGCCATTGGATGAAATCTCACACCATTAAAATCATCATTAATGACTATTTAATGGTTACAAATCACAAAAGTTGCTGACCCTCTAATACTCCTCTTAATTTAAATAACAAAATAATAAACATAAATCTAAACATAATTCTAAAGCTAAATAAATCAACTAAAAGTCTAAAAGGCTATAAAACCTTAAACTTAATCTAAATGGTAACAATTTATGTATTTCTAACATGTAGAACCTAAGTGGGCCGGGGCTTTTGGTCCAAGCACTTAAGTTGCTTACTACATCATGCTAAAAGAATCTATGTACCTTACAAGTTATAATTCAGCTTCAAAAAAATATTTTTTGAACATTTAATTCACTGTATTTTAAATCCATATCTCTATTTTATTTTCTCTTAAATATTGTTGATGTTGAAATCTGGATCTACTACGACATGATGTTCAAATAATTAAAACCACTCCTCATAAAGTTTTAGAGATGCTTATTATGGCTTTTTCCACTTGTGAGTGGACTTTGTTTAGTAGAGGATTTTAGTAATCATGACAATTAATCATAAGTAGATTTTAAATTAAATTAAAATAATATACCAAAAAAGAATTACAATATAAATCTAATCTTTCCCAATTTTAGTAGAAAAGAAGTGTGTTAAATATAATTATGACTGTCTATGTTATTTAAATTATTTTTTTATTATTAATAGATGTAGATTTATTTATTATAATTTTTTTTGTGAGTACATAAAGAGTACATCATATATAAAGTGTAATAACTCAAATATTTTTAAAGAAATTTTTCGTTCTCTTCAACAATGAGAATAACTTATTTTTCTCCTTCTCTTAATCTTTTTTGATTCATCAAACTATCAACATCACAACTTAAACAGTTTAAGACATGAGATTTTTTTTAAAAATTGTCAATATTAAATTGAAAGGATACCAACAGAATTAAACTGAAAGGGGAAGATACCGCCATCACTGATCAGGTGGGGTGGGAGTTAAGATGTTAGAAATGTAGTTAATGCTTGAATACAGCATCAACCCCACAACGCATAATACATTAGGAGAAGATTACCTGCTACATTCCGCACCCGAGCCACCATTGCTTCTTATATGATGAATCTCACATGCGACAGAACAATATTGGAAAATACCACATAGAAAGCTTCATTTAGGTCAACTCTTTAAGTATACATTTTTCGGCCATTTGTGGTTTTGAATTCAATGGAGAAGATTCTAGAGGTGAATAAAGTAAACTAAAACCAAGAAATTAAAATAAAGAATCTAACTATCATTGTTATTTAGATTATTTTTTTATTAATAGTAGAGGTAAGTTTATTTGTTATAATTTTTTTAGTGGGAGTACATAAGGAGTACATATTATATAAGGGAGACACTCTGATAAAAATGTTTAAAAAAATAAACTAGTTTAATCAATTATATGTATTGAATTTTAATTACTTAAAAATATTTTAAAAAAACGTTTTAAGCGGCTTTATCTAAGTGACTCCCATTATATAAAGGGTAATAACTCAATAGAGGAAATTTTTTATTCTCTTCAACAATGAGAATAACTTATTTTTCTTCCTCTCTTAATCTCTTCTGGTTCATCAAACCATTAACATCACAGTTTGAACAGTTTAAGGCATGAGATTTTTGTAGTAAAATACATTTTTTTAGTAAAATTCGTTTTCTTTATTATAAAAAAAATCTAGGTAATAGTCACTAACCTTTGGCGAGCGGAACGACGACGCCGAGGGAAGCCGAGGAGGTGCCAACGATGGTCGCCGCGAGCAACTCGAACTTGGCAAAGAGGAAAATTTTAAAATAATTGGGAAAACGCTAACAATTTTAAAATAAATGGAAAAAATATGATGGTTCAAGTAAGAAGGCTCACCGTTAGGAGTAGGAGGTCAAACCCAACCCAATTAACCGTAGGACTGGTTCCATCACCTTCATGCCCCCACTTAGGTCACAAGTCAGCACTACCCAATTCGGCAAGCAACATGCCAACATATCTTATAGAAGTTAAGGAAGCAAAATTAATTGAATTAAAGTGAACAGAAATACTTAAATAGTATATCATCTTAGGCATGATCAAAAGTCAAACCAATTTTTACAAAATGGCAAAACTGGTTAAAGTAGATCAAATAAATGCTGCAACCATTTGTGTTAGAAAGAAAGAAAAGAAAGTGAATCCTAACTCAGAAAATGAAATTACAAAGTTCGAACAAAATGTATTTACATCTAGCATAAAACTAGGGGATCCTCCTCCATTAATCTCTTAATCTTCTACTGTTTGGATCTCACCCATCATAGTCCTATTACTTACAACATTAAATCCCAAAAAACTGCAGGGCTAACCTTTTTTTCTTTCTTTACCTTCTTTCCACTTCCTATCCCAGATGCTTCTGTGTTGTTCATATCCTACATATTTGCATTAGCAGATAGCACACCGTTAGCAGTAGCCTTCTTATTGGTTTTGCTCTAGAAGGCTATTTCTAAACTATCTAATGGTAATATTTTGTTGGTCAAAAATAATTTATTTCGAGAAAAAGATGTATCCGAGGGTTAGGAAGCATGTATTTTCGAAAAAAACCGACATCGAGAGAAAGAATCAACAAGCTGTTCGATTTAACTAATCGGAGAATCCAAGTATCGAAGGTGGTTTCTAGACGTTACTCATTGTGAGGTGTAGTTAGATATTTGCTTTGAGAGAGTGTGGGTGTACTGGGGTGCCGGTGTTAGAGAGAAAGAAGTCTATGTGTTGTAACAATTTTCACATAGTGATATTCTCTGGTTGTCATTTGACAACGGCCATGGTTTTTTCTCCGATAATTGGAGTTTCCACGTTAAATTCTTGTGTTGTGATTGTGTCTATTTTATTTCTCTGTCAAAGGTGTTTTCTCAAGGGGGAATGATGTCTTATTCCCAACAAGTGATATCAGAGCTTCGGTTTGGTGGGATTTATTCTTAGTATGCTCTGTGGTTGTAGCCTAGTCTGACCTTCCACATTAGAAAAGAATTTTATCCTGTGGCTTGAGGTTGATCTTTGGTTGCTGTTGTTGTTGTTGGAAGGCAGTGTGACACTGTGAGAGTGCAGTTTGGAAAGGTTCTGGCTAAGGAAAGACTTGGTATTTAAGTGTGTCCATTGTGACTCACCTCTCTTTCCGGGGGACCCTTCTTAGTGCACAGTTGAGTTATACTATTCCAGTATACGGTTGCAACAATGTCAGGATATTCAAGTGCTGTGAAGCTTGAAATAAAGAAATTTGATGGAAGAATCAATTTTGGCTTGTGGCAAATACAAGTCAAGGATGTGTTGATACAATCAGGTTTGCACAAGGCGTTGAAGGAGAGATCTCTGGTTGCTCTCTCTATGAGAGAAGATGATGTTCTCTAGAAGACAAGAAGTATCCTCATGGTATTGCCGCACTGCCATGGATAAGGATGAGTTGTGGCAATCGGGTCCACAATTGCACACGGGCATTGGTTGGCGTTGAGATGCAAGGTGTGTGGCGGAGTTAGGTCGATGGCTGAAGAACTTCCAGGAAAAGCCAATTTGGAAGTTGCACCATGAATTTTCAGCAAGGTTTCGATCTGTACCAAGGCGAAATGCTTGGAGTGGTCTAATTCCAAGTGAGTATACTTTCATGGTGGAGTATGATAGTTCTCTGAACTATGATTGTCGGTATAGACAATGGCAGCAAAGAATTGTCGGTGTTGACAATGGAAGCTGAAGATGTGTGACTATTTCAATCAAGGTGGAGATTGTTAGGATTTGGTTGAATTAGTCCCACATTGCTTAGGATAGCAAATGGAGTTGGTGGCCTAGGCTATAAATATGAGGCTAAGTTCTCCATTTGTTTTTGCACCAGTCAGAAACACTTTAAGCTTGTATCTGATTTTTCTTTTCCTCTGTACTCTTTGATTAGAGAGTGTTGTGAGGTGTAGTTAGATATTTGCTTTGAGAGAGTGTGGGTGTACTGGGGTACCGGTGTTAGAGAGAAAGAAGTCTATGTGTTGTAACAATTTTCACATAGTGATATTCTCTGGTTGTCATTTGACAACGACCGTGGTTTTTTCTCCGGTAATTGGAGTTTTCACGTTAAATTCTTGTGTTGTGATTGTGTCTATTTTATTTCTCTGTCAAATGTGTTTTCTCAAAGAGAAATGGTGTCTTATTTTATTTCTCAGTCAAATGTGTTTTCTCAAGAAGAATGGTATCTTATTCCCAACACTCGTGTCAAGCAAAAGAAGCGAAAACTGTTACTCACGAATTAATGTACATGGAATGTACATTCCAATTTGATTTGGTAAAAATTTCTATAAATAAGAGAAAACTCAAAGGCACAAAAGGTTAGAATCTTTTTAGAAATAAGCGCCAAAAGCCAAAAGCCAAAAGCACAAGGGTTACATTCCAAGTCTCTTACTCTCATACTCACACTGCAACGAAGAAACAAGCGCCAAAAGCCATCCACAGTCGCTGCTTTTTCACCTTCTACACTCAAGCATGCAGATTCCAAATCATTATATTTGGGTTTGGGCTTCTAAATTTTTGCAACAAGATATATGGCCTTTCATTTATCTCATAAGCACGCTAAGTTGGGCCCAAACAAGAAAAGACAGCACTCAATTACTTAAAATAGATTAAGTTAGCTTGGTGTTAGTTTAGTGATTAGTTTACTATTTCACTTAAATAAGTGTTAGATTCAAACTTTTGAATCTCCTTGTATATGCATGAAATTATTAATCAGCCATAAACTCTTAAATAAAGCTCTAATCTGTGACGGATTAATCATTAGCTTATCAAATTGTAAAATACCATAAAAAACCAAAATTACCTCAAATATAGTATCATTTGCTACCAGTGATTTTTCTCTCACACGCATACATGGCACACACCACACAAAGATAACAATTATCTTTTAAAGCATTATAAAAATTTATTATTTTTCTACTTGTGTCTGACTATTGCTCGTTTATAAATTATATTATGAATCTACTAGTGTATACATGACGTGATAAAGATTCATTAAAAATTCTATATTTTTATTTGAGTAAATATTAAATAAATTCTAAGTGCATATTGTTTCGTATTTCGATATTATTTTTGTAAGCTTTTTAATTCTAAATAAATCTAATACAAAACGAGAATTGAATAGATTCTAAATATAATTTATTTCTTATTTTATCTTTTTTTTTAAAGTTTCTTAATCCAAATTGAATTGAATTTACCAAGAAAGCAAATTGAAAACTCCTTAAATATAACTGGAAGAATCAGAAAATTCAGAGTTTCGTAATTTGTAATTAATACACCCTCCTTTTGAATACAAATATTTCCAAAGTCAAATTGAAAGAGTATAATATTTACTATTTAGAGAAAAAAATGTTGGGGGAAGCAAGTATTTTGCTGATTAAGTTTCAATTAAATCTTTAAAAAGTTATTAGCTTTTTTGTTTCCCATAAAAAAAAGATCTTTTTCTTGGCAACTAAGATCAAGAGGAAGGTAATTTGTCAAACTTACCCGTAAAAAAATTATATTATTCTTAAAATATCTTTTATATATTTTAAAAGTTATTGTCAACAGTAAATGCAATTCATAATTTCGTATGCGCAAACAAAAACAACGCCGTAATTCTCAACCCTACCTTTGAGTAGGGAAGAAGTGAAATTCAAGAGCACAACAAAGTGTTTATGAAATACCTTAGCTTTGAAGATAAATGTAAATGCAATAAAATAACAATATATAACCAAGTTGGGTTAGTCTAGTGGTTAGCTCACTAGTTCGCTTAAGCAAGTGTCGGGTCGTCGGGGTTCAAATCCCGCCTTGTGCATGCAGCAACCCATTGGCCAGCGGTAAACCCTTAAATGGAGCTCAGTACCGCGACAGATTAGTCCTTAATCTGCCGGGTTGGGGGATACCGTGGGAAACCAAAAAATAAAATAAAATAAAATAACAATATATATATGATGAGTTCATTAATAAAAGGACACCATTGGAGATTGCTTGAGATCGATGTATATGGATAATAAGAACGATACGCCTCTTATTTTCCCAATGAATTTGTTTCGAAGCAATATCAAGTGTGGCTTCAATAATTATGAAAACACCTGACAAAGAAATTGAAAATTTAATTACATTTGCATTTTGATTCCACTACAATTCCTAATGGATTATTTAACAATCTATATTTGATTGTTAGTATAAGAGACGACAAAAATTGAAAGTTAGCAAAAATTTTAATTTCAACCACGATGCATGTGATATAAAGAAAGGGGTTTATTAAAGTCTAAAAAGGAAGAAATAACAGTTCATTGGCGATCAATTCTTAGGTTGATTAACATCAACTTTTTCAAATTTTAATTGTATATAATTTATTCTCTTTCATATCTTTAGACTTATACAATAATTGACAAAAACCTAAGAAGCGAAAAAGGTAGCTATGAAATCATTCTACCCCCACAAAGTTACATTCTTGTATTCTAAATTTCTAATCACTTTGTGTGTTTTCGAAATAGGTCCAAAGTCCAAATACATCTAACGATCAATTTATGTTATTTTAAGACTTTTTTTTATTTTTATTTTTTGGCATATGTATGAAGTAAGCATGATGCTCAACTACGAAAAGCAATGAAATGAATTGAATGCCAAGTGTAGGTAATTACCTATATGCAACAAAACTCCTTTCCTTTCCACTATTTTCTCGAATGATAATGATAGTAATAGTCTAGGAGTCTATACATTGCTCTATATATATATAGGTAGGAGCATAGCACTATTTAGGGATAATTAATTAATGGCTGCAAGATCAAATTCTACTCAACATGTGGCAGATAACAAACCTCACCTTTAAATTAGGGGTGGCAAGATGTATTCTAAATGCATATATTTAATCTGATCCAATTCGATGAAATAGGATTGTCAATCTTATCTGTAGCAAATATGGTAGGATGCAGATTGAGTCTGAATCCTATTCGACCAACTCGTATCTTATATATGTATATGTTATATACTTATATAAAAGAGTTTTGTTAGGTAGACAATAATTTTTGTAAATAATATGAATAATGGTTCTAGAATACCCAACAAAGTAAAAAAATACTTCACCCCTTAAATTACCTCCTAAACTTTATCATTAGGATAACTATCTACACACCTAGTGAATTGAACATCCAGCCATTGTTAATTATGCATTAGTAAATCGAATAAAAAAATAACAATCCAATTAAAAATAATGAACATAATCATCTGCATACCTATTGAATTGAACATCTAATATATTCATTGTTTATATTATTTAATATTCTCAACCCACAGATAAAATAGAGTTGGGTTTATATAAAAATCTCAACTCACAAATAGAGTTAAGGTTAGATCCAAATCCTACCTTACTTTACTCATTACCACTTCTACCTTCAAGTTAATGAGTTTATTATTAACTAAAACGGAGTTACTATTAAAATAGTGGTTAGAGTTAGGGATTAAGGGTTAGCATATGCATAATACATGATGGTGAATACTATGATATTTATCACTTTATACTTAAGTTATTAAAATAAATAAATAAATAATATTTAATAAATTTTATATGATTTATTTTTTATTTTAAATATTTTATTTTTTATTTTAATAAAAAAATTAGACAATTTAGACACTATAATAAAAACACCATAGAACTCACCATGCATGATACACTATATTTAAACTGGCACGTTATTATAAAGTATGAAAAATAAAATTTTAATATTGCAATTGGAGACGTGTTGTATGTTCTATAAAATTACTTTAGGTATAGTTTGCTCATCCTAAAAGCTAATACTATTGATTGCAGTGATACCAGCGGCGGATCTTGAAACAAAATTTTGGAGGGTAGATAGAAGATAATTGTCAAGATGTTTTTGATATGAATCCCATTAAAGGTAAATTTATCTAACCTCATTTATCTGATTTGGGTGATATTGTCAAATTTAAAGCCGTTTTTTAAGGTCTCGTTCCAAAGAATTAAGGTCAAACTCATCAGATGCAACTCTTTAAATTTTTAAAGGTTGTATCTCACTTTCTTCATGATTTATTAAAGTAAAAGAACTATCTACAAGTGTTGATATTATAAAAGTTATATGTTCTCCTTCTTGAATATTAGCCTTCCTCTTAAAAAATTGTATCAATTCTTTAGTTTTTCACGATTATAAAAAATTAAATTAAATAAACATTAAATATAAAATAATATCAAATTACATAAATAAAAAATACCTAATTTTTTATATTTGAACTCAAAGGAAGAGAGAGTATTATTATTGAAAAAAGATGAAGATTGAACTTTAGTATTTTAAGTCATAATAAAGTATTTGAGCCAACTAAACTATTTTTTATTTTTTAAAAAAGTACTACTAATTTTTTTAACAAAAGTTTGAAAAGCCATGACTTCCTTATCTTAACTAAGCTCCGCTACTCCTGGATACAAAGCGAGTTAATCATTGAATTAGACGGCTACCCTCCCAAAAGAATAATAATATATGTGTTAGGTTGCAGCAAAAGAAGTTTAGAAAAATTGGACTAAGAAGGTGTCAAAATTAAACATGCTTTGAGCGGGTAGTACTTTCACAGTTTGACAATTGAATGCAACCAATGAAAAGGGTGGGCAGTCTTGTTCTGCAAAGTGCAAATTAAACGAAACGATAAAGATATTCAATTCAAGACTGAATCACCAACTGACAAATAGTTCTGCAAAAGCAAACTCTCCATGAACCTCCTTCTGTCTTCTGCCATGCTCACCATGAATAAACCGGTGAATTATAGTCTACACCTGTTAAGATAAGGAGAATGAAGCACCTCATATTTCTGATACGGATAAGTATCTTGTTGTTCAGTTTTTTATGATTTTGAAAAAGACCGTTTGATTAATTTTAAATTATTTAATCTCCTATAATAAAAGTAATATTTTTATCATTGTCCTGTTTTAAACAGATAGGCCTTATTAGCCAATAATCCAATATGTTTACTTCCAACAACAAAATTAGAAATAAAAAATATTTAAAGTAAGATGAAAACTAAAAATTAAAGTTACAAAAATTAAAAAAACTGAAAACTAAAAGTTTTAAAACCAATCCACGACCAACATGGATCGGATCCCAAACCTGCAACTACAATATATTAAAGGCAAAATGTAGGAATAAAAAATATTTAAAGAAAACAATTTTTAAAACAATGAGAAAAATTAATAGTTTAAAAAAATTATTTTATTTTACATAGGTGACTTCAAGTAACTTACTGATAGAATATTTTTTTATTAGTCTCTTTAATTTATGGTTTATTATTTACTTATAGAAACAAAAAAATAATCAATTACAATTATACATGTGCAAAAATTAATCTCCATTACATATTGTTAAAAAGATCTCATTATCGAGCCTGAACAATTTACGAATTATCTTTTATAAAGGGTTTAAATTCCTTTACAAACTTTTAGTTTAATATCTTCTTTTATACATAAGTGTTTATATCTCAGCCTTGTGTCTTTGTTGAATTAAGAAATTAACTAAATTAATTAATGATGACAAACATTATTTTATTGGACAAATTAATTAATTAGTGTTGATTATTTCTGATTAAATGTTGCAGGCCAAAACTCATTGTTGCAGCAGCCCAATAGAATGAAAATAAAACCAATGCCAATGGATTGTACAAACAAAAGAAGCCCAAAAGAATCAAAGCAAATAAACTCAGATGGGTCAAAGATATCAAACGGGTTGCATGAATGATAACCGATCCAAGCCCAATTGCATCTCTTATTCAAATCCCTCCAATTTGCTTTCACCAAAAGCAACATTCACCTTTTTTCCTCTTGGTCAGAAATAAGAGAAGTGAGAGAGAGCTTAGTTCCTAAGCTATTCACCAAAGAAGTAAGAAAGAGAAGGTTTAGTAAAAATATTGAAGTCTAATCACCCACATCAAACTGTATCAAGAGAAGTTAGAAGCTAAATGTGATTTATTTCCTTCTACATGCATCTCATTTTCTTCTCTTCATCTTCAACTCTCTGTCACTCCAAATTGGATTACATGGGAAAAATGATCTCTGTTTAACACTGCTATGAATCTATGGTCAATAGTGTGTCTTGGGGACCAAGTAGTGTGTCAATGGCTAAGATCTGGGTTTACCATTGAAAATATTTTCTTCCTTGCTGTCATGATGCTTTCGGTCAAGGAAGAAGGTTAGAACCAAAGTTCCTAATTTGAGGATTAACTGGAAAAAAGTGAGATGGTGAATGGGTGAAGCACACAGCTCGAGGGTTGACCTAGGAGAGAGCAACTCAGCAACATGCAAGGAGATACAAAAGAAGATTTTTCATCATTCAGAAGCCAAGGAGAGATAACCAGTGTTTTGAGGTTCATGTTCTTAGAAGAGTTTTCTGAAAAAGTTCATCAACTTGGACAGTGCTTCCTAGTCAAAGGAGCATTCCGCCAGAATGAGGAACTAAATCAGAGGCAAGCAAATATGGTTTATCACATAGCAAAGAGGCTGTTGAAGCATCAATCTCCTTCATTTTTTACAGATTGTAATGTTCTTTTCAATATTTATTTTTCTGTAATTTCTTGAGGTAAAAGGCTGAATGAGAGAGTCATTGAAAAAGCCTAAGAGCAAAAAGAGGCAGAGAGAAACACTTTAGTGAAAAGCCTAGAGTGATTTCAGATTTCTTTAGGTTGATTCTGTATCTTGTATCTTGTACCTGTGAGGTACCCCTTTCTTAGTTGGGTGAGCACTAAGAGTGAATAGTTAGGTATTAGCATAACCATGTCAAGTTAGGTTAGAATTTGAGAGTAAAAGGATTGTATCAATCTTGTGGAATTGGTGTATGTAATACTTTAACTATAGTGAAAATTCCACCAC
Organism: Arachis ipaensis; assembly: GCF_000816755.2. Taxonomy (NCBI): domain Eukaryota; kingdom Viridiplantae; phylum Streptophyta; class Magnoliopsida; order Fabales; family Fabaceae; genus Arachis; species Arachis ipaensis. The sequence continues at coordinate 5,406,413 of NC_029794.2, read as the reverse complement.
TGTTGTGGTGGAGACTGGATGTAGGTTGCATTGCACAAGGCAACTGAACCAAGATACATGATGGTGTCAGCTTCTCTCTTCCCTACTCTGTTCTGTTTTCTGATATTCATGAGACAAAAATAAATTGTCTCATAAATTTTTTGCTGCTGAGTCAAACAGATTCAGATTGAAAGCTTGTTTTGAAAAGGCTAATTCAGTATCTAAAAAGAAGGTCATAGATTCAACACCCCATTCTCTAAGCCTTCTACAACCTTCAGTCCTAGTACCAAACCCTCATTAAATTATGACTTAAGCATAAGATTTTGAAGGGTAGGGTGTTACATGGCACGGCCTTGGTGAGGGGATGGAGGCGTGCATGGGCGTGGCACGCTTTTGAGCTTGGTTACCTCTAAGAGTACTTTCTTGCTTGGGCGTGTAGGTGGAGTGTAAGAAAGTGGCACGCCATGTCTCTGCTTGCTTCTCTCTTTGTTTTTGCCTTTTCTCTGAGTTTGCTTCCTCTCTAAATTTTCAATAAACTTCAATAATTTTCTACAAAACATAGAAAGGAAAGCACTCAAAGTATCTTGACTAAAACACAATAGATTAAAGAGAAATCACTAACTTCATTAAGATAACTAACTAAGAAAACTACTAAAAGATGCTCATGCATCAGCCCATCCGTTCTTTGAATTGTCGGGCTTTCAAAAGGATGTCTCGCTCTACTATCTGGTGATAGATCTCCGTGATTGGGGCTGGTAGGGGTTGTAGTTCGTGAACTTCCCACCCTGGGCAGCCGGTTGGGGGCAGTGGATTTAAAGTGCTCCTTCGGGTTGTCTTTGGGCGGTGGGTTACCTCGAGGTACCGTGTTGCCGTGCTACCGTTTATTGGCTGCCACGACTTGGTGGTGAGATGGTTATAGAAGTCTTCATTCATGAGCCCATTGGTCAGGCAAAGATTGACCACGGAGTTCGTGAGCTCATCGACCGTCAAGCACTCGTCATTGAACCTGTTGAGGTATTTTCTTGTGGGTTTGTCTTGTCTTTGCTTGACTCCAAGCAGACTCATCAGGTGGTTTGCCTTTGTGATCCTAGTGGTGAATTGTGCCATGAATTTTTTGGAGACGTCGTTGAAACTGGCTATCGAGCTGTTCGGGAGGGCATTGAACAACTTAATTGCGGGGCCGACTAGGGTTATCGAAAAGGCCTGACATTGAACTGCGTCGGTAGCTCCTTCTAAGTTCATCCTGGTCTCGAAGGTTGTGAGGTGTTCTTGTGGGTCCTTCGTCCCATCGTACTTCATGTCGGTCGGCTTGTGGAACCCTTTCTATAGCTTGGCTTTCAGGGTTCTCTAGGTGAACGGGGTGACTCCCATTATCATATGTTCATTTTTCTTCATTTAGAATCTCTTTGGTGCCTTCTTTTGTTGTCGTCATGCTAGCGTTCGAGCTCTCGAAAAACGCTGTGATTACGGTGTTTGTCGTCGTGCCAGTTGGGTGATCTCTCCCTTCGCGACAAGCTCCTAGAGGTCACTTGGCTTGCATGCTCCGGCCACTCGGCCTTCTAAAGTTTGTAACCATTGGTAGAGTTCTTGAATTATTTGAATCGCCTTTTCTCTCAAGCCGTCGGTTGCTTTGGTCTCGCCGAATTGGCAGTCGTCTTCTCGTGGTTGTTGTCTACTGGGGGTTGGTTGGACTTGTATGGTGCTAGTTATCCTCCCGCGGGTTGGCGGCGCGAACGTCATTTTGTGGTTCGTACGTTCAAATTCTTCTGTCATGCTGCTAAGACTTGGCGAATTTCCACAGACAGTGCCAATGTACAACACTTCGTTGGTACAGGTTGAGAATAGGATTAGGGACTTGCCGGCCTTTAGTGGTGACATAATCGGACTTCTAGAGTGACGGGGAGTGGTATCTGCAAAGACACTCCAATGCTCAAATCAAAATATATTTGAGAGGCATAGGTGAGGGTTAGAAATGTGTAACGTACGTGAGGGTCCCTTTATATACTTTGAGGTTGTTGTCTTATCTTATCTTGTTGGCTAAGATAAAAAAAAGTGTTTGAATTTGAATGTTGGTTAGGGATTTATGGTTACTAGACCAGTTTAGACCACAATGGTAATCTAGACCCGGGTAATCTAGTCATAACTGCTCCGACAGGAGACCTAAAGATCAGATTCGAAACAGATATAAATAAAGGAAAAAAACAAAAAAAAAAAGATAAAAAGAACATAAGAGAACATAGAATATACTAATACTGTTACAGTAAAATATATCTAATTCCAGAATGCGAAGATGACTTACTAGAGGGTGGATCCACTCTACTTTTTCTGCGCAGTTTTCATTTTCGCTATTAGATTCGCTGCCATATTTGCTCCTCGTTGAATTAAGGATGTGTTATAACTTTTAGTTTAAAATTTCTCACTAATACTTTTAAATTTGAAAAAACTGATAAATCAATTTCAGATACTGATTAAAAGGTATAACTTTTTATTATATTACTGTAATTAATAATAATAATATCTTGACTTAATAACAATAATATTTTATTTTACACTACTCTCATCATTATATCTGAATTTAACAATAATAATATCTTTATTTTGCATAACTCCCATCATTATATTCTATGCAAAGTTAACCCACGAATAACTTTTTTATTACTTTGATTATTGTCTTTTTTTAAGAGTTAATTTATATAAGAAAAAAATTAACAGACTCCTCGAATGTTTTTTTATTTTTTTTGGTTTTTCTACAGTATCTTTTGGACGAATAGATCAATAATTAATTCGTCACAAATCTAAATTCTATTTAAGAGTCTCAAATATTTTTATTTAAAATTATTTGTTTTTTAGAACCGTACATATTTAAGTTAACCAATTTAACAGTCTCAAAAATTTATAATAATTTGTATGAAATAAACTTTTTTTAATATTTAAGGTAACTTAATTACATTAAGACATAACTATTATGTAATACATCACTCAACCATCGTTAAGACATATTAAGAAGAAATATATTTAGTTACAACTAAAGTCTCAGATGTCACAAAAATTAAATATAAATCACCTTTATCATATTAAATAATAAATTATGGGTTCAAAATCCACAAGCCCTCAAGATTACTACAACAAAAGACCCATGGACAGAAAAAAAAAAAAATCAAAACAAGTATTTTATGTTTTGGCATAATAATATTGTATATTTGCAAGATAAATTTTAACTGATATAAAAGCAAAATTTCTATATAAAACATACACATCCTTAAAACGGTAATAAAGCAACTTGAATTTTGATAACTCATCAAGACGATTGACATGCGTCAACTATGTAAAGAAGACAACAAAACAAAAAATACAAGATGTATCATTCTTCTCATCTTAACAGGTGTAGGCTATAACTCATCCAATAAACCAATGTGATCCATTAATTACATGCATGCATTCATATGCCTGACAATGATAACACAGCAACCATCTTTCTTTTGGGTCCTCTTGCACCTTGCAACCCCACATTTATTGCACATGCATATATAATATAACTGACCGCATCTAAGAAACTACACTATTATCTAGGAGGGTTCTGAATTCGTCCACACATACACATGCCACAAATACTAATTTTGTATCAAGTGTTAATTTACACCTCTATTAATCGGGTTTAGCTAATATAATAAGATTATTGTCAGTAAAAAAAATTAATTTTGTTTAACAAATGCATTAAAAACTTAATTTTTTAGTATCTATTGTAAGATTTTTTTTAATTTATAATTTTGACATATCTCTTTAATTCTCATTGGAGTGGTTTAATCGCTACTTAATGAAGTGGTGGAGGTTTATCGAAGCTGGTGCTTCATGATAACTTGTGTGATCCTAAGTTGTACTTGTGCTGCCATGGTGGCCTACACGCGTGCCTTTTCACCAGATTTTAATGACCAACTTCCTTGTATTTAGAATTTTAAAGTTATTTTTCTTCTTCTCTTTCTTTCTTACTTCGGTTAAAGTGACTAAGGGTTTGACTCGAGGAATCATTATTTATCTTCTGTTTGTTAACATCACTAGTATAAGATAGTTTTCATTACCAACAAATTGTGCCAAAGCCCAATTTCTAAGGCTTTCCCTCGAAATCTTTGCTCTTTGCTATTACTCTAACGATAACATTTTTTCCCTAACGATAACAATAACTCTTCCCTTGATATTTAATGAAGTATTCATATGAATAGTTTCAATGATTTTTCCCCGACCAGTTTGGAAAAATGGGAAAATGACCAAATAATGCTGCAACTCTAATATCAACTAAGATGAAAAAAAAAAATGAAAAGCAATTCATCCTTGACTGTAACAACCCTGCCGCGAGTCTGCTAGTGTACTACTCTCTTATTCAAAAGAATCGGTGAAACTGAAACAAGAATTTTTCCTGAATCAAAAGAATTTTAATATTGCTTTGAATTCCCTCCTCCTATATGCGACTTGAGTCTCTTCCAAAGATAAACCGTCTTGTCCAGTCTGTAACTACCAAGGCCCTTGTGCGCCAGCTTACTTGCTTGCTGTTCAAAGGATCAAACAGAATAATTTAAGAATTCTAACATGGTAATACGAAAGTATCAAAATTCATCATGTGTCGTTGTATGTAACGCGATACCTTGCATAGACAGAATACCATAGCCATTGACTGCTGTGGCCAATTGAAACCCAATCCCCAGGAAGCTGAGCAGCTGTCTGTTCTCCTCCCAATGGAGCGAATTGACCCAAATGCTTGTACCTAAAGGGTTTGAAGCGATGGCGACCTTCTCCCCTGAACCTGAGAGGACCCTCTGGATTCTTTTCACACTCTTCCATCCGGTTGAAACACTTGGCTAGGTAAGTGCCTTGCTGAGATGCAACCTGAGCTGTAGCCGGAAGAAATTTCATCTGGGAATCCACTTTGGAGAGTGCTGTTTTGAGTTCCTCGATATTGAGTTCAATTGATTCTTTCTTAACGTCTCCTTTGGCTTCCTTCAACAGATCAGCGATGCCGCGCATTTGGTTATTCTTGAGATACAACTCCAGCTGAGGGTATCTTTCGCAAATGTCATTCATGGCCTCTTGAAATTCTTTCACCGTTAGTGTTCCTGAATTGTTTTTGTCAGCCTTCTTAAAGATCGCAGCAATATCTTCCTACAATCCCAAAACCCATTTCAGAGTTAACAATGAAGAATCACAACATTCAATTGAAAGAAATAGCTGTCAAGGGTCAACTACTAAGCGCTAGATTGTCAGTTAATGCATCTTATCTATACTGAAACTCAGTAAGCTTCAAAAGGCATAATTAACAATAGAAAAAGTAAATGACTCTGTTTAAAGATGTGAGAGAGAACTTTTGCGACAGAATTAAGAAAATGAACTCTCAGCATCAACAAAATTATATATATGTCTAGAATAAAAAAAAAAGAACATAGAAAATGCAAAAATAGAAGTTACACGTCACATTACATTATTGATGCAAGATTATTGGTAAGAATGCACATGCTTAAGTGTGTGTTTCTGTGAACACTAAGAAACAAGCTGGTTAAATATGTGATGAAGAAATTGTATTGGTATACCATGACTTTCCGCTGGTTGATGGTAGCACAATCACCGAGTGCATACACATTGTTGCAACCCTCAACTCTCAACCATTCATCAGTAGCTAAAGCACGCCTGCTAGCCTATTTAGAAGAGTCAACAACCAATAATAAATTCATGCAATGAAATTGTTCTCTGCCGAATGATACTAAATATCAAATAAACATAAATGGAAGCATGAACCAGCACAAATATAATGTCAAATTTCTCAATGACATACCTGACCAATTTGTGCCATGAAATCTTTAATAAATGGACGAGTGCCAATGCCAGTTGACCAGACAGCCATTCCATATGGAATTGTCTTAATTTCTCCTCCATTTTTCAGTTCTTTAGTGGAAATCTCCTTATCAGTTACCTTCACAACCATGGACCCTGTTTTCACATCGATTCCATCTCTTTGAAACTTGTCTTCAGCAAAAGCAGTGATTCTTTTGTCAAACCTGCATAAAGAGCAAGTGATGAAGACAATATGACATAAGATTCAAATCAAATGTTAATTGTTTCAGCATTTAATTCACCACCAACTTTCTTGAATTGTTTGTAGTACATCATAATAACAGGAGCAAAAAAGTGTTGTTAGAGTTTCACATCCTTACATGCTCAATATATGATCCCCTGCCTCCAGAAGAGTAATTTTAACCAAATCTTTAATTCCCGGATACAATCTGATCATATCCTCATTGACAAAGTCATGAAGTGAGGCGGCAAACTCTACCCCAGTTGGGCCACCTCCAACAATAGCAAAATGAAGAATTCGCTTCTTCTCTTCTTCACTTAAATTGGGTAAATTTGCCCTCTCAAAGCAGTCAATAACAGTTCTTCTAATCTTCTGAGCATCTTCAACCTCCTGCATAACACGCATGTCCATGAGAAATAAATAAATAAAAAAAGCATGTAGACAAGCATATTTCTTAAGTTCTGCTCACTGGGGTTCATGCTATAAGGGTGAACATAAAGTATGAAGTTACCTTCAAGAAATGGCAATTCTCCACAACTCCTGGAGTATTAAATGTGTTGACATTTGCTCCCACGGCTATGATTAGATAGTCATAGTCCACGACAAATTCTTCTTTCCCATTCAAATTATTGTTCATATTAGATCGACAATATATTTTTCTGTTTTCAGCATCAATCTTGACACACTCTGCTTCACTGAATAGAACGTCCACTTCCTTCTGCTCAGAGGAAAACGAAGAAAAATCCTAATTATAGCAATTGTCCAGGGAAAAAGTTGTGTAAATTTACTTCACTAGCACCGCCATTTGTATCTCACAATGATAACATTTTATGATATGTTACATTCTTGCCAGCTCATTTGAGATTAACAAATTACTGCATGAAGAGAACTACATGGTTTTTTATGCTCACAAGTCACAACAGTGAAGATAATGTAAACATACAAATTACTAAAATCTGTTTATGTGCCAGAAAATTTGTTATTTTTACCTAGTTCTCTGTCATTATCAACTTTTTGTCCAAATTTAAATTGAACTTGAGGTAATTAACTCATGTGACATTATTTTGTCCAAATAAATAATTATTTTGAAATTAAAGAAATAATGAGACCGCCGAGGCGCCGATCTTCATCTTATTTGTTTTTTAATATTTATCTCGCAGAAAATGAAAAGTCAAAATGCACTTCCATGACTTTATTTTTTCGTTGAAGTTAATTTTAATTTTTAAAAATATAATTCTTTTAATTTATAAAATCAACCATATATTATATCTCATATTTTTAAACATTAATGGTTAACTAATTACTAAAATAATAAATTCATGCCAATGAAATATTCAATATGATGCATTTCTTACCTTCTTAGCAATATTGCGAACGGGTTCAACAATGCTTCGAGCTTCGACGGTTCCGCACGTTACACTAGGCAGCAGCGGAGTGAAGGCAAAGTAGTTACGCGGCGAAACCACCTGCACCTCATATCGCGGATTGTTTAGATTCTTCAAGAAGCTAGTCCCCGCCCAACCAGTTCCCAGCACCACCACCTTTTTCTTCTCGGTAACCGGCACTTCAGAAGAAGCAGCATCACTGTAAGCCAAAAGGCCACCACCACTGCATTTCCATCAATTCATTAATCTCCGTCATACACATACACATATACGTTAGATCTACAGTTCACCATCTACGTAATGCGTTCAGTTTTACTTGCATATTTATAAGAATTGTTCACCTATAACAGACTACGGTTTGATGCAAACATGTATCAAGTGTTTGAAAAAAAATCCTGAATATAGCTTGAAAATTATAATGTTTTTCAAAGATAAGTATTGGATCTAACGTGACAAGATATAATGAAGCAAGTGGTAGCGCAACTGAGAACAGAAAAAGGAAAATGTAGATAGAAGAGAAGGTTGATGATGATACGTACGTTACGGTGGTGCAGAGGAGTATGAGCTTAAGATGCGAGGGATGGTCTTGGAAGGATTTAGAAAGACGCTGGAAGAAAGCGAAACTCGTCATAGCAAAGTTACCGATAAAGAAGACGGAGAGGGAGAGAAAAAGAAGAAACGGCAAAGAGAGAGAAAGTCGTTGTAGAGAGAGAGGGAGAGAGAGTGTGTCTGTGATGTAAACGCGAGAAAATGGGAAATGGTGGAATGCGTGTGTTATAGGGTTTGCAGGCGAAGGCGCTGTCAAGGTTCCTCCATTCCGTTTTTTGCTACTCTTTTTTGACTTGGCGCCCACGTTAGGGCTAACACGAGTCATTTTTCTTAATTTTTTTTTTATTTCAATTATAATATGCAAACAAAATATTACAAATATATTTTTTATTGAAGAATAATTTTATTTTAAGTTTTTGTGGTTCACAAAATTGACAGGTCTGCAACCTCGTTCCCGAGATATAGGGGCGCCGCCTCATTGAGCTGACTCGTTTCTCAACATCCTACCAACATTTACATTGTGCCAAGTGCCAGCTAGTATATGTAATTATATTCAAATAAAAATAAGGTATAAGTGACAAAAATACCATGAAAATGGGAAAAAAAATTAAAATAATACAGTCATCGGTTATATATTTGGTTGCAACGTTCATGTTAATAGCCATTTCTAGGTTAATAGTTGTCTTCACTTTTACACCTAAGTTAGTGAGTTGGCATGTGATTGGCAAGTGATTTTGTTTGTACAAGATGGGAATGAAGGAATTTTTTTTTCCATAAATTATAGAGGAATAATTTGAATACTCTAAAGCAAGTTAGCTAGTTTGATGGAAATTAAATATTGGTTTCATACACATTATAGTCAGCAAAGCGCATTTGACTGAACATCTATCATTTTCTTTTTCAGCAGATGTGTTGGTGTTCAATTCAAATTTATATTAAAAATTTAAGAATATAGCGGAGAATAAACCAAGTTAAATGAAATAGTAAAAAATACACATAGAGATTAGGGTTTAGGGAAACATCATTTACCATCAGTGTTTGACCCAAAACATGATGAGTAAAAGCTTTTTTAATGTGGAGGCGGCAGATGCTACTAAAATGTGGGAGAACAATAAATCTCCCCCCAAAAAAAAAAAAAATTGTTGACAATAATAATTTCTAGAAGGAAGCTGGTGGTAGGCAGAGACAGGCTGTTCCACCAGCATGCCCAACCTTTTCCAAATGCATACATAACATCATAACATATATAGCTTCAAATTGCAGCACAAACATGAGGCTTTATTTTTAGCATTGTGATTTAAGTAGTGTTTTTCAATAATGTGATTTAATATGTAGTATAATTTTTAAAAAAAAAAAAATACAAATATAACCCTCAGACTTTTTGACCCATCAATTTGTTTATTTCTTAAAAAAAATTTTAATTCATACAACTGAGGTTTAGATTTTTCTATTATCTCAAATCAAATCCTGAATTTTGTTTCTAAAACAAAATTGAACCTCTGATTTGTGAATTTCAATTAAAATTTTTTTTTCTATATCTATAAAAAATATACCATTTTTCTATAATTAAGCCTAATACATTCAGAATTTCTATAACTAAAAAAATTAGCCCAAACATGAATAGAAAATAAGATATATTAGGTGATATAAGAAAAGTCTAATTCGGAAGTACTCAATATACAATTCGCTCGTTTTTTCCATGTAAATTATTTTACAATATCAATCATTTTTTTTCTTGGGTCAGAATCATAATTGGTTTTATTTTTTGGTCGCGGGTCATAATCATAGTTTGAAATGGAAAATATCCATAAATTCCAAAACTCTTCGGGCTTTGAAGAATTAGATATTGGGCCAGGCTGATTTGGACTAGTGAAATTTCGCAACAACACTCTAAATGATCTATAGGCTGAAAATGATTACAGTCATATTCTTGGCAGCTATTATAGACTAATGATCTAACTGATAAAAAATCATCTAGTATATGATGATGTAAGGAAGATAATTTGGTGAGCTTGGTTTAAATATCTAACCATATGTTTTTCATTCAATATGTGATATACGTTTTCTTCCATTTGTTCTTCATGCAGAAAAGTAAAATTAAAACTACACATGTTCTTTTCCAAGCTATGATATGTCTTCGTCAATTAGAGTTTCTGCATGATCATTATAGTATGAAAAAATATCTTTGTTTACACTGCTACGAACTGTATGTTATCTTGAAAATGTGACAACAGAGAATTATAGACCTCAGGCTAAAGGAGCGAGCGAGTCTCCATCAAGATAACTACTATAATTGAGATATGTGGAATTAAAGGTATATATGCTATGGGAAACATTTCAAGTGCACTAGTTGTTTTAACCGTTGATCTGAATTATAAAAAATATATATAATATATATTAATTAAAATCAACGGTTAAAATAACTGGTGCACCGATACTCCCCGGTGCACTTGAAATGTTTCCTATGCTATGTGGCTAACATAACAATTGTCCCCAAAAACAGTTTCAAACGGGTTAACTTAGCTTTTATATATATACGTACGGCTGCAAATGAAATGAAATTAATAAATTGAACTACTTTTTAAGAGGAGGATGATCATATATAGGTGTATGTGTAGTCCCTTGTCCATGTCAAAATTGTCCTTTCCAAACGTACACACACTGTTAATGAAAGTGGATTGATCAGTTCTTAGTTCTTATTACAAGTAATGGTGGCTACTGGTGATGATGATTTCGCTTTGAAACTTTGATGAAGGTATGTATAGTGTGTTGAAATTGAAATAAAAAGAACCCCCGCTGATTGTCTCTTTCTGATCTGTCCTATATGATAATAATCACAATTCACTTTCATTCAATCTAAATCAAGTGGAGCCCTAAATTATATCTGGCTTCTCATACATTTTCATGCATTATTTTTATTTTTAGAACAATGAAAACTGTAGTATCCATAATTTTAAACTAAATCTATCCACTTATATTATAAGGGACCAAATTAGTATTTGAAGACTACTGTGCTTTAACATGGAAACTTGGGAAGAGGAACCATCTAACACATTAAGCTACCGGGGTTGCTTTATATGGGAGAGTGAACTACGCTCTGCGCACGCACGTTCCAATGTCTTGAAGAAAAGAATAGGTATCTCTCCAACTATGTATCAAATAATTCTACGTGCATGACGCGTTAAATAAAAGATAAAAGAAAAAAAAAGGGATATGATATTGATTATGATTATGCATTAACAAGCTAGCTAAGTCTAAATTTTAATTTGTAATCTTTTCATGGTGCGACGTACCTTTCTTTGACTCACATTTTGGGGACAGTGACAGGAAGAAAGAAAGAAAGAAAATAAAAGAGGCTCATTTTGTTGGATATGAGAAGTATGTGTGTGTTGTGTATTAATGTGGAAAATGTGGGTGTTAGATATGGATGTGGGAACAGTTTTTTCTAAAACAGGGATGAAGAAATTAGACCATCTAATTTCTTTGTAAAAAAAATTAAGTTTACTAATCGGATAATCCGTCCGATTAGTGTGAAAGAGAAAATTTAAATTTTGGTGAATGTCTTATTTGTGTACTCCAAATTTTTTTAATTTTTTAAACACAAACGGGAGGGTTTGATTTGTGTACCCAAAAATCGGATCGTCCGACTTTTACTCCTGACACCACAGTTGCGTAAGCACTTATACACTCCATATCTGCGTTCTATACTATTTTCCCTCCCACATCTAAATAAAAAAGTGAATAAAAGAGAGAGTAAGAAACAAAAAAGGAAAGATAGAGAAAAATAAAATATGGAGAAATAAGGAGAATAACCCATTTTTGTGGGTTAACCAAGCATCCATAACGCTCTGTTACTCTTAGTATGTGTTGTCACTTGTCACTTTCACTACCATGTCCATTTAACTTTTCTTCTGTCTAGAGGAACATGCAAGTGCTAATCACTTTGTTGAGTGGGACTTCGTGTCATGTTTGAATCAATCAAGTGTAACCCATTCAAGTTTCACGCTACGTGATTAAAGTTCATTTAGATCCAAACTACCACTTCAAAATTTAGATTTGGATCTAAAATTGCTTAATGCACCAAAATGGTTTCATACAACGACACTAAATCTTATCTTACCAAGATAGACATGTGTTAACTATTTGATACATTAATTTTTAACATTAGTGATTATGATTAGTCTTCGTATGTTTAAAATATTCCCTTAAACACAAGATGAACCACGTTCACAAAAAACACAAGATAATCAATCTACTATGTTAAGGAGTGGCAACTCCACTCTCAATACAAAGCATATATATATGACACCATTTTAATGATGATAATATCCACTCACACTATGTTAATCTTCAATGAAATATCACACTAGTTGCAACTAATCTCACCGGAGAAGTGCCTGTCCTCATCGGAAAATTCTCTTTGCCGAGTCGGAGAAATATCAATCTCGATCAAATTCTCTTCCTCAAAGTGAAACTCCAACCCACACTTCTTACCACTACCATCAAGAGCTATTTCAATTAGTCCTTCTCTGTCTTCTTCATCCCAAGTGAAGCTCATATTCTCCGGCGAGTCCCAATTCCCGGTCGCCGGAAAACCATTCTCCGACGAGCTGTCCGAGTCAGACTCAGGATAATAACGCGACAAAGAAGGGTACCTGAAGATAGTCGTGTCTTCTTGTTTTTCATTGGAATGATGCTCTGCTTCTTCACCTTCATACTCTTCATATATAACCTCCAACGGTGCTTTCACATTCCATTCCATGAAAGACTCCTCAAAATACGACTTTGATTCGAAACCCACGTCAGATTTGAACTCAATTTCAGAATTTCTCTTGATCCGGTCGTTGGAATTCGTTTCAACAAGCTCAATTGCCTTCCCCTGTTTCTCTTCTCTGTTTCCCCTGTTTTCTTCTTGGGCAATGGATTCTTGTTCTTCAACTTCTTCAACATGGTTCCTTTCCTTCTGAAATTCTTCACTTCTCTGAATTACACCGAGACGGAGAATGAAGAGTAATAGAACGCCGGTGAGAATCAGAACAGGTGAGAAAACTATTCTCCAATATTGATGAGGCAAATATAGCAAAATCAAGGTGTAGAAGATGACAATGCAATGAAACAGAGGATCAGAAGAGAAAACAGAGAAAAAAGAAACAGTTTCATTGCATAACAAGTTAATAATTTTATCAAGAGCCATGGCTGAAACTAACTTCAATTCCAAAAGTAATCCACTTTCATCATTGCCGACAAGCCATTAGCAGAGAAAAGCAGATGATGAAACTTTGAATGATGAGAAAAGAGAAAAAAAAAAAAGAAAGAAGTTTACAAATTCAATTGAGTTGAAAAGGGGCACAGTAGAAGATGGGTTATTGTGGGGGGTTTATAAGTGTTTTTTGGCGTGAAAAGAAGGCATAGAATAATAGAGTGGGGAAAGGTCAAGAAGGGTGGTGTGGTCCTTTACAATGTATATATTACACGGAAAACCTACAAATCTCAACCTAAAAAGTTGCTATGCTTTTTAAGACTTTACAAATCCATGATCTTAATCAATGTATGATGTATCAACTATCAACCCCGTCGGTCCGTACTGATTTTAGGTTTTAATTCATGGAATCTATCTACTTAAATTGCTTTCCCTTTTATGGAGCAAATCGAGACATTGATTTGAGGAGCAAATGACGTTAAGTTTGTTCATTGTTTTTGGTTAGTACTTGGTAACCTATAGAAGAATGTGATTATGTTACGTTTTACCTATAAACACATGAATAATTTTTAGGGTAAGTTTCTCAATTAGTGATCACAAATTTCAACTACTTGCCGTTTTTGGTCAGTCATTCACATTTTCATGTCTAACTTCTTTTTTTATTTTTCTTTTAACGTCTTAACATTAGTTGATGGGTTTAGGAAAGTTTATTCACATGATTAATTTATTAGCGCGGTTGTTTTTGGAAAGTTCTGAACGTTATTTTCTTTGTACTATATGCTTTTATCGATTGTTTGATTGCAACAAAGTCAAGCATCGTTCAGTATGGTAATTTTACATAAATGGAATTGGAAAGTTATCACTTTTTCTATGTATCATATATACGATAATATGAAAATGATTCCCCATGATTTGGCTAAATTATGGTCCCTCTATGCCATCCCTAAAGTTCAAGGCTTTCGGAATATGTGCTCTCAGAAACTAATGGACTAAGGACTGCATCAAGAAAAATTCTATTTATTGTTTTTCAAAAAAATATAATACAATCGTATCATACCGCATTTTGCATAAATTGTTTCGGGATTAACTAATGATTAAGATTTTAAGAAGATAAGGAATAATAACTTTTGAAAATTTAAATGCATCGAAAACATTAAGGTAACGTTTGACAGATACTGACTGATAAAGATTGAAATAAGTTTTAGTATTATGTTTAGTATAGAGTGGAAGATAAAGAATGAAACTCTAATTTAATTTGTATAAAAGATAAAATTAAAATTATTTAATTAAAATTGAGGTATTTTATGTATAAAATGTTATTAAAGTTTTGGTCTTCATCTTCAAAAATTTCAGTCTATTATATCCTTACTTTTTGAAAACATCGAAATACTGAAATTTTGAAAATAAAAATAAAAATTTAAATATCAGTCTCTCACCAACAAATATAATATTAAGTTTCATTACTTCAAAACAGATGCTATCTAAAAATTTTAAATAATGATTTGATTTTTAATTTTCATAAATTTAAGTTGTGTTGTTCGAAACCATATAACTTTTGAGTTGATTTGGGGAAAAATTATCCCAAGTAGAATATTTGATTCATGGGTAGCAAACTAGAAATAATGCCACTTTCATTCAACAATTTTTTTTCCCCAAAATATCCTCGTATAGTCTTATTGCATTTGACCATTCACACCGTGCCTTTCTCATTGAGGAAAAATTAAGTAGCAGAATACAAAGGGGAATTGAGGGAAAAGAGAGGGTATTTTGGGAAATTAATAAAAAGATGGTTAAATGAGAATGACGATAGTAATTTGGGAGTGACATTAACATTAGTGCTACCCTTAATCAAACTCGTCTAATTTGAACGTGAATTTTTTCTCCCATTTCAAACGTTTATAAAAAGTAATCACATGTATTGTTATTCATAAAAAAATATTTTCAAATTATTTTAAAATGTGACAAAAATATACATCTATTTTAGTTTGGATTCAATTAGATTTAAAGCAACTCATATTTTTCTTTAGCCATATCACAGTCGCAAATTCAAAAATTTTATAAGAGGGATCAAATTAAATACAAAATAAATTAAAATATAATATAACAAAAAGTCAACAAAATATAATTTATAGTATATAGGTTAAAATTAATAATTATATTATATAGAAATCAACATTTAACTACATACTTTAGGATATTGGTATTTTTAAATTTATTTTGTAATATTTTATATAATTAAAATTATCAATTTACCATCTGAAATAAATTTTGAAACATTCTCTTTTTCAACCTATACAATCATATAATTTGCTAAAAATTTTTTTTCCATCTTGTTTTAAAAATTTTTTTTATTTAAAAAGTGTATTCAGTTGTTACTGTTGTTATAGAAAGAATCAAAATAA
>NC_029794.2:5376101-5390319 GCF_000816755.2 Arachis ipaensis | reverse complement strand
TCTGCCTCTGGTCACAGTTACCTTTGTCACATAAAATGTCTTGTTAGTTATGTCATGTTTTTTCGTTAACGGAGTAGATTTTTTTATTATAGTTGGATATTTTTACATATTTTTAAATTATTTACAATATTTTTGTTAATAGTAAAATTTCGAAGCATTTTTGTCGGTGTCAAGATAATTCATATACATTTTTAGTAATTAACCCTACTCAAGTCATAAGTGAAAACTTATGGGTTATGGCATGTTGCTCTAGGGTTTTTGGGTTAGTATGTAATAATGATTGTGGCTTGGTTTCATTATGTTTTGTTTTTTCTTGTTATGGCTTATGCGTCATGTTGGGTTTTCTTCTTGGATGGTGTTGGTGCTGTAACTTTGCGCCTAATCTTTTGATTAGGATTTACCAACATTGATCCCTAATACAGCATTGAGTAACAAGTGACAACATTGATCTCCTACGATTATAGAAAGCACATAGCAAAGAAAAGAATAAGATTTATGTTGATACAAGATGTTACTGAATATGCATGCATGCATAGTTAATTCCACCTATGACTCCAAATCGAATAGCCAATTAAACAGCTGGCTAGTGTGTCTTGTAAACAACAACAACAACAACTTGTTCCCCAACATTCCCTGCATTTACAGCCCCACTATTCCTTACTCTTGTACGCAGCACAAACAAATATGATAATACATGAAAATGTATATGCAACATTACAATAAGCATCAAAGTTTGGTATATATTACCTGCATGAACATTATTATAGTGACCTCTGGCTTTGGAAGTGACCCACTCAAAAGGCATTAGTCATATGTATTACCCATGTGCACTGGATTCTTCCTACTCTCACTTTCGGTTATGTCCAAACTCAATTGTCGCATCTATGTGTAGCTGTTTAATAATCTCCTTCCTTTCCAATTTCTATCTTCTTTGTTACTCACTAGTCACTACCCTCCTATATTTTCATCTTATAGGCAAATGCATGCTCGCTCGGGACTCTCACACGCACCCTTCACTCAATTCTACCCGGTAAAAAATCAATAGATCTATTTTAATTTAGTTCTTTAACATTCATAATAAAAATTACAGAATTAAAAACAATACAATTCAATCATAACATAAAAAGCCAAAAAAGAGAATCTATCCACCTTTATCATAAAGGAAATGCAAAGGTGGTTGAATATATCGTTGTTCTCTAATCAAATCACACCCACGTACGTACATGAATTGGATGAGGTGCTAGAATTCTTCGATGAATAATTATGGATTTTGGTAGACTTGGGCTTTTAGAAACTCATATAGAGTTAGGCCTAATTCACTAAATAAATAAAGTGTCGGTAACAATTTAGATTGGCCGCTCATTTGTCCGTTTAAACAAGTGTCAAAAATTTAAATTTTACATTGCGCATACAGTAACCCATTGGCTAGCAACAGACATTTAAATGAAATTTATATTTGTAACGAATTAGTTCTTAACCTGTTGAACTAGAGAATACCGTGGACAATAAATAAATAAAGTGCCGGTGTAGTGTGGTGTGGTGTTGTAGGCTCAAAGACACGGAGCTTGCGTAGGCAATTTTGCTTTTCAGAGTTACTCACATGGATTGCTCCCTGTTGCTTTGGAAAGCCATAGTGTGGATCCCTTCTTACTTTTGCAACTCATATGCCCTATGCCCACCTCAAAAGTTAGAACCAAATTTCATATCCCTTAACAATTTCATAATTTATTTGTTTTTTCAACCTTATTAGGAATGGATTATAAATAAGATGAATATTATTTGCACACTTCCAAGTATAAATGTTTATTTAGATACAAATCAAATATAAAGATGAGAAAAATGAACAAGTGAAAATCAAAATCCATTTTTCTCTTTTCAGTATTTGGATTTCTATATCGAAAATCGTATCCAAATACATTATTGTTATAAGCTTCACAATATATTAAAATTTGAAACATTTACCAAGGCAATTGAAATTGGGAAGGCTTCATTCGCTTCGTTTCTGTTAATGGGATAACGTCCACAAGGAGAGGGTGCTCGGGGTACGGGGTGAATTTGACTGCCCGGATATACTTCGAAAGATGAATTCATACTTCCATGATGCTGATCAACCACATGAACATTTGTGTTAACCTATGAGCATGTATACCAGCTACAGAAATCAGCATTGTTGCCTCAAAACAAATAAACAAGATGGATAACAATACAATTTAGTGTGTATAAAACAGATAGATCCAACTAACTTGACTGGGCATCCACATCCAGTAGTTGGATGGATAGATCTGAGAATGAATGCCTTGTCCGTGATTAACTCAAGTGTTACAATCATTAAAAGTATTAAAAACATACCCCATGGTAGAAAAATAACAGTATGTTGACAAAAACCTGTAAAACTTTCTTGGTTTTGCAAAGGAGAACCAGCAAGTGAATGAAAGGAATCACTGCACTGTAATTGCGATGAACTACTGTTTGATATAGATGTGAGATCCTGCTTCGTCTGATCTAAATACATCTGAGACTCATCTCAGTTCAGTTCTACAAACTTAACCTTCAAATGAAATAAAGCTTTAGTCAAAATATTTACATTTAACACCAAAAATATGTATAGGCTGTTACATTACCAAATATCCAAAATACCTAATCAAAATACTCATCTGAATTCGGCATATCCATGCTTTTAGGAAGAACATAGTTAGCTGCCACAGCCATAATAAAATAGAACATAATAGGCCAAAAAAAGATTGTAAGTTGGGAGAAATGATGAACATAAAATAGATAGATAAAAGTAGAGGAAAGAGTAAAATGTGAAAGTATTAATCATGTTTTTCAGAGAATTAGGTGGCACTTTTTTTCCTGTTTCTTTAAATCGTTATCACACCGCATCTTGAGCTCTTTTGACTTTGTAAATACAACAACAGCAATCTGCATCGAACATAAAATGATATTGCAACCAAAAGATGTAGATCAATAGCTACCTTTTGATAGTCAGCGAATGGCTTGAGCTTATGCTTTGTGCATTTTTGTGAACATTTGTTTGATCAATTATATAATTGCGAGGAATAATAGCTTGCTCTTGTTAGTAGCACATTGAATACTCCAGTTACTTGATCCATCAAGCGATCAAATCTTGCGTCGTTCAACTGCACACAATTTATCTATAGTAGATATAAGTTTATTTGTTATAATTTTTTTAGTGGGAGTATATAAAGAGTACATAGTATATAAAGTGTAATAACTCAACACATATTTTTAAAGAAATTTTATGTTCGGTAGGTCGGTTACTGAACGGTTCGGGTTGAAATCCTCGAAGATGGTAGGGGCTTGTCAGGTCGTGAACTACCAGCCAAGGGTGTGCGAGGTCCCGAGTACTTCGTGTAAAAAGGGGGTGCCACCTGCAAAGACACTCTGACGCTCTTGTCAGTAACGTGTAGGCGAAAAGGGGTGATGTGATATGTTACGTACCTTGGGGGAAGAGTAAACCTTCCCCTTATATACTGTCAGAGGTGGGCCCAATGAGGACAGGCCCACTTTCTCAGGGACGTTATCCCACAGCCGTGCATGAGCTGTCCGGGGCGCGTGTCCGGGTTGGTTGCGGGGCGCGGGTCCGGGTCGGGTAGTGCTCGGGTCGGCCGAACCGTAAGGGGTTTGGGCCAGGCCGTAACAGTGCCCCCACGCGCCAATGATAGTCGTGGGAGCTATCAGCGGCGTGTTGCTTCTCGCTTCGTTCATCCTCGTTAGGTCGGTCGCTCGTGGAAGTGACATGCCGCTGCGCGCGTGTCTCTTGGTTGCTGAAGCGACCGTTTGCCGCTTCGTTCCTTGCGCTGAGCATTAAATGCTCATAATGGGTTGCAAAGACCCTGCGTGCAAATACTATTTTGCCCCCAGTTTTTCGCTCTTCCTGGGTGGCAGTTTTAAATAGTTTACCTTCCTCTTTTTCCTCCTTTTACGTTCTTGTTTCTTCCATTTCTTTGCTATCTCCCTCCTCTTCTCTTGGAAATTCTAGAGTGTTGTTGCAGTTTTCCCGAACATCTTCCTCCCATCCTTCCAGCTTTCTAAACAAATTCAGGTAATCCTCGGACTTCTCTTTTTTCTGTTCTGTTATTGTGTGCTTGTTGTTAGTATTTGTTTGTTCTTGCTGTCTTGCTTGAAATTAGTGCTATATTGCCTTTTGATGCTAGGTAGACATGTTAGGGGAGGGGTACCATTCCAGGGTAGATTTTTAGGTGGCTCTCGGGATAGGTGTAGCTTTGGCCATGCTTGATTAGTTTTTTGGGTTTTTCTGGGCTCCCGACCTCATAGACTAATGGAGTGGTACCCCCACTGTAGGTATGCCTCGCGTCGTCTCCCGGACTTCCACCTCCGCGGCAAACTATGACCCCTACGCCTGGGTGACCTCAGACATAAAGGACTCGCCGAACCAGATGGATCTGGAGGAGTTGACGGAGTTCCGGCAAGCCGGGTATCTCTGCGGGGGGACAGATGAAGAGACCAATTATGAGACCTTCGTCCCTGCGCCCAACGAGAGTTTGTACGAGATTAATTTCCGTTCTCCCCGGGTCGCCGATTGGATTTGGTTTTATAAAGCCATGTTCAACCAGGTCGGCGTCCGCCTGCCGTTCTCCGATTTCCAGATGTCTCTCCTTAATCAGATATCCGTGTCGCCGTCACAACTCCATCCGAACAGCTGGGCTTCTATCCGCTGTTTCGAGATGGTTTGTGAATATCTCGAGCTGCCGACGTCAGTGGATGTCTTCCTCTTCTTTTTTAATCTTACCAACCCCTCCAAACAAGGGAAGGCGAGGAAAGGGTTTTTGTCTTTCCGGTCTGCCCAGGGCCGGAGAATATTTGGTCTATTCGAGGACTCCTATCATGGGTTCAAGGACAAATTCTTCAAAGTTCGCCCTGCTAAAGGTCGCCACCCCTTTTAGTTATCGTTAGAGGGGGAACGCCTCATCCCGACTTATTGGAGTTTCGGGGCGGGGTCTAATTCTTTCATCAAGGTGACCTACAAGGGAATGTCCTTTGTAAATAAAAGGATAGCCGATGTATTGTATGCTATTTTTGGGAAGAACCCTGTGAACCCCCACCTCCTCATGGGTGAACGGGAGTCCGCCAGGAATTATATTTGTGAGCTATTTTGCCTTGTGTTTTTTTCATTGCTTGTTGCTTATTTTGCTTTTCCCGACTTCACGGCTAACATGTTTGGTTTCCTGTTGTAGTGGAGATGTCTGCTTCGGTAGCTGGGCTTGAAAATTTGGTCAAGACCTTCTTGGAGGATAGCGATGATGAGAAGGCTGACGAGAAGGGTGCTGAGGAACTGGGGGCCCTTCCGGGGAGAAAGAGGATCAGGCCGTGCCCTCTCCCCAGGACACCGGGATGTCTGAAAAAGATCCAGCCGAGGTGCAGGCTTCTCCCATTCCCGAAAAGGCGGCCACTGCTGAGCACTCGTCTCCTCCCCATCAAGAATATGACGATGTGGAACTCATCCATACCCCCAAGAAGCGGAAGGCATCTGCCAGCCCGGAAGGGACTCTCACCATCATGGAAAGAAATTTTGATGCTACGAATTTCATTGACTCCCAGCTGATCCCTGGGACGGAGGAGCATTTTCTCGGGACCGACCTGGCTGGGCAGGCGAGATGGATGTACCAGACTCTGCTTCGGGGGGCCGTGATAGCTCGAAAGGCTGAGTTTGAGTTGTCGGGAATGCAGGCTCTCCGACGGAAGCTCGAGTCTTCAGGCAAGGCGAACAACGACTTTAAGGTTCAAGTCGAGCTGCTCCAAAGTCAGTTGTCCGAGATGGGGGAGAAGCTCAAGGCTTCCGAGGAGAGAGCGACGTCTGCCGGGGAGAAATTGAAGGCTTCCGACGAGACGGTGGCCCGTTTAGCTGAGCGGGAGATGACCCTAGAGAGCCAGTTGAACGCTGCTCAGGGTCAGGTGGCGGCCTTGGAGAAGGAGCATGACCAGGCCGCCTCGTCGGCTAAAGCCACTAAAGCCGAGGTCGAAGAGCTCAAGAAAAAGCACAAAGCGACCAAGGAGCAAGAGAAGAACGCGATCTTCATGACCGAGGATGCTCTGAAGGCCCAGGTGAAGATCGTGGCTCCTGACTTCGACACATCGGTTATTGGTGTCTTCAAGACGATCCAAGACGGCAAGATTGTCGACATGCCTCGGAAGTGATTTCTTGTAACTTTGATTTGGTGCGGATTTGTTGAACATTTCCTCGTGACTTTATAACTATATGCTTAACTGGTCGCTTGGTCGACTTATCGTTATTATCATTTATCTTGCTTGGTGTTTTATTTTTGTTACCGTCTTTCTGGGGCGGACTTATTGCTTGTGTCCGTTTCACCGTTTGCGCTGGTAACCCTTTTGGGGTCGTCGTGGTTTTATTTTTGAAACCGTTGTGGTCTTATTATCGTGGTCGTTCGATATGGCTATGGTTCCGATGGCTTCTCGGGGTGATCAGTCCCGGGTTGCCGTTTACAAGTACGATCTTCGCGGGGTACGCGTTGGGAGATAATAGATGGAAGAATTTGGACAAGTAAGAATTAGTCGTTAGCTAGACAAGTTTATGAACACAATATGTATTTGATAAGAGTGAATAATTGGGAATTAACATTTGATCAAGGCAAGACTCTACCCAGCTTAATAGGCCGCTTGGTCGGTGAGCCCAAGCTACGAATAGAATCTCCTCAGGTTACCTGCGTTCCATGTTCTCGGGATATCCCTGCCGTCGAGTATTTCCAGCTTGTAGGCGCCTTTGCCGAGCACTTCTTTGATTCTGTAGGGACCTTCCCAATTTGCCGCCAGTTTTCCTTCTCCTGGAGTCGGTAAACTGACGTCATTGCGTCGTAGGACGATGTCTCTTTCCTTAAAATCCCTCCTGAGGACTTTAGTGTTGTAGCGCAGAGCTATTCTTTGTTTTAATGCTGTTTCTGACAAGTGGGTCATCTCTCTGATCTCTTCCACCAGGTCCTTTTCCACCGCTTCGTCTACTCCTGCGAGAAGTAACCGTGGACTCGGTTCGCCAATTTCCACGGGTATCACTGCGTCGACCCCGTACGTTAGGCGGAAGGGGGTTTCCCCGGTGGAGCTTTGCTCGGTTGTCCGGTAGGACCAGAGGACCGAAGCGAGCTCGTCGGCCCATGCGCCTTTCTTGCTGTCTAAGCGTTTCTTGAGGCATAGTAGGATGACTTTGTTTGCGGACTCCACTTGTCCGTTTGTCTGGGGATGTTCTACTGTGAAAAATTTTTGTTTTATGCCCAGGCTGGTGAGGAATTCCGTTAACTTCTTATCAGTGAACTGCGTCCCATTGTTCGAAATGACGACCTCCGGGATACCGAAACGGGTTATCACTTGTCTCCACATGAACTTCCTGCAATTGGATAAGGATATGCTGGCTAGCGGTTCAGCCTCTATCCATTTGGTGTAGTAGTCGATGGCGACTATGAGATATTTAACTTGTCCTGAGCCAACTGGGAAAGGTCCTAAGATGTCAACTCCCCATTGAGCGAAAGGTCGTGTAGACGTCAGTAAACTCAGTTCGGAAGCCGACGCTTTATGAAAGTTGGCATTTTCTTGACACTTTACGCATTTCCTGACAAATTCTTTGGAGTCTCTCATCATTGATGGCCAGTAATATCCAGCTCGGATGAGCTTCCTTGCTAGCGCTTTGCCCCGATGTGGTGGCCGCAGCATCCCTCGTGGACTTCTCTAAGTACATAGTCCGTCTGGTCGGGATGTAAGCACTTCAATAGGGGTTGGCTGAGCCCCTTTCTGAACAGTTGCCCTTGTATGATTGCGTATCTAGCTGCCTCCCTTCTCAACGTTTTGGTTGCTTTCTCATTGTCAGGTAAATTGCCGTGTTCCAAGAAGTTTGTGATGGGGTCCAACCAGGAGGGGCTTGACTCCGTCAAATGGAGGGCAACCGTTGGTTCCTTCACCATGCCCTGGATGAGAGACCGGTTGCCCGTTCCTGGCTTCGTGCTCGCTAGTTTAGACAGGAGGTCTGCCCGTGTGTTCCTTTCTCTTGGGACGTGTTGGACCGTGACCTCTTGGAACTGCCTTGTCAATTCTCTAACCTTTTCCAAATACTTTTGTAGGAGGGGGTCCCTGGCTTGATAGCTTCCGTTTACTTGCGAGGTGACGACTTATGAGTCACTGCATACTTCCAAACTTGTTGCCCCGACTTCCCGAGCTAGTGTTAATCCACCTAAGAGGGCTTCATATTTTGCTTGATTGTTCGACACGGAGAATTCGAACTTGGTCGATTGCTCGTAAATGACTCCCGCCGGGCTCTCTAAGATGACCCCGGCTCCCCCGGACGTTTGGTTGGAGGCACCGTCTACGTGGAGCCTCCACCGTGTGCCCGTTTCCTCGGGGGGATCCCGTTACCTCTACCAAGAAATCTGCCATCGCCTGCGCCTTGATCGCATGTCGGGGCTCGTATTGCAAGTCATATTGGGAGAGCTCAATGGCCCAAGTCATCATCCTCCCAGCCAAATCAGGTTTTTGGAGTACTTGGCGAATTGCCTGGCCCGTCCTCACGACTACACGGTGTCCCTGGAAGTATTGCCTCAACCTTCGGGAGGAGGTCAGGAGTGTGAGCGCCAGTTTTTCCAATTTGCTATACCTCAGCTCTGCTCCTTGTAGAGCCCTGCTCACGAAGTAAATCGGTTGCTGAGATTTTCCTTCTTCTCGTACGAGCACTGCTGCAAGCGCTTCCTCTGTTACTGCTAAGTAGAGATAGAGTGGTTCTCCGGCCTTGGGCTTCCCGAGCACCGGGGGTGTCGCCAGGATTGCCTTGAAGTGGTTGAATGCTTCCTCACACGCTGGGGTCCATTCAAATGCTATTCCCTTTTTCATCAGGTTAAAGAAGGGTAAGGCTTTTGCTGCCGATGCGCCGAGGAAGCGGGATAATGCCGTCAGCCTTCCCGCCAGACGTTGGACGTCTTTGATACAACCCGGGCTCTTCATCTGAAGAATCGCTTGACACTTCTCTGGGTTGGCCTCTACTCCCCTTTGGGTGATCATGAATCCCAAGAACTTTCCGGCCTCCATGGCAAAGGCGCATTTGAGCGGGTTGAGCCTCATGCCATGTTGTCGGAGAGCCGCGAACACGCCCCCCAGGTCGCCTAGGAGATCGTTGGGCCGTGTGGTGTTCGCAAGGATGTCGTCCACGTAGACTTCTACTGTCTTACCTATGAGCTCACTGAATATCTTGTTCATCAGTCTCTGGTATGTGGCGCCGGCATTTTTCAAACCAAATGGCATCACCTTGTAGCAATAGATCCCTCCTGGCGTTATGAACGCTATTTTGTCCTCGTCGGGTCAGTGCATCGGTATTTGGTTGTACCCGGAGTAGGCGTCCATGAAGCTCAGATAACGGTACCCCGCCACCGCGTCAACGAGTGCATCAATGTTGGAGAGGGCATAGCAGTCTTTGGGACATGCCTTGTTGAGGTCGGAATAGTCTACACACATTCTCCACCTCCCGTTGTGCTTTCTTACCAAGACCACGTTCGACAGCCACGTCGAGTAGTCCAGCTCTCGGATGAACCCTGCTTCAAGGAGGCTAGCCGTCTGCCTGGCCACCTCCTCTGCCCTTTCCTGTGACATCTTCCTCCTCCTCTGGGCCACTGGTTTAGCTTCCGGCTTGACAGCCAGATGATGTGACATGAGTTGGGGATCTATCCCTGTCATGTCAGTTGGCGTCCACGCGAAGAGGTCGTCATTGGCTTTGATCATCTCCATCAAAGGTTCCTTTAATTCATGGGGGAGGTTTCTATTTATGAACGTGAACCTCTCCTCCCCGTCACCGACCCTAAATTTTTCCAAGTCCCCTTCTGGCTCAGGCCTGGGCTTGTCATCTATTCTGGCATCCAGGTTGGCAAGGAAAACCCCGGATGCTTCTTTGGACTTTTTCCTGAGAGAGAGGCTGGCGTGGTCGCAAGCGACTGCCGTTTCCAAGTCTCCTCTGATGGATCCTACGGATCCGTCATCAGTAACAAACTTCATTACGAGCAGCCTCGTACTAATCGCTGCCCCAAGGTCGTTGATGGTTTTTCTCCCCAGGATGATATTGTAAGCTGTGGAATCTCGTAAGACAACAAAATCGGCCATTACCGTCCTTCGCCTCTGTCCTTGTCCCAGGGAGGTCGGGAGTGAAATGATCCCATCTGGCTTGATGAAGTGGTCACCCAACCCTACCACACCGTGCTGGTGGGTCACCAGGTCGGCATCGCGCAGTCCCAGGACATCAAAAACGTTGCGAAACATCATGTTCGAGTCCGCCCCTGTGTCTACCAGGATCCTTTTGACGAGGCCGGTCCCGACTCTGGCCGTGATAACCATGGGGGGAATTTCCGGTACCTCGTCGAACCATTGGTCCTCAGGGCCGAAGGAGATGGATGGGAGTCCCCAGGAACTTCTAGCGGATGAGGAGGAGACCGCCAGGATCTTGGCGTCTTTCTTCTGTGCTGATTTCGACCTCGGGGAGGAATTTCTTGCTGTTACTACGTTCACCATCGTGAGACCGTGGTCGTCCCCCTCTGGTTCTTGATGTCGTCTTGTCACCCGGGACCTGTCTTCGCTATCGTGGTCCCGATTCCGTCTTCTCGGCTCCCTTATGAGGTGGGAGAAGTCGGCAAGCTTTCCGTCCCTGATTGCTTGCTCCAGGGCGTCTTTCAGGTCGAAGCAGTCTTGGGTCTTGTGCCCGTATCCCTTGTGATATTCGCAGTAAAGGCTTTTGTTTCCCCCCGTCCTGTCCTTCAGAGGTCGGGGTCTCGATAGTATCCCCTTCTCGGCTATCTGTTGGTAAACTTCCGTGATTGGTGCCGTGAGGGGGGTGTAGTTGGTGAACTTCCCGACTCGGGGGAATGGCTTAGGTGCCTTACTCGAACCGCCGTCCCTGGCGTGTTCCTTTTGTCTTTCTCCACCCTCGTAGTGCCGGGTTTGGTTGTAGGGGGGTTGCCGTTTATTGGCAGCCACGACCCGGCTGACTTTTTCGTCGTTAATATACTCCTTAGCCACGCATTGGATCTCTTGCATTGTCCATACTGGCTTTGTGGTGAGGTGCTTTCTGAAGTCCTCATTCAGGAGCCCGTTCGTCAAGCACAAGCTCGCCACGGAGTCCGTCAACCCGTCGATTTCTAAGCATTCGTCGTTGAAACGGTCTAAGTACTTCCTGGTCGGCTCCCCGGCTCTCTGGGTCACTCCCAACAGATTGATCGGATGCTTGGCTTTGGCGATCCTGGTCGTGAACTAAGCCAGGAAGGCATGGCTGATGTCGGAGAATTGGGTCACCGAGCCCTGCGGGAGGTTATTGAACCACCGTATTGCAGGTCCCGCTAGGGTGACCGGGAAAGCGTGGCACCTTACCTCGTCTCCCACTCCTTCTAGGTTCATCCTGGCCTCAAAGGCCGTAAGGTGTTCCAACGGGTCTTGCGTTCCGTCGTATCTCATGTCCGTTGGCTTGTCAAAGTGTTTTGGCAGCCGGACCTCGAGTATGGAACGGTGGAAAGGGGTCGCTTCCATTATTACGGGTCCCCGTGTTCCCGTCGTTCTTCCCTCGTCGCTCTCCCGACGAGTGTCCTCGTCCTCGCGGTTCGCGGTACGCCGCCTCTCACGTCTGGCGTAGATTACGGGGTCACGGCGTCTTCTCGCGCACCCTCTCTCCCCGGTGCTTTTGGACTCAGCTTGGGGGGTAGGCGTGCGTCTGGAGCGACTCCTGGAGCGAGAGCGGGAGTGACTCTGCTCTGGAGTGCGTTGGTCGCGTTCCCTATCTGCTAACCGGCGTTCCAGGTCTTGCATTCTGTGGCGTAGCTCTTGCATTATTTTGGCGTGGTTGTCTCCGGTCCCCCAAAGGGGCGTCTCTCATGTGATTGGGTTGCGTTCCTCGGGGGCGACCTTGGATGTTGTCGGGTTTCCGTCCCGGTGGCGTCGCCTCCGGGTACGGCCTCGCAGCCTGTCCCAGTTTGGACTAGCACGAAGTCCATGGACGAGTCCCCACAGACGGCGCCAATGTTCGGTAGGTCGGTTACCGGAGTAAAAAGGGGGTGCCACCTGCAAAGACACTCTGACGCTCTTGTCAGTAATGTGCAGGCGAAAAGGGGTGATGTGATATGTTACGTACCTTGGGGGAAGAGTAAACCTTCCCCTTATATACTGTCAGAGGTAGGCCCAATGAGGACAGGCCCACTTTCTCAGGGACGTTATCCCGCAGCCGTGCATGAGCTGTCCGGGGCGCGTGTCCGGGTTGGTTGAGGGGCGCGGGTCCGGGTCGGGTAGCGCTCGGGTCGGCCGAACCGTAAGGGGTTTGGGCCAGGCCGTAACATTTTTCATTCTCTTCAATAATGAGAATAACTTATTTTTCTCCTTCTCTTAATCTCTTCTAATTCATCAAACCGTTAATATTAAAGCTTGAACAATTTAGGGCATAAAATTTTCTTTAAGGAGTGTCATCATTATTAAAGTCGGGATTGAATTGATACTGGAGATACCAACATGATTAAACTGAAACTCGAGGATACCGCCATCATTGATTGGGTGGGATGGGATAGCACATAATCATCATCTGACATTATGAAAATATTTCTCGCCATATCTACGTACATTCTTTGCCAGTCGACCATTTGTGGTTCTGAACTCAATGGAGAAGATTCGAAGGATGAGCAAAGTAAACTAAAATCATGATATCAAAATAAAGAATCCACCAAGAATTCACCATGAACTCATTGTTACTTAGATATTTTTTTTATTAATGGCTTATTTGTTATAATCTTTTTAGTGGGAGTACATAAAGAGTACATATTATATAAAGTGTAATAACTCAACACATTTTTAAAGAAATTTTTCATTCTCTTCAACAATGAGAATAACTTATTTTTTCCTTCTCTTAATCTATTCTAATTCATCAAACCGTTAACATTAAAGCTTGAACAATTTAGGGCATAAAATTTTCTTTAAGGAGTGTCATTATTATTAAACTCGGGATTGAATTGATATTGGAGATACCAACACAATTGAAGTAAAACTCGAGGATACTGCCATCATTGATTGGGTGGGATGGGGATAGCACGTAATCATCATCTGGCATTATGAGAATGTTTCATGCCATATCCACGTACATTTTTTTGCCTGTTGGCCATTTGTGGTTCTGAACTCAATGGAGAAGATTCGAGGGGTGAGCAAAGTAAATTAAAATCATGAAATCAAAATAAATAATCCACCAAGAATTCGCCATGAACTCATTGTTACTTAGATATTTTTTTATTAATGGCTTATTTGTTTTAATTTTTTTAGTGGGAGTACATAAAGAGTACTTAATATATAAAGTGCAATAACTCAACACATATTTTTAAAGAAATTTTTCATTCTGTTTAACAATAAGAATAATTTTTTTTTTCTTCTCTTAATCTTTTCTAATTCATCAAACCGTTAACATTAAAGCTTGAACAATTTAGGACATAAAATTTTCTTTAAGGAGTGTCATCATTATTAAATTCGGAATTGAACTGATACTAGAGATACCAACACGATTGAACTGAAACTCGATGATACCGCCATCATTGATTGGGTGGGATGGGGATAGCACATAATCATTATCTAGCATTATGAGAACGTTTCTCGCTGCATCCTGCACCTGGGCCAACATGTCTGCTTGCAGAAGACCGCGTAATTCTGATATGATGACCGAATGGTATTGGGAAATACCACAGAAAGCTTCATTCAGGTGATAACTACGTACGTACATTTTTTGCTAGTTGGCCATTTGTGGTTCTGAACTCAATGGAAAAGATTCGAGGGGTGAGCAAAGTAAACTAAAATCATGAAATCAAAATAAAGAATTCACCAAGAATTCACCATGAATTCATTGTTACTTAGATATTTTTTTATTAATGACTTATTTGTTATAATTTTTTTAGTAGGAGTACATAAATAGTACATAATATATAAAATGTAGTAGTTTAACAGATATTTTTAAGAAAATTTTTTATTTTTTTTAACAATGAGAATTAGTTATTTTTCTCCATTTCTTAATCTTTTCTGATTTATAAAAAATGAATGAAAAATTCTATTTTTTTTGTTTGGTTGCTAAAAAAATAAGGAAAGAAAGAAAATTCTTATGTGGGTCTGATAAAATTTTTTTTTCATCTATTACAAATAAAAAACAAAAAGTAAAATGTTATCTTTTGTATATTTACAATATTATCCT
>NC_029794.2:5363971-5375885 GCF_000816755.2 Arachis ipaensis | reverse complement strand
ATTTTTTTTCTTCTCATTTTTTTTTCCATCCAATCAAAAATTTTTTTTTTTATTTTTTCATCTATTTTCTCTTCATTCAAACAATACACAAATAATTCTACTCTTCTTTCTATTTTCTCTTCTCTCATTTTTTTTTCTTATTTTCTTTCCTTCTATTTTCTTTCCTATATCCAAACAAAACCTTAGAATTTTTGTGGAAGCTGAGGTTGAGTTATGGAAGCACTACGAGCATAGTTATCTAAATCGAATCAGTAATTAATCCGGTCATACGACTGGATTGGATCAACCGGTGATTCACTGATTCACTCGGTTCACTCGGTCATAATTAAATAAAAATATAAAAATAAAATTAAAATTAAAAGTTAAAACTTAAAATACATGTTTTTAAAAATATATTAATAACAATTAAATATTAATTTTTAGATATAATTTGTGACGTAAAAGAGATAATAAATTAATTACTAGTATAAAATACTTTAACAATTTAAACGAACAAGGGAAAGAAAAAAATATATCATAATCAATATATCAAATTGACAAATTTGATATCAATGTGAATCCATATTTTAAAAAAAAATAAAAAATGAAATTCGTTGAAGGTTACTGTTTAATTATCTTTTGTTATACGTGTGGCCGAATGGTTAAAGAGGGGACGTTGTCCACGGAAGGTCCCATGGACTCGCACGGATCAGGGGTTCAGACACGAATCGACTATAAGCAAGACTGAGCTAGAAAATGAAATGTTTCATCATTTTTTCTTTAATTTTTCTTATTTTATAAAGTAAAAATATGTAACAATAAAAAATATAAATTAGTCAAAATAATAAATATGTTATACTCTAATTGAGAGGTCTTATTTCAAGTTTATAACTAGCACTTTTATTAATTATACATACTGAAAGAAGATTTGGAAAAAAGTATACATCAAATTTATCTCATATCTCTATTATATGTAATAGATCATTAGAAAATAGAAATTAAAACAAACATTGTGCACTTTTTCTTTTTCCAAACAACCACTTGTCACCGAAAATTTAAGCATTTAGCAAAAAAATAGTAGAGAGCAATAAAATTTAAGTCATTCTATCACTCTTCACGATCTTGATGTCTTGGTATGTTACACAAACAAAGTTTTTTTTTTTTTCAATAAATAATTATTATACAAGTTTTATCAGAAAGAACAATACTTTGGATACAAGTTACATGATATCCATTTAGTTTTTGTTTTACTCTAATTAAGTAAAAGGGTGTAACAATTTTTATGAGATGTACTAAAATTAGTAATTAGATGGTATGTTTTTATATGCAGAATATCAAACTAGCCCTTTTAAAGATTTTGGACAAAAAAAGATTATTTATTTTAAGAAATAAGAATTAAACTGATACGTAAACAAAAAGCATTAGATAACTAATTAAACTATATCAATTTTGAAAGCATCAACTTTGAAAGATATGTATATATATCTTTGAAAGCTAACTTAGATGTTCATCTTTCTTTCTTATGCAGAAATGCTAAAATTAGTACTTACAATATGATCTGCATAATATAAAATCAAATTAGGACTTTAAGGATTGTTGACATAAATTTAATCTTTTTTATACTAAACTATGTCAATTTTTAAAAGGATCAAATTAGTCAACAAAATTTTGATAGAACTAACTTGAAGTGAATTACATAGGAAGTGAAGGAGAGGGACAAAGTGGTGCGGCGGATGCGAGAGGTTTACACCCACAGCACCACTGCTAAGGTGCCGAGATTTTGGTCAGATGCATTTCATGCTGCCTATGAACATTTGATGAGTGATGTACCTTCAATCAGAGATGCTGCCATCTCAGAAATGGCTAAGATGTCTATCCAATTTCTCAGTTTGCAGCAGCAGCTTCCAATTCAGCTTCAATCTGAATCTGTAAGCTAACTTATTATGCAGAATAGTTATGAAAATCTTTTTAGCATGCTAGATTCGTATGCAATGAAAATCTATAATATGATTAAAGTTGTAAATTTGCTTGAATGGTTTTGCTGTTCTGTTTTGTTCTGCAAGCTTGACATGCTTTTTTTATTTTATTTTCATTTTATTTTTTCTCTATAATTTTCTATATTACTATTGACATATGAACTTCACCCTTTAACTTACAAGTCCAAAATCATAACTTCGGAAAAATCTATAGAATAATCATTGGATCACACTATTGCTTAGGAAAAACCAAACATGCTTATCATTACTTGCTTGTTCTTAAGACAATGATCAAACATGTGCAGAACATTAGGGTATCAAGGAAAATGAAACAAGAATAAGAAAGTAGCTGATAAATAAAATTGGCACTAAGCAATAACAAGAAATCCTTTTTTTTCCATTGGACTGAATCAACAGCTGTTCTATTCTATATAGGAATCTGTATATCTATATCAATGAATATCTGTATACTCCAGTGTTCCCCAAATTGAATTAGCAAAAGAATTTGGAATCACTATTTAAGTTTCTGAAAGTATTATTTCAGACCTCCTTTTCAGTCCCCACTTGCATATTCAGGACTTGAACAAGTAGATCTGGAGTGTTATGAAACTACTAATCCATGAAACCACTCATCCCAAAAGCTTAAACTGATAGAAGAACGTAACATTAATGATTATATCTCTAACATGGAGAGATGTATCTCCTCCTGCTCCTGGTTATCAGGAGTGTCATAATTGAATTGAAACTGAGGGATACCAAGAGGATTGTCATCATTGAAGGGAATAACAACAAGATTGTCAATGACAGGGGATTGTCAACAAGATTGTCCACCAAGAAAAACCCTAACTGTCACTAACCTTCGGCGAGCGAGCGGCGAGGGAAGCCAAGGAGCCGCCAACGATTGTCGCTGCGAGCAACTCGAACTTGGCGAAGAGGGAAATTTTAAAATAAATTAGTGTAGAGCCTGCGCTTCACGCGCCTCATTTATGTAAAGGTGTCAACATTGATAACTTAAAAATTAAAAAAAATACTCTAGTTATTACAAATTTAAAATTGCATCTAATTAAAAAAAATACTCTAGTTATTACAAATTTAAAATTGCATCTAATTAAAAAAAATGCTCTAATTTACTGATAAAATAATGTAGTTACATTTTATTTGATAATATTAATTGGACATACTTTTTACTGGGCATGAATAATATTTATTAGTATTTTATAAATAGACAATATATTCATATTTAGATGATAATAAATATGAGTTTATTGATTCAGTAAAAAAAATTTATTTTCTATCACTAATTGTTCCATTCAATCTTTTTTTTAATATAAATTAGTGTATGTTTCCGTACCCTGTACGGGATAATACATAAAATTATATAAAAAAATTTTATTAAAATTTAAATAAAAAATATATATAGTAATTATTATTATAAATATTTTACAACTTAAAAGTATTAAAAATAATTAATATTTGTTTTAATCAATTTGGATTGGTTGAATGACATCTTATTTGTTCGGTTAAGCAAGTATTTGGAGTTCGAATATCGTCTTGTGTGTATAAATAATCCATTAGTTAACGACAAACCCTTAATAAATAGAGCATCAATATGTGTGGTGGATTAGTTGTCCTCGACTTGCTGAGTTAAGAATCCGTAGAAAAAAAATTGTATTTGTCTTTAAAATATATTAATTTTTCATTAATAGCAATACTTATGGACTTTTGTCTTTATTGAAATTTACTTGGGGCAATTTTATTCGTTGGTATCATATTCATTTTTGAAGTCAAAACAATATGATCAACATTGTTACTCGTTAAAACTTCACATTTTATGAAATGATTTTTAAATTTTGGGTACATTTATACATAAAAAAATTATACATAAAGAAAAAAAATGAAGAAGAAAAGAAGAGTTGAAATAGTAAAAGCGATAAAAAATCACGATTCTTATAATTTTGTGTGACCATCTATATATAGTAGACCAGACAACTATGATTATCTAACAAAATTAATTTGTATTTATTACACTCAACTTGAATAAGTAAGAAATTATCTCATTTTAATTTAGTTCTTAATTCACATTATTTGAATTTAGCTCAATATATATGATATGATTTGATTTGATTCAATTATTAATTGAAAATATTTTAATTGTCTATTTTATTCATAGATTTATTATTTTAATGACTAATAAATTAATTAAATTAATTAATTAGTACATACAATAAATTAAAAAATAAATAAATTAGAAAATTTGGTTTAATAAATTAAAAGAAATAAATTAAAAAATATTAACAGAATATTAAAATAAATAAATTAAAAAATACTACCAAATCAAATTGATATAAATTATAATAAATTAAATGATATTTAAATATCTAATCAAATCAATTAATTGATATAGTTAGTTTATCGTAATAACTTGTATTTAATGAGTTAAAAGAAATAAATCAAGAAACACTCTCAAAAGCATGCCACGTCAATTCCATCATTAAGTGCAGAAATCCGATTTTTATATAATAGAATAAATTCATAAGAAGTTGAAAATTATAAATGGCCAGCTTTTATAACAATAAATTATGAAAAATTAATGTCCCACACTAAATTCATATTGTTTTCACAAACTGCCATAACCAATTCATTATATATATATATATATTAAATAGAGATAATGACCAAATCAGTACTTGAAATATTCAAACACTGACATTTTGGTACCTGACTATTGTTATTGACAAAATGGTACCTGAATGTTTTAAAAATTTGTCAAGCGTGTCCTCGAGCTCGCTGGAGCAAATCTCCGGTAAACACAATGCTGACATGGCCACCGTATTTTGGTGACATGGCAAATCACCCCCCAAACCCTAAACCTTCCCTCTCCAACGCAAACTCCCCCTCCATCTCCCTCCCCATCGCAGCCCTCCCGTACCCAACACAGCCTCCTCCCATCTCCCTCCATCCCCATCGCAGCCCCCAACACACTTCTCCCTTCCCTTTTTCTCCCATCGCAGTCCCCTTCCCTTTCCCTCTCTATCGCTGTCCCCTTCCCTCTCCCTCCTATCGCAGATCATATAAAGGCACAGATAGAAGCATGCACAACAGAACACAATATCACAATTTAAATTACAATCTATCAATACTATTTGTATTTCTTTCCAAATGTATTACACTATTCTATCAATTACATTAAAAAAAGAAGAAAAAGAAAAAATTCACCTACAAACCCCCCAAATTTATTACCAAGATGATCATGTAAAGCACTCTTATCAATCTCTTGGTGATGGTAACTCTTGCAAACAGTAAAAAAATGTTCTGCACCAACAATCCCACCAAATTCACAATGACCAACACACCCACAATAACCGTGAAAAACTGCAGAAACGAGTTCTGTGTATCAATTGCTATAATAAGCAAAACCAAGGAAATCACAAAGATAAAGTTACAGATGAACATCAAAAGCGTGACCCAGAGGTAAGTGATGAACAAACGCTTGAAGATTTTGGGGATTGTAGAGATGGTGGAAGAAAATGAGACATCTTTGTTGGTGTAGAGGGAAGCAACGGTAAAGACGGCGGCGGCGGTGGAGAGGGGAGAGAAGGCGAAGAGGAAGAAAATGTAACAGGTTTTTGGGGTGTTCAGGAATTGTAGCTCCTCTAGTGCTAGATCCATTATTCCTTCTTCTTCTTCTTCTTCTCAGATTCTCGTTCTGTTCTTCTCTGATCTGAGAGAGAGAATCGAAAGTTTTAGTTTGTAGTTGCTTTGAAAGGATGAAATTTTGAGATATTAGATTGTTGTTCTTTTTTATTGCAGAAATGAGATGAGATGAGATGAGATGAGAGGGAGGGGGAGGAAAGGGGGCTGCGATGGGAGGGAAAGGAAAAGGGAAAGGGGGCTACGATGAGGGAGGGGAAGAGATTAGGGTTTGGAATAATATTTTTAATTACAAATTTTAACTCAAAATAAACTTCTCTTGTCAGCAAAAATCGGTGAACACGTAAGCATCTTACTCGCCGAAGCCATGGTCCAGCAAGCACGAGGACATACTTGGCAAATTTTTAAAACATTCAGGTACCATTTTGTCAATAACAATAGTCAGATACTAAAATGTCAGCGTTTGAATCTTTTGGATACTGATTTGGTCATTACCTCTTATACTAATATTTGATATTTGATACAAAATAAATGAGGTCTCAAAAAAAACTTAAAAAGATTTGAGTTTCAATACAAATCATTACAATTACATTTTGTTGGTTTCCCATACAAAGATAATGTTGCTCTACGGTGTTTGGGTTAGTATGTAATAATGACTGTGGCTTGGTTTCATTATGTTTTGTTTTTTCGTGTTATGGTTTATGCATCATGTTGGGTTTTCTTCTTCGATGGTGTTGGTGCTGTAACTTTACGCCTAATATTTTGATTAGGATTTACCAACATTGACCCCTAATACAGCATTGAGTAACAAGTGACAACATTGATCTCCTACGATTATAGAAAGCACATAGCAAAGAAAAGAATAAGATTTATGTTCATACAAGATGTTACTGAATATGCATGCTTGCATAGTTAATTCCACCTATGACTCCAAATTGAATAGCCAATTAAACAGCTTGCTAGTGTGCCTTGTGAACAACAACAACTTGTTCCCCAACATTCCCTGCATTTACAGCCCCACTATTCCTTACTCTTGTACGCAGCACAAGCAAATATGATAATACATGAAAATGTATATGCAACATTACAATAAGCATCAAAGTTTGGTATATATTACCTGCATGAACATTATTATAGTGACCTCTGGCTTTGGAAGTGACCCACTCAAAAGGCATTAGTCATATGTATTGCCCATGTGCACTGGATTCTTCCTACTCTCACTTTCGGTTATGTCCAAACTCACTTGTCGCATCTATGTGAAGTTGTTTAATAATCTCCTTCCTTTCCAATTTCTATCTTCGTTGTCACTTTTTACGGCCCAGGCTACCGACTTATCGGGTCAGGACCCGACAGGGAGATCTAGACACCAAAACCGACTCTACCGGCCCAACTCATTTACTCACCAAGTCGCAATCCAACGAGGAACCCGGACGTCGGACCGACCCGACAAGGGAGGTGACCCGGGCACCATTCCCCTCTACATGTGGGATCCGAAGTCCGGACAGCTCACAGAAGCTTCTAAACAGGTGGATCTAACTGCAAAGGGCCCACCCAAAATACAAACTATAAATGGGGAGGGACCTACCCCTCCTTCAAGTATGTCACATCCTTACCCTAATTGGCAACCATTTCGTACGGACACTGACTTGAGCGTTGGAGTATCCTTGGCTCCTTGCAGGTGGCTACCCCCTCCTCCCTCTTTTCACCGTCACCCCTAGAGGGTCACTTTCCAGTCAACGCTCCAGGATCAAGTCTATCCAGATTCTCCCCCAACTCCTATCTCTGCCCCAACTAAACTGTAGAAGTCCCGAGGTAACGAATATTGACGTTGTCTGTGGGGAATTTGGCGCAGACATGGAGCGGTTCCCTATGTTGGAGGAGCTCCATGAGCAAGGAGGCGGCCACCTGAGCAAAGCAAGCTCCACGGCTCAATCTCACGAGCGGTCACGACCAGTGTCCCAGAAAGGTCAATTGATTTACACTAAGACTCCCGAAAGACACCCCTTCGGAGGTACGGGAGATGACAACACCAAGATCATGCAAGAACTCAGGCACATAGTATAAAACCTGGAAAGGGAGCTGGCAGCGAGAGACTTCTACCATCACGACCCCATCCTATCCCGCACCCATCTCCCTCGAGGAGATCGGAAAGCCGAGGAAGAAGTTTGACAAACGACGAGGAGAAGGACCACACCCAACAGCCTCCCGATCTAATCGCGGTAGGTCGGAAAGCCGCGAAGAAACCCGGAGAGAGAAGGCCAAGAAACGGCCAAACCTCATCATCATGGGGGACACCCCCTTTCATCCCTGGATCCTCAAGGTCCGGCTCCCGAGAAACTTCGACAAGCCCACGAACATGAGGTACGACGGGACAAAGGACCCCAAGAACACCTGACGGCTTTCGAGAACAAGATGAATTTGGAAGGAGTAGGCGATGCAGTTAGGTGCTGAGCGTTCCCGGTAACCCTGGCCGGCCTAGCAATCTGATGGTTCAACGCGCTCCCACAAGAGTCCATCGCGACTTTCACAGACATCTCCCGTAGCTTTCTAGCACGGTTCACCATACGCATAGTCAAGGCTAAACATCTGATCAACCTGTTGGGAGTCACACAAAGAGCCGGGGAGCCAACCAGAAAATTTCTGGATAGGTTTAACAACGAATGCATGGAAATCGGCGGCTTAACCGATTCAATGGCTAGTCTCTGTTTGACAAACGGCCTACTGAATGAAGACTTCAGAAAGCACCTCACTACCAAACCTGTCTGGATCATGCAGGAGATCCAGAATGTAGCAAGAGAGTACATCAATGATGAAGAGGTTAGTAAGGTGGTGGCATCCAATAAACAGCAGCCCCAAACCCCCTTACTCGGCAGACCGGGTATGTAGACAAACCAAGGGAAGCACCCAAGGAGGGGACCTCGGGGAAGCAACTCAAACCTTTTCCCCGAGAAGGAAAGTTCACCAACTATACCACCCTCACATCACCCATAGTTGAAGTATACCAACAGATTGCCGATAAAGGAGTCCTGTCTAAGCCTCGACAACTGAAAGAAAGAACAGGCGGAAACAAGAACCTATACTGTGACTACCACAAAGGGTTCGCCCACAAGACACAAGACTTTTTTTACCTAAGAGATGCCTTAAAGCAAGCCATCCGAGAAGGCAAGCTAACTAAATTCTCTCAGTTTATAAGGGAGCTGAGGAGGCACGAATGCGAATGCTTGGAGGAAGATCGCAGCCGAGCTGTTAAGCCAAGGCCGGGGCCCACAAAAAGCACTGACAACGTCTCGACGGTTGTCATTAACGTCGTGATAGGACGCGATGCTCCCCCCAAATCGAGGTCGGCAACAAAAAAGGACACCAAAGTCCTAACTGTCTCATCGGGGAGCCTCACCCCCAGAACCAGAGAACCCCCCAAGATATCCTTTGGCCCGGAGGACCAATGGTGCCACGACCTCCCCGAAAATCCACCTATGGTGATTATGGCGATGATTGGGACGGGCTTGGTCAAGCAGATCCTCGTCGACATTGGAGCCGACTCCAATATCATGTTTAGAAACGTGTTCGATGCCATGGGGCTCAGAGAAGCCAACCTTAAAACACACCAACACAGGGTCATGGGCTTAGGCGACAATTACATAAAGCCCAATGGTACAATTTCTCTCCCAATCTGTTTGGGAACCGGGGAAGGCAGGAGGTCGGTAATGGTAGAGTTTGTGGTCTTGAGAGACTCTACAGCCTACAATGTCATTCTAGGAAGAAAGGCCATCAACGAATTCACCAAGTTCCTAATAATGAAATTCATGACAGACAACAGAGCCGTTGGCTCCATCAGTGGAAACCTAGAAACGGCGGTCACTTGCGACAACGCCAGCCTTTTCCTGAAGAAAAAATCAAAGCAAGCATCCGGGGTATTTTTGGCAAGCTTGGACACGAGGGTAGACGACAGGCCGAGGCCCGAGCCTGAAGGGGACTTAGAAAAATTCCAAGTTGGTGACACAGAGGAAAAGTTCACTTTCGTGAACAGAAACCTCCCACACGAGTTGAAAGGCCCCCTCATGGAGGCCATTAAGGCAAACAGCGACCTCTTCACGTGGACCCCGGCTGATATGCCGGGAGTAGACCCCAAGGTCATGTCTCACCGACTTGCCGTCAAACCAGATGCTAAGCCGGTGGCACAACGACGAAGGAAGATGTCACAAGAAAGGGCCAACGAGGTGGCCAAACAGACGGCCGACCTGGTGGATGCGGGTTTCATCAAGGAACTCGAGTACTCCACATGGCTTTCAAATATAGTCCTCGTCAAGAAAGCCAATAGAAAATGGAGAATGTGCGTCGATTACTCAGACCTAAATAAAGCGTGTCCCAAGGATTATTTTCCCCTCCCTAACATTGATGCCTTGGTAGATTTAGCGGCAGGGTACCGATTGGTGAGTTTCATGGACGCGTATTCGGGATATAACCAGATCCCGATGCACCGACCCGACGAGGAAAAAATGGCGTTTATAACACCAACATGTACCTACTACTACAAGGTAATGCCGTTCGAATTGAAAAATGCAGGAGCCACTTACTAGAGGCTGATGAATAAGGTCTTTAATGACCTCATT
The DNA here is from genome assembly GCF_000816755.2 of Arachis ipaensis. Classification (NCBI taxonomy): domain Eukaryota; kingdom Viridiplantae; phylum Streptophyta; class Magnoliopsida; order Fabales; family Fabaceae; genus Arachis; species Arachis ipaensis. Next base: position 5,365,669 of record NC_029794.2, on the reverse strand, counting down.
GGCAAAACGATTGAAGTATACGTCGATGATATCTTGGTAGAAATAGCCGAACCAAGAAACCTAGTCAGTAACCTCCAAGTCGTCTTTGAAGCACTCCGAAAGTATAACATGAGGCTCAAGCCCCTCAAGTGCGCATTTGCCATGGAAGCCGAAAAATTCTTAGGCTTTATGATAACACAAAGAGAGGTAGAGGCCAACCCGGACAAGTACGAAGCCGTCCTTAAAGTGATGAGCCCAGGATGCGTTAAAGACGTGCAATGGCTAGCCGAGAAGCTTACGGCCTTATCTCGCTTTCTCGGAGCCTCGGTGAAAAAAGCCCTCCTATTTTTTAACCTGATGAAGAAGGGGATAGCCTTCGAATGGACACCAGCATGCGAGGATGCGTTCAACCACTTCAAAAGGATACTCTTAGAACCCCCTGTTCTCAGCAAGCCAAGAGAGGGGGAGCCCTTATTCCTGTACTTGGCGATAACAGAGCAAGCGATGCCAGCTGTCCTCGTCCGAGAAGAAAACAAGACCCAGCAGCTAGTGTATTTTATTAGCAAGGTGATCCAGGGGCGGAGTTAAGGTACACCAAACTAGAAAAAACTAGCCTATGCCATGTTGACCTCTTCCCGAAGGTTAAGGCAATACTTCTAGGGACACGTGATCGTCCTAAGAACTGACCAAACCATCCACCAAGTCTTGCAGAAACCCGACCTAGCAGGCTTAATGATGAGATGGGAAGTCGAATTATCCCAGTACGACCTGTAGTTTGAACCTAGACACACAATCAAAGCCCAAGAAATGGCAGATTTTCTGGTAGAGGTCACAGGAGGTCCTTCTGAGGAAATGAACACACGGTGGAAGCTCCACGTTGACGGAGCCTCCAACCAAGCGTTTGGGGGAGCAGGTATTATCCTTGAGAACTCAATAGGAGTAGCCTACGAGCGGTCAATCAAGTTCAATTTCCCAGTTTCCAACAACTAGGCAGAGTACGAAGCTTTGATTGGCGGCCTGATCCTAGCCAAGGAGGTCGGGGCATCGAGAATCGAAGTCAACAGCGATTCCCAAATCATTCCCTCCCAGGTTAACCGCAGTTATCAGGCCAGAGACTCCTTACTTCAAAAATATCTGGAAAGAGTAAAGAAGTTATGTGAAGACTTCAAAGAGATAATAGTCCAACATGTCCCCAAGGAAAAGAATGCCAAAGCCGACCTCCTCTCCAAACTATCAAGTACCAAACCCGGAACGGGAAACAGATCTCTAATTCAGGGATTAGCAACACAACCTTCATTATCCCTATGTGTAATGCAAACACCAGACCCCCCTTCATGAATGGAGCTAATCCTTCGCTTCCTGGAACACGACAAAATTCCCGAAGACGAGAAAGAAGTTAGGGCGACAAGAAGGGAAGCCGCCAAATACGTTGGTCATACAAGGGCAACTACATAAACGAGGAGTCAACCAACCCTTGCTGAAGTGCCTGGGACCTGACCAAACGGACTACGTCCTAAGCGAAGTCCATGAGGGGTGTTGCGGCCACCACATTGGAGGAAAGTCGTTAGCTAGGAAGCTCATTAGAGCCGGGTATTACTGACCCACAATCATGTCGGATGCACAAGAGTTTGTCAAGAAATGCAAGAAGTTCCAAGAAAACGCCAACTTCCACAAGGCCCCGACAGGAGAGCTTAATTTGATGTTGGCTCCACGGCCTTT
>NC_029794.2:5354312-5363928 GCF_000816755.2 Arachis ipaensis | reverse complement strand
TGGTATCGGATAATGGGACATAGTTCGCCAACAAGAAATTTAGAGAGTTCCTATCCAGGCTAGAAATCGAGCAGAAGTTCTCCTCGGTAGAATATCCACAGAGCAATGGTCAAGTAGAAGCGGCAAATAAAGTCATTATGAAAGGATTGAAGAAACAACTCGATCAGAAGAAGGACTCGTGGGCAGACGAGCTAGCTTCGGTCCTATACTTTTATAAAACGACTCTCCCAGTCATCTACTGGGGAAGCCCCCTTCCGACTCACCTATGGAGTCGATGCCGTCATCCCAGTTGAGGTCAGGGAGCCGAGTCCGAGGTTACTCCTCGGCCGGGGGGGGGGGGGGGGGATGAGGCCGTGAAAAAGGATTTGATTGACGAAACCAGGCAGATGGCCCACTTGACGGAAACAGCGATTAAGCAAAGGTTATCCCTGAGGTACAATAGCAAGGTACTAAAAAGAAGCCTTGAAGAAGGTGACCTAGTGTTGCGACGCAACGACATAGGGTCGCCGACCCCAGGAGAAGGCAAACTAGCGGCAAATTGGGAAGGCCCATACAGGGTAAAAGAAGTACTCAGGAAAGGTGCCTACAAGTTGGAAAAGTTGGATGGAAGCGAGATACCAAGGACATGGAATATGGCAAACCTGAAGAGATTCTACTCATAAGACAGGACAACCCGACTTACCGGTTTACTCCTCTTATACCTATTTTCATCTCTCCATCTATTACACCTTTAAAAAATGTCAAATCCATTAGGTTTACTCCCCCCATACCTGCTTACACTCTTATGGCAAACACGTTCCCGATCGGCAGGGATGTAAACCTAGTAATTCGCCTCCTCAGGACCTCTGCCACACAAAAAATCGGATTCGCGAAGCTCTTGCAGGCTCTCCAGAGTAACCCGGGACGACGTGTCCCTAACATCAGAAGTAACTCAGGCGTAATGATCAATCACGTGGGCCACTGGTCGTTGAGCTGGGTTTGGCACGACCGGTCATTCAGCCATACCTACAGTGGGGGCACCACTTAATCAACACGAAGAGTTTAGGAACTCTAAAGAAATAAAAAAGTGGCTACGTTCTCCTACGACACTACCCTACACTATTTCACACTATCCCAAAGCCTAATCAAGAAGCAAAACCCCCAGTGGCACCCCCTCTAAAGAACCACCTAGCAAAAACTATAGTAAAATCTAGAACATGCATAAAAGACAGTTAAGGGAGAAACCAACGAAATAATAAACACAGAAAAGGCAAGAACGGTAAACAGAGGTGACAATTAAAAAGTACGTACCAAAAAGATTTGTAAAAGCGAAGGAATGAAAGGTGAAGAAGATCGAGGAGCAGCAGCAACAAGGGGAAGAAAGCAAAAATGAAAAATGGGGAGAGAGAGGTTACGAAAGATAAAAAGAAAATAAAAGCGTAACCGTCAAGGATAAGCATGAAAAGGCAGGGGCACAACTGTCTTTTCACCCCATTTCGAATCAATCATAAATGGACATTTAATGCCCGGTGCGGAAGCCAAGGCGACACCCCCAAATAAGGAACCTGAGCAGACCACGCGTGGGAAGCACGAAGACCATCAGTGAGCTCCCGAGTTTAGCAGGACCCCATCAATGGCGAGTAAGTCGAATGCACCAGCTCCGAGCCCCAAATCTCGCGGTTGGCACGTTGGAGGCACTGTTATGGCCCAGGCCGCCGACTTACCGGGTCAGGACCCAACAGGGAGACTTAGACACCAAAACTGACCCTACCGGCCCAACTCATCTACTCACCAGGTCGCAACCCGACAGGGGAACCCGGGCGTCGGACCGACCCGACAAGGGAGGTGACCCGCGCACCATTCCTCTCTACACGTAGCATCCGGACAGCTCACAGAAGTTTCTAAACAGGTGGGCCTAACCACAAAGGGCCCACCTAAGATATAGACTATAAATGAGGAGGGACTTGCCTCTCTCCCAAGGTATGCACATCCTTACTCTAATTGGCAACCATCTCGTACGGACACTGACTTGAGCGTTGGAGTGTCTTTGCAGGTGGCCACCCCTTCCTCCCTCCTTTCACCGTCACCCCCGGAGGGTCACTCTCCTGTTGACGCTCCAGGATCAAGTCTATCCGGATTCTCGCCCAATTCCTACCTTTGCCCCAACCGAACCATAGAAGTCTCGAGATAACGAACATTACTCACTACTTTCTTATCTTTTCATTTTATAGGCAAATGCATGCTCGCTCGGGACTCTCACACGCACCCTTCACTCAATTCTACCTCTAAAAAACAAGAGATCTATTTTAATTTAGTTCTTTTACATTAATAATAAAAATTACAAAATTAAAAACAATACAATCATAACATAAAAAGCCAAAGAAGAGAATCTATCCACCTTTATCGTAAAAGAAATGCAAAGTTGGTTGAATATATATTTGATCTCTAATCAAATCACACCCACGTACGTACATGAATTGGATGAGGTGCTAGAACTCTTCGATGAATATTTATGGATTTTGGTAGACTTGGGCTTATGGAAACTCATATAGATTTGGGCCTAATAATTCACTAAATAAATAAAGTGTCCGTAACAATTTGGGTTGGTCGAATGATCAGTTCACTCGTCCGTTTAAACAAGTGTCAAAAATTCGAATTCCGCCTTATGCATGCACCAACTTATTGGCTGGCGACAGACCCTTAAATGGAGTTTAAATCTGCGACGGATTAGTTCTTAACTTATTGAACTAGAGAATACCGTGGACAAAAATAAAAAAATAAATTAAAGTGCCGGTGTAGTGTGGTGTGGTGTTGTAGGCTCAAAGACACGGAGCTTGCGTAGGCAATTTCGCTTTTCTGAGTTACTCACATGGATTGCGCCCTGTTGCTTTAGAAAGCCATAATGTGGATCCCTTCTTACTTTTGCATAATTATACTTAGCTCATATTGCCTATGCCCACCTCAAAAGTTAGAACCAAATTTCATATCCCTTAACAATTTCATAATTTATTTGTTTTTTCAACCTTATTATGAATGGATTATAAATAAGAAGAATATTATTTGCACACTTCCAAGTATAAATGTTTATCTAGGTACAAATCAAATATAATGACGAAAAAAATTAACAAGTGAAAATCAAATTCCATTTTACTCTTTCAGTATTTGGATTTCTATATCGAAAATCGTATCCAAATACATTATTGTTATAAGCTTCAAAATATATTAAAATTTGAAACATTTACCAAGCCAATTGGTCATGATAATTGCTTCGAGCTTTATGATTTGTCACTCATTCATAAGAAAAGAGTATGAAATGTTCCGGAAACTCTGAAGCTTTCACAATTTGGCATTCAAATTTACCACTATACATGTGAGGTTTATTAATGTCTGAATAGTGAATTCATTTGGTATCTATGCACAAGAAAAATTTTAAACATGTAAAGAAGATATCCAGGTTATATCTATGAAGACTAGCAGATTCCATAGAAGAGTCAATAGTATCTTGGACGCTGAGGGGTATTTCCAGGATATGGTTTGTAATCTGGGAAACTTATATCTGGAGGTCTTAAACTTGGTTTTGGTATTCCGATTGGGGAAACTGAATCTGAAATGTAACAGAAAGCAATGTCAATCATATTGCATGATAATACGAGGAGAAGGAGGAGGGGAGTTGAGGGGGTAAGCAACTACCGGGTGTGGCTGAGGATGGAGTTTGCAGGTGGCGCTGGAAACCGCTGTTGTCATTGTAGGATCTATGATAATCAAAAGGCATCGTAGCTGCATTTGAAATTGGGAAGGCTTCATTTGCTTCATTTCTGTTAATGGGATAACGTCCACAAGGAGAGGGTGCTCGGGGTACAGGGGGAATTTGACTGCCTGGATCTACTTCGAAAAATGAATTCATACTTCCATGATGCTGATCAACCACATGAACATTTGTGTTAACCTATGAGCATGTATACCAGCTACAGAAATCAGCATTGTTGCCTCAAAACAAATAAACAAGATGGATAACAATACAATTTATTGTGTATAAAACAGATAGATCCAACTAACTTGACTGGGCATCCGGTAGTTGGATGGATAGATCTGAGAATGAATGCCTTGTCCGTGATTAACTCCCCCTGAACCAAAGAGCACCAAGTGTTACAATCATTAAAAGCATTAAATACAAAAACATACTCCATGGTAGAAAATAACAGTATGTTGACAAAAACCTGTAAAACTTTCTTGGTTTTGCAAAGGAGAACCAGCAAGTGAATGAAAGGAATCACTGCACTGTAATTGCGATGAACTACTGTTTGATATAGATGTGAGATCCTGCTTCATCTGATCTAAATACATCTGAGATTCATCTCGGCTCAGTTCTACAAACTTAACCTTCAAATGAAATAAAGCTTTAGTCAAAATATTTACATTTAACACCAAAAATATGTATAGGCTGTTACATTACCAAATATCCAAAATACCTGATCAAAATACTCATCTGAATTAGGCATATCCATGCTTTTTGGAAGAACATAGTTAGCTGCCACATCCATAACAAAATAGAACATAATAGCCAAAAAAAGATTGTAAGTTGGGAGAAATGATGAACATAAAATAGGCAGATAAAAAGTAGAGAAAAAAGTAAGATGTGAAAGTACCAATTATGTTTTTCAGAGAATCAGGTGGCACTTTTTTTCCTGTTTCTTTAAATCGTTTATCACACCGCACCTTGAGCTCTTCTGGATTTGGAAATACAACAACAGCAATCTGCATTGAACATAAAATGATATTACAATCAGTGGAAAATTTAACTTTTAGGATGCAACCAAAGATGTAGATCAACAGCTACCTTTTGATAGTCAGCAAATGGCTTGAGCTTATGCTTACGTGCATTTTTGTGAACATTTGTTTGATCAATTATATAATTGCGAGGAATAATAGCTGCTCTCGTTAGCAGCACATTGAATACTCCGGTTACTTGATCCATCAAGCGATCAAATCTTTCACCACAGTCGTTCAACTGCACACAATTTTTTGAGTTAAGCACAAATTAGAGACAGAAGAGAAGGATATATCAGTGTATCATTAACCTTCATCTTATCAAGAATCAACTTTGTTCCAAGCAAAGCATAACGCTTTTCTGGATGCTCTTCCACCCATTTTTCTGCCCATGTAGTCTTCCCTGAAGCAGGCAAACCCACCATCATTATCACTTCACAATTGCTTTGATCAGAAAAGGCAGGTCCCATGATGATGTTTCTGTCCTCAATAGCAGAGGCCCAAGGTTTGAACCCTTCTTGAGGAACAAGTCCATCTTCAAGGCTGAACTGCATCTTAACCACCACATTTTTTAACAGCACATGTGGAAAAAGTGCTGATTTCCACTGTAAATCTTCCACGGGAGAATCCACCACTCCAAGACCTAAAGGACTAGGGAAAAAATGGAGTGCAGTTCCCAACCATTTACCATTCTTGGAGAAACCAATTGAAGCCATTGGCTTGCCTTCAAGGTCAATACAGCATACTATTGTATCACCAACACCAAACCTCTTACCATAATCTGAAGATTTTTCTTCATGTGAAAACTTTCCTGTCCCATCATATCCGAAGCTGTATTTGGTCTCCCCAAGTTCCCCAAGCATATCATCCCCTCTAGATATACCAAGCCGGCAAATATGCCGCTCCTCAAAGTCGGTGTCCTCCATCGGAACCTGCTGCAAAGAAACAATTTTGCACCCGAAACAATATCTTCCTGTGGTTATTCCAACGTTAGCTCGGGCACCAGACCAACAATAAGCAAACCCCTGATCATGAAGTCCATATCCAACAAGTCCATCGGATTCCACATTGAAATCTAGCAACAATTCAATTTTCAGCAACTTAGTCATCACAAGCAGAATGCTATCAAATCAAATGCAATAACTAAAGAATGCAAAGATTTTTACTGCACATTAGGAAGAAAGAAAACAACAAAATACTTAACTATCGTGCACTTATTTCTCAGACATCACAAGCTGAATGTAATCAAATGCGAGTGACTAAAGAACGCACATTAGAAAGAAAATAAAAAATAAGATAATCAAACATGCATGTATCATGCACTAATACAAATTATCAACTCAATCATACAATCCAGAGCAAAAACGGGAATATTCATGTTGGATTCACAAAACCCTAAGCAAAGTTCTTCTCTTTTTAACTAAAGGCGGCATCTTTAAGGGAGCCAAGAAAGATGATCGTGGAAGATAGGATTGAGAATTGAATACCCAAGTCGCAATCAGCTTGATTGAGAACAACGCGAGGAGAAGAAACGAAATGACGAGGGGTCATCGTGTTCGTGGAGTTCGGTATCCACTCCTCCCACAGTTGGCGCTTTGTGGAAGCCATTTGATAAAAGAGAGAGTCTCTTACTCTCAACTCTCAAGACTCACACTGCAACGAAGAAACAAGCGCCAAAAGCCATCGACAGTTGCTGCTTTCTCGCCTCTACACTCAAAGCATGCAAATTCCAAATCATTATATTTGGGTTTGGGCTTGGACTTGGGCTTTCTTCTAAATTTTTGCATAATTGTATCAAGATATATGGCCTTTTATGTATCTCATAAGCACGCTAATTTGTGCCCAAGCGAGAAAAGACCCAACATCTTTGATCTCATTTTCACCACTTCTCTCCAAAATAGCTCGCTGCATTAGCCATAAATGATAAATCAACAACCAGTGAACCACACACCATCAGCGCCACTGGGCAAATGATTCGATGGTGTTTAGGACCATTAGATGATTCTATAATAAAATATATTTTTTAAATTTTTAAATAATTATTAAATAATTTTTATTTAATTTTAATTATAAATTAATTTTTTATATATTATTTAATTATAAAATTTATTTTTTATTTTATAATATATTATTTAATTATAAAATATATTTTTTATTTTATAAATCATTATTTTATCATTTATCTATCATAATCAAAAACAAAAACAATAACGAATTACATCTTCCATTAATCGTAATAATTTTTTGGCAATTCTAATCGATTAAAATTTTATCTTTAATCCGTTACATCGTATAGGATTGTGAAATCGTATTTCTTATAAAATCAATCGATTGGATTAATAAAACAATCGATTGAATTTCAGATTTCCCATAATTCAATCGATTGGAATTTAGGTTTCCACAAAACAATTGATTGAATGTTGGACGACAGTATGGTTTTCTCAAAAATCAATCTATTGTAACTTTTACACAATCGATTGAACGATGATTAGAATGTGGGTTTTTTCTAATTCAATCTGATTGTTCATATTACCTAATCGATTGAAGGCTTCAAAGCAATATGAGATCTCACAATTCAATCGATTGGTTGTGTTACCCAATCGATTTAAGTCTTCAAAGCAATATGGATTTTCATAATTCAATCGATTGGTTGTGTTATCCAATTGATTGAATTGTGTACTACGTTATATGTTATGCCGTTCTTAATTTTTCTATTCGTGTTTATAAATTATTATTTTAATATCCATCTATCTTATCTTTAAAATTCTATCTTCAATTTTTAAGTTTTTATTTTAATTTAGATACTCTAATCTTATCTTTTCTTTAATATTAAGGTTATAAATTGGTGAATGCAAAATTTTCACCCTCAACCCAAACTCTTTTTGCATTTTTAGTTCTGGCCATTTTGGGGATATTGATTCGGTGGGTTTTGTAGGGATTTGGATGAGGATTAATAATATGTATGTAGTTTAGAGTGGATGTTGATGAAATTGGAGAAGAAGAAGAAGAGAGAAGTGTTCTGGATTTAGAGAGAGGAGAGAGGTTATGTAGAAATGGAGGCTGAACACGGATGGTTTATCAGGTTTAATATATAGCGCATGTCAAAATTCAATCGATTGTATTATCATACCAATCGATTGAAGGTAGGAAAAAACCTTATTTATGTCACATTTAAATCGATTGAATGCTCATACCAATCGATTGAACTGGAAATTACCATTAATCGCGTACAAACTTCAATCGATTGTATTATCATACCAATCGATTAAACTTTCATATATCATTCTAATAGCGTAAGTCAATCGATTGGGTGACAGAACCAATCGATTGAATTAACTACACCCAGATTGCTTTGATGATTTCAATCGATTGGGTAATGTTGATCGAAAAATATTCTCGATCAGAATAAATTGATTCGAAATGAATCAGGAAGGTTTTCTCGAAAAGATAAACGTATGAGCATGAGGTTGGAAGTGATCAACATCGATTTTGATTTCGATTATTTTGTTAATCGAGTGAGTCTGATCGAGTAGAAGATTCGATTTGAGAATATCGAGTGAGGTATTCGATGAACTGATCGAATAATTATGGAAGCGGAAGAGTTAGTGGCTTCTTTCACACGAGGAAATCATGAGGAATATCTACAATCACGCGGCGGGAACGGTTACCAAGAGTGATTGCAGTTCAAATTTGTATTTTCGTATTTAATTATAATTAATTGTAAATTAATTGTCAGTTATGTAAGATTAGCCTATAAATACTAAGAAGTGATAGGGAATAAGGGTTGGAACTTTTATTCAGAAAAACACTCAAGCACACTCACATCCCAGCGAATTCCTAAGTCTGCAATTGAGTTATCTTTTCTGTAGGGTTCCTTCCATCTCCATCTTTCTTTCAATTTACTTTTCTGTAAATTTGACTTTTCAAGTGAATTTATTTATCAAGTGTTCTCTATTTTTATTGTTCAATTTATCCTTCTGCATTTCAAATTTCTATGTCAAAGTCCTTCGATTCAGTCAAAGGCACTTCATTGTTTTTTTTTTAATTTTAATGCAAGTCTTTCTATTTTCTACACGTTTAATCTTTGAAAACTTTAACTTTCACATTTTCTTTACCAATTTATAAACCTTCTTTATTTTTATTACCAATACTTATCTAATAAAAGATACTTTGATGCACTTTTAGAAAACTGGTACTCACACAGAGGAGTAGGTTTCGCTCCCAGACCACTAGATATCGAACCACCATCGATTTGCTAAAAAACGACAAAATAAATTGGCACGCCCGGTGGGACAATTTTGAATCGAAGTGTGTCAAATAAATCTTTTTTCAGTATTTTAGTATATGCGATTACGAAGTGGAAGGATGGTTCACATGGCTGATGAATTATCAAATGTGAATGGTGGTTTGTCCACCAGTGATAGCATACCAGTGTCCGTGCAACAAGCCGACGTATCTTCACGTTCGGAGGGTGCAATCGGAACTGAAAGTATAGTCGTTACGACTATTCAAACTGAGAATGTTGGACGTAATATTCGTCCACGTGGTCCTGTGCCACCATATCAACCTCCATTAACCGCTGGTTGGCCCCCTTATGGTCTTCCTCCTAGTTATACCCCACCGGTGGGTGGTTTTGTGCCGCCTGTCCGCTTTGGGAATGTGAATGGAGTGAATAATGTTCAAAACCCACAACAATATTCTGAGTATTCTCGTGATTATACTGTGGGCTCCACTTCGAATGCTGCGAATTCAATGGCAGTATATCGACAACAAGTGGAGGAAAGTCACCATGATTTGGTCAATTTATTGACTCAGCAAATGACTACAATTCTGAATCCCATGATGGCTGATCATTAGTTAAAATTCGAGC
>NC_029794.2:5338487-5354307 GCF_000816755.2 Arachis ipaensis | reverse complement strand
TCGAGAGGATTGCTCGAATTGTTGATTATGATAAAGGTGAGAGGCATAATGCCAGGGGAAATAACAAAGGAATAGAAAATATTTTTCAAAATAAAAACAATATTCCGAATCGAGAAAATTCTCACGTGGTTCTCCGAGGTCAGAATGCTGATGACTTTTTAGCCAGATTGCGTGGTGGTGAATGCTATCAAGTCACTAAAATTGTAGAAGAAGTATTGAATCGGGTTGGTATGAATGTTGGTTTTATGAACCAACCACATTTTGTGTCTTCTTTTCCTCAAGCGGTACAAATGGCAGAAGTGCCAAGAGGGGTGAAAAATCCAAAGATAACTACAAAATTTGCTAGTAAAGTTAGAGAATCAACTACTGAACATGTTGCTTGTTACTTGGTTGAGATCGGAAATTTGGCTAATGATGAAAATTTGAAAATGAAATTTTTCCTTCGTCATTGACGAAGAATGCATTTACTTGGTTCTCGAATCTTAGACCAAATTTGGTTACAACATGGAATCAGTTAGAAACTGCTTTTCACGCTCAGTTTTATCGAGGTGAAATGAACGTAGCGGTTACCGATCTAGTGGCTTTGAAACGTGAAGATGGTGAGACCATTGATGATTATTTAATACATTTCAAAAATGCTAGAAGTAGATGCTATGTGTCATTACCTGAAAATGAGATAGTGAAAATAGCAACTATGGGGTTAGGATTCTATATGCGCAGAAAACTGCTTAATGTGCATATTCCCGATTTGGCTCATCTGGCTGAAAAGGTTCGACAGACCGAACTTATGAAAAAAGAAAAAGAAAAATATAGGAGTGAACAAAGATCGAAGAGTAAACCTTTTACTCGAAAAGAAAAAGTTGTTTATGTAACAATGGAGTCTTCCGAAGAGGAATTCGAGTTCGAAACAGAAATCGATTTGGCTGAACTTAAGAAAGGCCCTCTATATGTTTGATCTTTGTTGAAGAAATTACCAAGTAGTGAAAAGTTGAATGATTCAAAACTAAAAAGTGGAAAGAAATATAGTTTTGATATTTCGAAATCTGATCAGATTTTCGATGTGTTGCTTAAAGATAAACAATTAGTTTTACCTGAGGGTAGAACTTTGCTTTCTGTGAAAGATTTAAAAGGAAAACCTTATTGTAAGTTTCATCAAGCAACAAGTCATTCGACTAACAGCTGTGTCCGTTTTAGGGACTTGATTCAAGAAGCAATAATGGAGGGAAGATTAAAATTTGATGATGGCAAGAAGGAAATGAAGGTAGATGTAGATCCCTTTGAAATTGATGCCAGTTATGTTGAACCTTGCTTTGGAGTGAACATGGTGGGCATGTCCTACGATTTTGATGTGGCTCTTGATGATTTTGAATCACAGGTCAGATTAGTATACCTTAGGATAGGGGATGGTTTGCTGGACTTTTTGGTTCAGCAAAAGATCAAAGACCGAGACATATCTCTGCGTCCGTGGTGCAATGCTGTTTTCGATGCTGAAGCAGCAGCGATCTTTGAAAAAGAAAGGATGAAGAAGGAGTTGGCTCATAGGGAAGAGCAGGTGCGCCAGAGGCAGCCAATCAGGCATATGGAGGGCTCTAGTTCAAAGACTCCTTAGGAGAATGTATCTACACCCTTAAGCCGTTCTCAGGCTATAGGTGTTCAGTGGATTAGGAATTGTCAGGAATTCCAGAGACATGAGCATTTGTATCGGTGTAATCCACAGTGGGGGCATCGAGCACCTTCCCGAAATCAGTATTCCTACTATCGAGGTCGTGCTAGAGGTTACCCACGAGGAAGAGGAGGAAAGAGAAGTTTCAATCAGAATAAGAAACTTTCGATTGAGATAGGCAAGGAACTAAGCAAGGGGGCAATGCCTTCTGTGCATTCAAGAATAGTTTTTCCTTCTGATAGAGAAACTTACCCTAAAGAAATTTCATCACCTGTTAAGATGGAAAAGGGCAAAGTAGTAGCTCAATCTTCTCGAATCGATAAAAACAAAGATGTTGATGTTGACGAGGAGTATTTCAATGAAGGAGATGATGACATGGTTGGGACAATTTCAATCATTCCAACTGAGTATTTAGGGGAGTATGAAGGTAACCCCAATGAAGATTATGATTCGGAGGATGAAGAAGCTTTTTCTTTCATTCGGATAGAGGATGAGCCAGGTTACTTTTTACGGCCTACTGAGAAGCAGATGTCTCACCTTCGCCCACTTTATATAACAACTACTTTAAGTGGGATAAAGGTGAATAAGATTTTGATTGATGGAGGCACTGCGATCAGTTTATTGCCAGAAAGGATTTAATTAAAGTAGAGAAGCATCCTGATCATTTAGTCCCTACAAACATTACTGTGACATATTTTAGTGGGGCTTCGACTCCAGCCAGGGGGTTGGTGACTCTGACTGTAAAGGTTGGCTCATCTGAGCGTAATACTGTCATTGTGGTGGTCCCTTCGAGAGCGAGTTATAACGCTTTGTTGGGGCGAGATTGGATACATGGTGTGGGAGCTCTTCCTTCTACAGTGCATCAAAGTGTGCTTTTATGGAATAATGAGGGTAAACCTGAAACCGTCAAGGCAGATTCGAATTTATACGTCGAACAAATACATGTCGATTTCAGGATTTATAATTGTAAGTTAAAACCCTTAGATGTTGATCGATCACTAAGTCCTTATAATTGTGAAGGGTGCTATTTGTCCTCGGAAGGCCCTTCAGTGAAGTTGCGCTATCCAGAGTTAGATTGTGAACCAACTGGCTGGGATTGCCTCTCTTGAAGACTTGGAAGGGACTGCTCCATGGCCCAGGTTGAGGAAGTTTCCAACTACCTGGTAACATTACAAAATTATTTAAATAATTCTCAGTTATTAGGGAATAAAGATGATTCTTCTGATGAAGTTGAATCAGATAGGGTTAGTAAGTCTGTTAATTGCAATGCGTCCAATTCGACGTTCCCAGTCGAATTTAGTTATAATTTCCTTGTTTCTTGTAATAAAACTAATGATGCGAGCCGGACTGCCGATTTAATAGCAGAGGCCCATTGTGTAGAGAATAAAAGTGATGATGATTTAATCAAAGATTCGATTTCTTCTATTTCTGATGATTTTATTGATTTCACTTTTGATTGCATCTATGATTTGGAGCCTTTGGGATTTGAAAAATATTCAACCAAAGAGGATGATTATTATAAAGGGTTTGAATCTCAAGATCCTTTAGAAGAAATTAATCTGGGGACTCTTGATGATGTTTGAATTACATATATTTGTAAAGATCTTGTTGATCCTTTTCGAACTGAACTCTTTAATCTTTTATATGAATTCAAAGATTGTTTTGCTTGGGATTATCATGAGATGCATGGTCTCGATCGTTCATTGGTAGAACATCGATTAGCATTGAAACCCAATGCTCGACCTGTAAAACAGACTCCAAGGCGTTTTGCTCTTGAAATCAATATTAAAATTAAAGAATAAATAGAACACTTAATCAAAGCGAGATTTATTCAAACTGCACGTTATGTGGAATGGGTATCAAACATTGTCCCTGTTATGAAGAAGAATGGGAAGTTAAGAATATGCATCGATTTTTGAGATTTGAATAATGCTACTCCAAAAGATGAATATTTTATGCCTATCGCAGATATGTTAATCGATTCTGCGGCGGGGAATGAAATTCTTAGTTTCATGGATGGATATTCTAGATATAACCAGATTTTTATTACAGAAGATGACGTGGCTAAAACTGCTTTCTGTTGTCCTGGGGAATTAGGTACATATGAATGGGTGGTCATGCCTTTTGGTTTAAAAAAATGCTGGAGCAACATATCAGTGTGCAATGAATGTGATTTTTCATGAATATATTGGGAAGTTTATGGAGGTATATATCGATGACGTAATGGTCAAATCGATTTCCGTGAGTCAACATATTGACCACTTAAGAAAGGCATTTCTTACTATGAGGAAGAAAGGTTTAAAAATGATGAATCCATTGAAATGTGCTTTGGAGTATCGGCTGGAAATTTCTTGGGATTTGTTGTTCATAAAAAAGGAATAGCTATTGATAAAAATAAAGCAGATGCAATATTAGCATTGTCTGCACCCAAATCGAAGAAGGAAGTACAATCGTTTTTGGGTAAAGTAAATTATCTTCGAAGATTCATCTCGAATCTTTCAGATCGAACTAGGGTATTTGCACCTTTAGTGAAATTAAAAAATGGTTCAAAATTCGAGTGGACCACAAAACATCAATCGGCGTTCGATTCGATCAAGGTATATTTGTCAAAAGCCCCGATTATGGCGAATGTTCGTTCATTTGAGCCTTTAAAATTATATATTGCAGCATCTGAAAATACTATTGGATGTATGTTAGCCTAGTATGATGAAAACGGGCATGAGCGAGCAGTTTATTACCTTAGTCGAGTATTAACTGACATCGAAGCAAGGTATTCTCCAATCGAGAAATTGTGTTTGTCTTTATATCATGCATGTATGAAATTAAAGTGTTATATGGTGGCTAAATTGGTAAAGGTTATAGCGCAAACCGACCTTGTTAAATATATGTTGAGTTTCCCTATGTTAAGGGGACGTTTGAGGAAATAGATGCTGGCGTTAACAGAATTTGATTTACAGTATGTCCCAGCCAAGGCTGTGAAAGGACAAGTCATTGCAGATTTTCTTATGGACAATTCAAAAGATCTGAATGACCAGGGGGCAAATATAATCGAGGTAAAAAGTAATTATTGGAAGTTGTATTTTGATGGATCCAAGCATAAAGATGGTGCAGGAGTTGGAATTCTCATTATTTCACCAGAGGGTGTTCCATCAAAATTCTTGTTTGAGTTAAAGTATCCTTGCTCGAATAATGTGGCCGCATATGAGGCTTTGATTTTGGGTCTTGAAATTTTAATTAGCAAAGGAGCTTTATAGGTTCAAATTTTAGGGGATTCACAGTTAGTTTAAAGCAGTTATCGAAAGAATTTAAGTGTAATAATGAGATGTTACATAAATATTTAGTAACTGCTTGGGAATTATTAACGTCTTTTCGAAAGATTTCCTTGGTTCATATTCCTAGAGTTCATAATGAATTTGCTAATGAGTTGGACCAAATTGCTTCGAGGTATCGGGTTGGTCCAGAGGCTCTTAGGAAATTATCTGGTATCCATCAAATTTTAGTACCAGCAAATGAAAGAGAGGTTTTGTGTCTGGATGAATGGGAGGATTCTGATTGGAGAAAGCCTATTGCTCTTTATTTAAAGGATCCCAATGTTGCAGTTGATAGAAAGATAAAATTACGAGCAATGATTTTGTCTTATTGGCTGATGAACTGTATAAAAAAGGGATTGATGGGAGTTTGTTAAGATGCTTGAGTCGAGATAATCAGAGTGTTGCCTTGGGTGAAGTCCATAATGGAATATGTGGCGCTCATCAGGCAGGGAAGAAGATGAGATGGGTATTATATCGAAATCATGTATATTGGCCGTCCATGATAAAAGATTGTATTGAGTATGCGAAGGCATGTCAGGAATGTCAGAAACATGGTTCGATACAACAAATTCCAGCGGCTGAATTGTATTCAATAATAAAGCCATGGCCATTTAGAGGTTGGGCTCTGGATTTGATTGGATTGATCCATCCTCCTTCATCAAAACAACACAAGTTTATTTTAGTGGCTATTGTCTATTTCACAAAATGGGTTGAAGCAGTTCCATTGGTAGAAGTTGGTCAAAATGAAATAATAGACTTCGTTGAGGAACATATTATCCACCGATTTGGAATTCCTCAGACGCTAAGTACTGACCAAGAAACTATGTTTACTGGCCAACGAATTAAAAATTTTGCGGCTTCGAGAAGCATTAATATGATTACTTCAACTCCTTATTATGCACAAGCTAATGGACAAGTAGAGACGGCAAATAAGATAATGATAAGTTTGATTAAAAAGCATATCGAGAATAAGCCTCGAACGTGGCATGAAACTTTAAGTCAAGTATTATGGGCTTATTGAAATTCGCCAAGAGGTTCGACAGGAACATCACCTTATAAATTGGTATACGGTCATGATGCAGTGTTACCATTAGAAATTAATTTGAATACTTTAAGAGTATCGAGACAGAATGATTTGCCAGTTGACGATTATTGGAATGCAATGTTCGATGAGTTAAATGAATTGGACTCAGAGTGAATCTTGACACTTGATAATGTAATTCGACAAAAAGAAAGTGTTGCTCGAAGTTATAATCGTCGAATTAAGGAAAAGTCTTTCAAAATAGGCAAGTTAGTTTTAAAAGTCATTTTACTGATGGAGAAGAAATCGATATTTCTGGGTAAATGGTCCCATAGTTGGGAAGGCCCTTTTCAAGTAATATGGGTATATTTTGGAAATGTCTATCAGATCAAAGATATTGAGTCAGGGAAAGTGATTAACTCGATTAATGGGAAATACTTGAAACTTTTCTATTGTTGGCAAACATAAAAGTTCAACATATATAAAGTTCAGAAATGACAAAGGATATTACAAAAATAGAAGTAAAAGAGGGAATTCAAGGTGCTACTAGTTTTGCCAAATTGGAGCGCAATTTTGCCCTTTTGTTTTCCAAAATTGAAAGCTCTTCCATTTGTTTGAACTTGTCGGCTTGAATCTTCTCAAGTTGTTTTTCATATTCTCCCTGCTTGGTATCGATTGAGACAAGTTCCCGAATAAGGAGATGCTGTTCTTGTTGGGCTGCGGCCAGAGGTTTGGCTAAAGTGGCTCGATTTCGGCGTATAGTGGCAAGTTGTTCTTGAATTTGAATTAATTCTGCTTCGAGCCTTGCTTCTTCTTAATCATGAAAAGCCTGATCAGAAATAGCACGGGAGATTCCCCGATCAAATTCCTCACGAGAGGTTTGAATTGGTTGAGCAGTTGCAAAGCAGTCTTCTATATTGGATCTGGCTGTGACTTCTTTATTTTCAGTTTCTTGAAGTTGGAACTGAGATGCAACGCTATTGTTGAGAAGTTGCTTGAATTCTTGAATTGAAGCAGAATATGCTGTGTTAGTTGGGAGTTCAAAAGAAGAATTCAAAAGATCAGCTAAGAGTTTGTTAAGGATTGGATCATTAACCCATGTGGTAGGAGGATGATCCAAAAGCTTGATGAGTGATCGAAGTTATTCCCGAGTATCAGGATCTAATTCGATTGAAGGCCTTGATGTAGCAGGTCTTGAGATTTCTGGTTCAGGCACTGGTACCTTGTTTTCCTGGATAACTTTATTCAAAACAACGATCAAGTCGTCTAAGGTGGCACTGGTTGGAGTGGTAGGAGCATTCGATATTTTGGGTTTTGGACCTGTAGGGGTCTGAGGATTAGCTTGAAATGGAGGATTAGGTTGCAACTCTAGAGGGTTTTCAGAAACCTTAGATCGAGAGGAATTTGAATTGGTGGTATCAGCAGCTTTAGAAGCAGAATCGGAGTCTGGGACTACTATGTTTCTGTGGAAGATACAGCTTGATTGTTTGGAGAAATTGATTCAAGTTTATGGGTTTCTTCTGAAGAGTGCTGCGGAGGATTTGATGTTGGATCAATCATCTGTGTTATATNNNGGAATTGTTTGTAGGGACCCTGTGAATTGGATCGAATCGTGTGATGTGGAATGCTCTGGGTCATTTTGTTGTTGGGGAATTGGTTGATCAGGAGCTCCAGTAGAAGAAGCCGAATGGGAAACATTAGTGAGCTAATACAAAAGGTACACAGTTATGAGTTTAAAATTTATCTTAAATTAAATAAGATGTATGTAGTGATAATTGTGTTACCTAAGGAACTCTAGATCTTCGTGAGAGCCAGGATCAGAGTCGGTTGCATCTTCTGATTGGGAAGAGGCAGCGAGAGTATCCTTGTTGGTTGGTTCACTTTCATCAGCGCTTTCGCTTGATGATGGCAGCACTAACTGATAAGAATCCAAAACCAATTATGGTTAGGAGAATACAATTCGAAGAACATTTCGAATCTAAAAATATATGAATAGAAGAATTACTCTGCGAGAAGTTCTGGTAGGAGTTCTTCTGCTCTTATGTGGTGGTGGCCGAGTAGCTTCAGCTTTCCTTTTGTGAGTTTTTTTTGGGAAATTTTTAGTGACAGCCGTTCGAACGGCAGTTTGTTGAATTTTTTCCAAGGTACGTGTGTACCCTGAGTAGTAAGCAGACCACCATTCAAAACAAGATTTGGTGATAAATGAACTGCGTTCATAGATCAAGAAGTTGAAGCGGTCTCTTCATTTTTTATTTTTTGAGAGAAAATTGTTGAAGTCTTCTTGGGAAGTCAGAGTAATGTGACAAAATGGTTCACTATGTCGAGGTTGTGGAGTTGGGATAGCTTGAGAAAATCCCAGTTGCCTAGCGGTTAAGTGAGGAGCATACAGGGCTATCTTGAACTTTTCTTTCTGATATTGTGGTAACCCTATTGGTATCACCTGAACAACCAACAGGTATGCCCAAGTTCGATTTGCAAGTTCATTCTCCTCATTAGTATTTGGAAAGAGCAAGCGATCAAGCTAGGCAGGGCCGCAATTGCGACGCAGAAAAGGAGTGAAGTTGAGTTGATCATTTTCAAAATCTTTGCAGGAATGAAAAAGAGAGAAAACAGCCCAGAATTTATCTTCATCTGATTAGGTGTCTGGAAAATTGGGTTTATAGTTACACAAATGAAAACCCTCAATGTGTTGTTTATCGGTACTGCCACCTTCAGGTTTTGTCATAAAATTTTCAAAAATGGCATTAAGCCATAATTGAAGGAGCCAGAACGGACCTCCTGTGTTAATTATTTTGTTATCTCGGAGGTCACAGACAAGTAGACCAAGTTCTTCGAAAATATGCCCCAAAAGAAGTTTGGCCAAGTTGAGAACTTTTCCTTCATGTAGAAGAGCAGCCAAGGAAAGGAAGAGCTTTGGCATCTGTACACTTTGGGAACAGAACAAAACTGCATTTAGCCAGTAAAACAAGAAGGCTACATGTTCATTATCTATGATTTCTGTACCGTCTGTACCCATGTTGTGGGCAATGAACTCACTGTAAGAGGTGCTGAAAGTAACATTGTACTGATGCTGAGATTGCATGTCAGGGGTACAATCTGGAGAATTTATTGGGAGTCCAGTAATGGCAGCCATGTCGAGGAGAGACATCCCGATCATTCTGCAAGGAAGGTGAAAATTGTTGGTAGTCCTATTCCAGAAACAAGTCACTGCTCCAATCATCCAAGGATGTGTAGTGAGTGAAAAATGAGAAAGCCTTAGTAGTTCCTGTATTCCTAGGGATCCCCAAATAGCGCCTTTTGTGGGTTCGAGGTGTTGGTACCAAGCTGTGAAATCGAATCCTCGAGAATTGATTTTTGGATTATTTCAAAAGGGTTTTTGGTTGATGAAGTGAGAGATGTTAAAAGCTTGGTTTATTAATAAATCTTCCCCTTCAGCGTTAGGGAAGAAAGAGAGTTTTTTGTTTGCTCTCTCGAGAGTTTCAATCGGTCCAAGAAAGCAGTGTGTATTTGCACCGATTGTGAAGGGGATTACGATTCTGGTGTTGTTGACCTGCAAATGGGGATCGTCAATAATTTCATCATTGACTTGATTAAGAATGCGAGAGGTTGGTGGAGATGGCGGTGCCACTATGTGACCTTTACCCTTATCTTGAGTGGTGGCACGAGAAGAAGAACCAACCATTGTCAAAGAAAAAAAGGGAGAATGAAGGTTGAGAATTTTGTGAAGAAATTCTTGGTATAGGGAAAATGCAGAGAATAATGAGGTTTGAAAGATTTGAACAAAAGAGAAAAGTGATGAATTTAAAGTATCACTGTAGCCGTTATTGTGGAAGGAATGCGAACGGAGGTAACTTCATGAGGAAGATGAAGTAGGAGAGAGAAATTGCAAGTTTTTGGGAGACGTGCTGAGTGGATCAGTAGTAATGGGAGTTTAAATGATAATTATTACTGATTTGAAAACTGACATTTTTTGGATTAAGTGTCTTATTCTTTGATAATGTTATCGAAAGCAATCACATTAATCCAAGGGGAAAATTTGTTGATCAAAAAATATTCTCAATCAGAATGAATTGATTCGAAATAAATCAGGAAGGTTTTCTCGAAAAGATAAACATATAAGCATGAGGTTGGAAGTGATCAACATCGATTTTGATTTCGATTATTGTGTTAATCGAGTGAGTCTGATCGAGTAGAAGATTCGATTTGAGAAGATCGAGTGAGGTATTCGATGAGCTGATCGAATAATTATGGAAGCAGAAGAGTTAGTGGCTTCTTTCATACGAGGAAATCATAGGGAATATCTACAATCACGCGGCGGAAACGGTTACCAAGAGTGATTGCAGTTCAAATTTGTATTTTCGTATTTAATTATAATTAATTGTAAATTAATTGACAGTTATGTAAGATTAGCCTATAAATACTAAGAAGTGATAGGGAATAAGGGTTGGAATTTTTACTCAGAAAAACACTCAAGCACACTCACATCCCAGCGAATTCCTGAGTCTGCAATCGAGTTATCTTTTCTGTAGGGTTCCTTCCATCTTCATCTTTCTTTCAATTTACTTTTCTGTAAATTTGACTTTTCAAGTGAATTTATTTATCAAGTGTTCTCTATTTTCATTGTTCAATTTATCCTTCTGCATTTCGAATTTCTATGTCAAAGTCCTTCGATTCAGTCAAAGGCACTTCATTGTTTTTTTTTTTTTTTAATTTCAATGCAAGTCTTTCTGTTTTCTGCACGTTTAATCTTTGAAAACTTTAACTTTCACATTTTCTTTACCAATTTATAAACCTTCTTTATTTTTATTACCAATACTTATCTAATAGAAGATACTTTGATGCACTTTTAGAAAACTAGTACTCACACAGAGGAGTAGGTTTCGCTCCCAGACCACTAGATATCGAACCACCATCGATTTGCTAAAAATCGACAAAACAGGTAATATGACCAATCGATTGAATAAGAATGATTTTCTCGATCCAATACATATCTAACGGATCAATGATAAAATTATGATCGATTAAGATTGCAAAATATTTATTACGATTAATGGAAGATCTAATTTTGATTATAACAAACATGATAGATGAATAATAAAATAATGATTTATAAAATAAAAATATAGATTTTATAATTAAATAATAAACAAGCAATTAATTTATAATTAAAATTAGATAATGACTATTTAGCAGTTATTAAAAAACTTAAAAAATATGTTTTATTATGAGACCATTTAATGATCCAAACATTCTGGGACCATCGAATCGAGTACCATGCCGTGCCACTTTACCAAAAAGAGTTAAACAGGATGTCACAAAGCATGCCCAACTTTGAAAAGGAGCTGAGAGAAGGAAAAATAATCACTATCAAACCAAAGAGCCAAAAGGAGCATAAAGTAGGCAGCATTAATTTAGCAGGACAAATCATATCATACAAAGAAGTCCCGTTTAGAAGCAGCAAAAATGTCATTTTGGGAATCTGGGAACCCAGAAGGAGTTTTCATCTCTGAAGTGGGGTGCAACAAAGTTCTAATAAGCTTCAAGAATATATGGAGAGGTCTGCAAATTTTGAAAGGAGGGCTATAGAGCATAAAAGTTCACCTTTTAAATCTCCAACTATGGTCACAACATGAATCAATATTAGAAGTCAGCCACCAATACCTGAAGTTTTGGGTTCAGATACATGGGCTACCGAAGAACATGAACAGCGAAACCGGCAGAATCATTGGGGACATGATGGGGATTGTTATAGAAGTGGAAGATCCAATGAGGAATCAAGTGCTCATGAGAACTTTCTTAAGGGTGAGGGTAACGGTTAATATTTTCAAACCTTTACCCACAAGTTTCTATATGGCAAGGAAAAATCTTCCCAAGGGTTCATTTTAAATATAAGCATTTGCAAGATAGCTACTGTATGAATTGTGGGGTCATAGGATACAGCAAAAAAGAGTGCAACAAAGAAATAGCGATGGCTTCATGGAATCCGAAGGTACCCAGATATACTCCTGGGATAGGAGTAGACCAAGCCAAATCTCTGAATACAGGAGAGAGACGAAGATGGAAGCAGAATAAATCACAAGAAGGGGATGAAGAGATAGAGGCACGTGACATCCAGAACAACTATAAGAGAGTGAAAGAACTACAGGAGTTCAATAGAAAAAAGGAGCAGTAGAAAAAAGGAGCGGTAGAAAATCAGGAGCAATTAGGGCAAAAGGAGCTCAAAGCAGCATAGCAGGTAGAGGAAATCCCTCGTAATAAGAGAGGGCAGAAACTCAAAGAAATTATAATAAGAGAGCCAAGAAGATACTAAAAAAGATAATGACAGATTTAAATCAGATCAGGGCCAAGAGAGAAAGGAAAATTAATGGGCCAGGCCCAATAGAGGAGGGAATATAGGTTGTGAAATGGACAGAAGAACAACAGGGAAAAGAAAAAAGTTACTAACCAAAAAGCCAGAAGCCCAAATAATCTGGACCACACAAGCCTCATGGAAGTGGACCAACAAGAGACAAGAAAGGAGAGGGAAAAAGAGAATTGTAGTGGGCAATACAACAAAACAGAAACTGAATCGGGACCAAAAATAATAGGGGAGATTCTTAAGGCCAGATTTTAGAGCTAAAAATACAGCAAAGGCAACAGGAAGACTAGTACAACAAAACAAAGGCAAGTCAATAAGATTTAATGAAAAAAATAGCAGGAAAATTTGGGCACTCAGGGAAATGGAGAAAGAGAAAGACTGTATGGCAAAAGAGAAGAATTTAATTATACAGACAGCAGCGAGGAGGGGGGAGGCACATACTTTGTGGAACTGGCTGAAGAGGAGGATGTAGATAAAAGTGAGAGGATGGAGACACAAACTATGTATGCTGAATGGAAAAAAAGGCTAACAATGGAGGTCATAAGCAAATTGAACATCAAAAGGAAGAGAGCAGAGCAGGACATTTTAATGATAAAAGCTGCAGGGGAAGAGGAAGAAGAATTGCTGCAAGACAACACAGAGACCAAGAAGACCAAGAAGGAAGAGGTAACAATGGCTGTTTTCAATAGAACAATGACTAAGGAGGCGGGCCCACACAAGCCCCAACTCCAATCATGAATATAATAAGTTAGAATTGTCGTGGTGTGGCGGCAACTACGACAAGTTTCGAATTAAAAGATCTTTGTAAAAAGATCAAGCCGGCCATAGTTTTCCTCATAGAAACAAGAGCTAAGAAATGCAAAATCAGGATGTTAAAAAGAAAGCTCCATTTTGATAAATCTTTTTATGTAGAACCCTGGGGCCTGTCTGGAGGTCTAAGTCTTTTATGGAATAAAAATATGAATCTTGAAATTTACTCTTGGTGTGATAATTTTATTAAGACTTACATTATAGATAGGAAAGGAAATAAGTGGGATTGCTATTTTGTGTATGGAGATCTTAAATTTAGGCAAAGAAGGAAGCAATGGAGGGATTTAACAGCTCAAAATCTTAATCAAAATGAACCACAACTATTTATAGGGGATTTCAATGATATTTTGAATCAAGAAGAAAAAGTGGGCCTACATCCGAAGCCAAGAGAACAGGTGGAAGAATTTAGAAACTTCGTGAATGGCAATAAATTGATGGACATTAGTCTTAAAAGAGGAAAATTCATATGGTTTAGCAATCCTAGAAATGGCTTCGTTACTAGAAAAAGGCTAGACAGGGCTCTTGTCAACTGGGAGTGGAGGAGACTATATCAAAATACAACCCTCACAGCCCTCCTGGGGATAGGATCTGATCATTGCCCGTTAGTATTAAGGCTGGAACCAAAAGAGAAATTCAAACGACACTTAAAATTTGAAGCATATTGGGAAGATCATGAAGATTGTGAGAAGATCATTAAAAAGGGATGGGAGAAGCATGAGAATAATAGGAATGAATGGGAAAAACTACAAGAAAAGTTCACGAGCTACAAGAAGGAGTTAGAACAATGGAGCAAGAGAACTTTTTTCAAAGCAGATAAGAAAATTAACCAACTTAAGGAAGAAATTTCAAAACTGCAGAATTTGGAATTTTCAGAACAGCAGCAAGAAAAGATCAAGGACTTAAAGACAGAAATATCACAACTATGGAAGAGAGAAGAAAAGTACTGGGGCGAAAGAGCAAGATTAAAATGGCTAAATTTTAGGGATAAAAATACCTCCTTCTTCCATGTAACAACTATTTAAAGGAGAGACTTGAATAAGATTGAGAGAATTAAGGACACAGAGGGAACTGGATTATAGGGAGCAAGGATATCATGGAACTAGTGGAGGAACATTTCACTAATCTTTTTGCTACAACCGCAAGGAGCAATGTAGAAGAATGTATCCGAATTATTCTGAAAAAGGTCACAAAGGAGATGAACAATGAGCTTCTCAAAGAAGTGTCGAATAAGGAAATAAGAGATGCAGCTTTCAGTATGGGGAGCATGAAATCCCCTAGCCCAGATGGTCTTAATGGTTTATTCTTTCAAAAGCACTGGGATATCATAAGTACAAAAGTGTGTAAGGTTATTAAGGAAATTTTTGCTAGTAGAAGAATGCCTGAGGACATGGGAGATACTACGGTGGTCTTAATCCCCAAAGTGAAACAGTCGGAATATCTCAACCAATTAAAACCTATTAGCTGTTGTAATTATATTTATAAGATCATGACAAAAATCATTGTCCTCAGATTAAAAAGGTTTTTGGATAAATTAATTTCACCTACCCAAAGCGCTTCGTGGGAGAAAGACTCATACAAGACAATATTGTGATTATTCAAGAGGCCTTCCACAATTTAAATAAAAAAGGCAGGTTTGATTCTCAAAACTTAGCTGTAAAATTGGACATGAACAAAGCTTATGATAGGTTAGAGTGGGATTTTTTGAAAAATATTTTGCATGCTTTTGGTTTTGAGCAGAGCTTGATACAATTAGTAATAGAGTGTATCAAGAGTGCTAATTATAGATTTAAGATAAATGGTAAGCTCTCTAAAAGGATTAAGCCACAAAGAGGTCTGAGGCAAGGTGATCTGTTATCACCATACCTCTTCATAATGGCGGCAGAGGTTTTCACAACACTTATGGAGGAGGCACAAAGGGAACGAAGAATTTCTGGCATCAAACTTGCCCCAACTGCACCAGCAATCACTCATCTACTGTTTACGGATGACTGCATTCTTTTCGCAGAAGCCAAAGAAGAGGAAGTATATCAAAGCATCTTAATACTTAATAGATATACGGATGCCTGATGAATAGATTTTTGATGGTTTAGAATTTCAAAAATGAAATCTCGTTGAAGTATAGTCTCTAAACCAACAATAATCCTTTCATGCAAAAATTTGTTTGTCACAAGTACAAACCCCTAAAATCTATAAACCGAAGTATTTAAACCTCGGGTCTATCTCAAATTGCATTATTGAAAGAAAATAAAGAGAACAAGAGTATCTCAATTACAAAACCTAGAAACAAAATAAGAGAAATTAAATTAAATTTAGCTATTTTAAGACCTAAAAAGCATGTTTTCACTCTTAAGCACAATTAAAGGAGAATATACAAAACCATGCTATTTCATTGAATAAATGTGGGTAAAAGGTGATAAAATCCCCTAAATTCAATACAAGATAAACTGTCAAATTGGGGTTTGTCAATGCCTCAAGACAAAAGATAAATTTAGAAAAGTCAGGCATAGTGTTTGGACAGCAGGTGCCCATTCAGACAAGGGTTAATATAGAAGAGATAATAGGTATGCAAACTTGGGAAAATACGGGGAAATACCTCAAATTACCAGCACATTGGGAAAGATAAAAAAAAAAAAGCGTTGGTATGGTTAGAAGAAAGG
>NC_029794.2:5330795-5338180 GCF_000816755.2 Arachis ipaensis | reverse complement strand
TTCAGGCCATACCCAATTATGCTACCAGTATTGTCTTGCTACCCAAATGCTTTTGTCAAAGAATAGGATAAAAAATTGCAAGATTTTGGTGGGCAAACTCTGAGCGAGATAATGGGATACACTGGAAGAGCTAGGGCAAGGTTTGAAAAAGCAAAAAGGAGGATGGATTAGGTTTCAGGGACTTACAATGTTAGAATCTAGCTTATCTAGCCAAACAAGCATGGAGAGTGATTGAAAATTCAAATACAATATGGGTAAAAATTCTAAAAGCTATATATTTTGAGGATAGTAACTTTTGGGAAGCAAATGTCAGGAGTGGGGCATCATGGGCTTAGAGGAGTCTTATTCAGGGCAGGGATTTCTTGAGAAGGAATGGGAGATGGAGTATTGGAAAGGGCTCAAAAGTAAAGGTATGGGAGGACAATTGGGTTATGGGTATGGGTAAAATCTTTATGAGCAGAGATCATTCAGTGGACAGAGTTAAAGAGCTAATTATCGAAGGAGAAGGATGGAAACAAGATAAAATAATGAATTTATTTCCTTGGAACATAAGTGACAAAATTCTGCAAACACCCATTAGTTTACTGAGGAGTGAAGATAGATTAATATGGCCATTCAGAAGGGACGGGGGCTACACTGTTAAGACGGGATATCATGTTACAAAGAAGGTGAAACAGGGCAGCGAGGAAGCAAAACCTTCAACAAGCACAGATATGGCTGATCTTTGGAAGGAGATATAGGGAATGCAAGTTCCATCGAAGATAGAATGTTTTTGTGGAAAGCTGCACAGATATAATACCGGTCTATAGTAACTTATTTAAAAAGAAACTAACTAATAGTCCTATTTGTCGAATTTGAAGGGAAGAGATAGAGACCACGGAACACACTATTCTTTTATGCCCGTGGACCAGAGCAACGTGGTTTGGTGCACAGAGTCAGTGCTTACCAACACCAGAGATAGTCAAGTCATTTGCAGAATGGTTGCTGAAAATATACAGGAAAATCAGAGGACAAGGGAGGGAAGAGGCAGAGGACCTAATTGGAAGAGTTGGAGTGCTAAGCTGGGAGATTTGGAAAATGAGAAACCAGATTATATTTCAAAACACTAAGCCCAATCCTAGTGCTACTATCATCAGATCTAAAATACTAGAATAAAAAATCAGGAAAGTAATACAAAAGAAGGAACAACTTAGACAAAATCAGAACAGGAGTATAAGAAGAAGGAATGTTACCTAGAGACCACCGCCGGGAAACTGGCTGAAGGCCAACGTAGATGCTGCGTATAGAAGATCAACAACAGAGGGAGCAACTGCAGTAGTGATTCGGGACAACTCAGGTCGACTGCTAACAGGAGAATCAATGAGAATCAGAGCTTAGTCCAGCCTAGCAGCATAAGCAGAAGCAATGAGAAGGGCGCTAATTTTAGCTACAAATCTTAATTTGGAACAAATCCTAATAGAGTCGGATAGTTTACCTCTTGTGCAAGCAGTGAAATAAAAACTTATATAGCAGAGGTGGAACCAATTCTTCGAGATATTCTCTTTCTGGCTGAAAGTCTTCTCAGTTGTGGTTTCACATGGGTTCCTAGAGAAGAAAACAAGGTTGCAGATGAAGTGGCGAAATTTACCCTAATAGACCAATTGGAGGAAAACTGGAGATGGAAGCCCCCCACAAGAGATAGCAGAACAACTGAGGAGGGAGGCTACAAACCAGTTCAGAGGCTCCAATCGAAGCCATTTACTGGACGAGACTCAAACCGCAGTACATTCTAGAACTTAGAGGCAAGGGAATCTGAATTTTATGGAATCGCTTTGGCGGAGAGGCTTGATGCAAAATTTGGGAACTGATAATCCTCTTTCAGTCGTCAACAGTGCTGAGGTGAACTCACCAGAGAGGAGAAACCCTACTGTAAATATAGTTAATAGATCCAGACATGGCAGCCAAGCAGGGAATGAGGGATTTGACGCTACTAAGGATCCAATGGGAGCTATGTTGGCGATGCAAATGAGCGGCGGAGATGTGGTTCACGGCTTCACCTGTGGACATTGGAAGTGGACGTCAATCGGGGGGCGTCGGTTGCAGCAGCCACGGATATGGATTAGGATAGATAGAAATCGATGCTTCGAGGCAAAGCGACGGGGTGGAAGGGTGTCAATGGATCATCTGGCGTCAACGGCGTATCAGCGGAGGCAACGGTTGTGCGGCCGATGGAAGCCTCGGGACTGAGAGAGTTGTAGAGAGGGGAGCAGGTGTTAGAGGATCAGGATAGGGATCCGGTTCTTCCTGGGCAGGTTGGATATCCGGTTTGCCCGACCCGGGTTTGCTGGGTTGTTTAGCCTTGGGCCAAGACCAAAAAAAGAATTACCTAAAATACTAAAGCTCAGTTTGGGTAAACAGCTTAATTAAGTTCTTTTTGAAAAAATAGCTCAGACAATAACTATTTATATTAAAAGTAATTTATAAATAAGTTATTTTGTGTTTGATTTTTTAGTTCTAAAAGTACTTATTTTAAGAGAAAAGTTATCATCCATACCTAAAAATTACCAGCAATCTAATAACAATACAATCCAACAACTAATCAACTAATCAATGCCTCAACAGCAAGGTTTAACACCCAACAACTAATCAATTATCAATGTTTCAACAATAAACTATAAGAATTAATCATGCTACAAGCAATCAGCTTCAACAATTAATCATTTAACAATGCTTCGAGCAATCAGCACCAAAAAATTAATCGTTTAAAGATATTGATATGGTCATAATAAATGAGCTATAACTCGGCATAATACGTTATGAACTCACCATTCATGAGCTATAACTCGGCATAATCCGTTGTGAATCTATCATTCATGAGCTATAACTCGGCATTTGCCCGTTATGGACTCACCATTCATGAGCTATAAACTCGGCATAGTCCGTTATAAGCTCGCCTCTTCGTGAGTCGTAAGATAGTCGAATATAACCGACAATGCAACGGTATGAAAGTAGAAATACGTTATCTCCACTCTTAATGAACGACTTTAAATAACAAAGTGTAATGGACCGATGGCCGACGATATATAATACAAGGTAGAGTGTTCTTTTCGCCAGATTCGAACTAGATAATATACTGACTTAAACTTCGGAGTGCCTTTGCACTTTGCAGGTACACTCCCCTCCTCTTCATTGCTCATACTCTCACATCACCATACAAAGAAAAAGCTCGGACTCAGGAGTTAGACGCCTAGCCTCTGAGGATATAACTCGGTTAACACCTTGATTTCGCAAGCAAGATCAGATATATATGAGTACATTAATATATATTGTTTCAGATGCAAAAAAGCATCTTGTTGGATGAAAGGCCTATTTTTTCACTTTTATAAATACCCCATCTTTGGTCACTAGGCTTTCATTTTTCTGATAAAACAAACTCCTCCTCTGCTAAGTGCAAAAGAAGAAGCTAGCTAAATTATATATATATCTTAATAATACTTGCTGCCCTTTTAGAATACTTGAGGAGATATTTCTTGTTTTTGTCTCGTGCCTAGTCAAGAGACTTTTTCTTTTTGTCTCGTAACCAACCAAGAGATATTTTTCAGTTTTGTCTCCTATGCAGCAGAAACAGAAATGGAGTAGAAGAGAGAGAAAATCACACCAAGATGTATCATGGTTCAGCTGCTAACTGCAATGCAGCCTACATCCAGTCTCCATCACAACAATGATGGAATTTTCACTATAATCATGATTACATTCACCAATTCTCCCTAGGAACTACCCTTCCTATCCGGGACAAGTCCAGAATCTAATCTCAATCCTGAACTTGACTTGGTTGCTGCCAAGCTTTCAACTGCTAAGTGCTAATCCAACTTGCAAGGAGATTTCCACAGAATCATGAAACATAACACAGATGTACAAAGGACCTCTAAGGACATCTATGGTTTTTTCTTTTAATTTTGTGCACTCTGCCTTTTTCTGCTCTATGGCTTTTTCTTACAAACCTCACTGTTTGCCTTTTTCCATGAGACTCAAGACAGACAAAATTAAACAAAAAATTACAAAATAGAAAACATTAAAGGAGAAGAACTTCTGTTAGCTTGGGTAGCTATAGGAACACTGTGCTTTCACTCTTTTCCTTGCTTCAAGCCCTGGCTGTTCTCCCTTATTTATAGAGGGGAAAGCCTCCAAGGTTGAAGCTCTTGAACCGAGCTAATCTTCTTCTTCTTCAAACAAAACCGGTTTGGCCAGAGAGAGAGGAGAGGAAACCGAATGTAAAACCCAACATGCAATTACCTCTGTGTCTTCCCTTGTCACCAATCTTCATCAATCCGGGCCTTCCATCTTGACTTGCACTCCAAGAAGGATTCCTAGCCCTTGATGAATTCTTGATGATGATAACTTCATATGCTCTAACTTCTGACTCTTCCTCCACGTAGCTACAGTAGCTACCTCCTGTGGTGGTTGATCAAAAGCTGAGACAAGCCATCCCTCCAAGGATCTTCTTCTTCTGACCGAATGGATCTCTTCCATTTTTGGTTATGGAAGGCATGAGATTACTTCACCACATCTTGCCTTTTGTGGTAAAAATCTCAGCCACACCATACTTCAGATTTTCTTTTTCTTGATGCCATCATCACAATAGCCATGCTACTAGCTTCTTCTTCTTTCTGATAGCTTGCATTAGCTTCCATACTTCTTCTGTGAAGTGACCGAAGGTGAAGAAAGAGAAGAGTGAAAATGCTTTCAAAGGAAATAAAGAAGGAAATAAAATCAATTACACTTAATTAAAAACCACTTCCCTTTTTCATAGTAGCGTGTGAAGCAATAATAGCAATCACATCAACTTCAAACTTTCTCTCTC
Source organism: Arachis ipaensis (assembly GCF_000816755.2). NCBI lineage: Eukaryota > Viridiplantae > Streptophyta > Magnoliopsida > Fabales > Fabaceae > Arachis > Arachis ipaensis. The sequence continues at coordinate 5,333,340 of NC_029794.2, read as the reverse complement.
ATATTTCTAATGCAAGTTAATTCAAGTTAATTGAATTTAAAATCCATCACAAATTGAAAGTGGTATCCGTTGGAAGCATGAGACTTTGCTTCCTTCCAATATTGGTTTCGGACCAAGCTTTGGTCTTTGTAGCAAAGATTTACATGGGCTTGTTACAACAATTTCCTGGCCCAATTAACATCTCAATTATTCAGCCACTCATCACAAAACACATTAGGGCAAGTCTGAATTTTTTTTTGACTTCATATTGGGCTTACTAATTTTTCTTTCTTTCGGCCCAATTATAAAATCTGCAAGTAACAAAATTATTAATTAGCAAATATGAATTAAGTTTCAAATTAATAATTTTGTAATTTAATTATATTTTAATAATGTTTGATCATCAACAATTTAATTTGGAGTTTTCCAAACTCATCAATAATTAATCATGCTTCAAGCAATCAGCTTCAATAATTAATCATTTAACAATGCTTCAAGCAATTAGCACCAAAAAATTAATCATTTAATCATGCTTCAAGCAATCAGTTTCAACAATTAATCACTTAATAGTTAATAATGCTTTAAGCAATCAGCACCAAAGAATTGATCAATAACCAGCACCAAAGAATTAATCAACAACCTATGGTGAGGCTCTTAAACAATATTTGTTTAAATATAGTGAATTTATCATATTGAACAGATTAGCAAAGACTACCACATCGTTGTCTACCACAACAATATCGGGGAGAGAAATACTGATTCCTGGGATCCACCAAAAAACTCTGCAGTCCAACTATCTGCAGCTATCACAGCATGTGCTCACATTCATGCTTCAAACAATCAACAGCAAGGTTTAAAACCAACAATTAATCATGCTTCAATGATTATTATTACAACAAATTAGATTTATACCTAGGGTTAATGGAAGATAGGGAAGAATGCAGAGCTGGCGGCGACAGAGACAGTGGCTGGGGTGGAAGGGTCGAACAGGGCTGGCGTCGGCGGGAAGACACTGCGCGACAGCAAGGAGTGGTGACGGTGGCTGCGATTTCCCCGACTGACTTCATGACGGAAAGGGCTGTGCGAATCTCCAAGCTGGCTCCAAAAACTTGCGACGGTGAGTGACTTCCACGGAAGGTGGCTTCGAAGGTTGAGATGGCTGCTACGCAATGGAGGCTTCGAAGGTTGTGCGACGGAGGCTTCGAAGGTTGCGCGACGGAGGCATCGAAAGTTGCGATGGCTGCTGCGCGATGGAGGGGAAGTGCGCGAGCTCGAGGCGGTGGTTGGACGGAGGTGAGCTCGATGAGATTGAGACTTGAGAGGCAGCCCTCCTCCCCAGACTGTGTGTGTGAGAGATGGAGAAGAGGTCGATTAGGGGCTAGGGCTTGCGCGATGGAGTAAGATTAGGGATTGCTGGTTCAGTGAGTGAAAAACGGCAACGTTTAGTTGCCTTCTTCAATAACCGGTCAGGTCACGGTTCGGTTCGACCGACCGGTTCCCGACCAATTCACCGATTTGATCACGGTTTTTAAAATTTGCGGTTTTGTCTATTGTCCGAACCACTTTTCCCCTCGGTTCACAATTTAATCGGTTCAACCAGTCGGTTCGAATCGGTTTTCAGAACCTTAACTATACCTTTTTATAAGTTAAAAGTAAAAAAAAAAAAAGTAACTTATGAACCTATTCAAATGGGTCTTAAGTTAGGTTGGTAGTGATTAGTTCCCTAGTCCGACAAATATCGAGGTTCAAAATTTTGAATTTCACCATGTGCGTGCAACAATTTATTGATTAATAGTAAACTTTTAAATAGAACTTTAATCTACGATAAATTCATCCTTAATCTGCCAGATTGTGAGATACCATAAAAAATCAAAATTAACTAAAATATAATTTCATTTGTTACTAGTGATTTTTCTCCCACACGCATACATGAGTACATGACACACACCACACAAAAAGATAACAATTATCATTTTAAGCATTATAAAAATTTATTATTTTTCCACTTGTGTCGAACTATTACTCATTTTTGGATTAGAGTAGTGCTACACATACAAGTCATTTAGATCTACTACTATATATATGGTATGATAAAGATTCATTAAAATTTCTATATTTTTATTGGAGTAAATATTAAATAAATTATAAGTGCATATTGTTTCCTATTTCGGTCTTATTTTTGTAAGTTTTTTAATCCTAAATAAATCTAATACAAAAAAGGGAATTGAATAGATCCTAAATGTAATTCATTTCCTATTTTATCTTTTTCTTAAGTTTCTTAATCCAAATTGAAGTGAAATTACCAAGAAAGCAAATTGAAAACTCCTTAAATATAACTGGAAGAATCAGAAAATTCAGGGTTTCGTAATTTGTAATTTAATACACCCTCCTTTCGAATACAAATATTTCCCAAATCAAATTGAAAGAGTATAACATTTAGAGAAAAAAAATGTCGGGGAAGCAAGTATTTTGCTGATTAAATTTTAATTAAATCTTAAAAAGTTATTAGCTTTTTTTTTTCATGAAAAAAAGATCTTTCTCTTGGCAATTAAGATCAAGAAGAAGG
>NC_029794.2:5314611-5330676 GCF_000816755.2 Arachis ipaensis | reverse complement strand
TTAAAATATCTTATATATATTTTAAAAATTATTGTCCACGCTATTACAACAACAACAAAGCTTTGTCCCACTAAACGGGGTCGGCTACATGAATCAAACGACGCCATTGTGCTCTGTCATGTATCATGTCTACAAAGAGACCGTTTACATGTAGATCTCGTTTGACCACCTCATGGATGGTCATCTTAGGTCTTCTTCTGTCTTTCGTACCTTGTCCATCTTCCATCTCATCCACCCTCCTGACTAGATGTTCTATCGGTCTTCTTCTCACATGTCCAAATCACCTGAGACGCGATTCAACCATCTTTTTCACAATGGGTGCTACTCCAACTCTCTCCCTTATATCTTCGTTCCTTATTTTATCCAATCGCGTATGACCACTCATCCATCTCAACATCTTTATCTCTACCACACTCAGCTTATGTTCGTGCTCCCCTTTAGCCGCCCAACACTCCGTACCATAAAGCATAGCCGGTCTTATAGTGGTGCGATAGAATTTGCCTTTAAGTTTTAAAGGCATTTTTTTGTCTCATATAAAACCAGATGCACTCTGCCATTTTGACCAACCTGCTTGGATCCTATAATTTACATCCTGTTCAATTTCTCTATTATCCTGTATGATGCACCCAAGATACTTAAAACTTTTAACTTTTCATAGGATGTTTTCTCCAATCTTCACCTCTATATTAGGGTTTTCCCTTCTCAGACTGAATTTACATTCCATATATTCCGTCTTGCTACGGCTTATGCGCAGACCATACACTTCTAGAGCTTCTCTCCATAACTCCAACTTCTTATTTAGGTCTTCCCTTGACTCTCCTATAAGGACGATATCATCGGCAAAAAGCATGCACCATGGCACAGGCTCTTGGATGTGCTCTGTGAGTACTTCCAAGACTAATGTGAAAATGTATGGACTTAAGGATGATCCCTGGTGTAATCCTATACTAATAGAAAATTCCTCTGTCACACCACCTTGAGTCTTCACACTAGTTGTGACCCCATCATACATGTCTTTAATTGCACGAATATATCCGATCCTTACTCTCCTCTTTTCTAAAACCTTCCATAAGACCTCCATTGGTACTCTATCATACGCTTTTTCCAAATCAGTAAACACCATATGTAGATCCCTTTTATTACCACAATACCTCTCCATCATCCTTCTTAATAGGTATATTACTTCAGTGGTAGATCTGCCTGGCATAAATCCAAATTGATTCTCTGTTACTTGTGTCTCTTTTCTCAATCTCCGTTCTATCACCATTTCCCATAACTTCATGGTATGACTCATAAGCTTGATTCCTCTATAGTTTTCGCAACTTTGTATATCCCTTTTATTCTCGTAGATAGGTACCAAGGTGCTCTTTCTCCACTCATTAGACATCTTCTTTGACCTTAAAATCTCATTAAAAAGCTTGGTTAACCAGTTGATGCCTTTTTCTCTAAGACCCTTCCAAACCTCAATTGGGATATTATCAGGTCCTACTGCCCTGCCATTTTTCATCTGCTTTAGAGTCTCTTTTACCTCGAAGTCTCGAAACCTTCGATAGTAGTCAAGGTTTTGATCTTCTTCCCTTGTGCATAATCGACCAAGGCTCGAAAGAGTCTTCTGTCCCTCATTAAATAACTCGTAGAAGTAGCTCCTCCACCTTTCATTAATCTTCTCCTCTTGAGCCAACACCTCTCTATCCTTATCCTTTATGCACTTAACCTGATCCAAATCCCTCGTTCTTCTTTCACGGCTCTTTGCGATTCTATATATACCTTTTTCTCCTTCTTTCGTACCCAAAGACTGGTAGAGACCCTCATATGCTCTTGTTCTTGCTTCACTTACAGCCACTTTTGTCTCTTTCTTAGTCGACTTATATTTTTTCCAGTTATCTGCGTTGATGCATAAAGACCACTCTTTAAAGCACTCCCTTTTTATCTTTATCTTTTCTTGTACACTCGTATTCCACCACCAGTACTCCTTGTCTCTTGGTCCTATTCCTTTAGATTCACCAAAGCTTTCTTTTGTTGTTCTTCTAATAACTTCTGTCATCTCCCTCCACATCTCTTCCGCACTTCCATTCCCATCCCACTTTGCCTCTTCTCCTACCCGTCTTAGGAAGCTTCTTTGTTCCTCACCTTTCATCCGCCACCACCTCGTCCTTGGGTTCTTCGTATGATGTCTTTTCCTCAACTTTTGCTCAACGCGAAAATCCATAACGAGCACCCTATGTTGTGTTGTCAAACTCTCTCCCGGGATAATTTTACAATTAATGCAAAATTTCCGGTTGAGTCTCTTCAAAAAGAAGAAGTCGATTTGAGAGCTTGTCATGCCACTCTTATAGGTTATAAGATGTTCGTCTCTCTTTTTAAAACATGTATTTGCGATGAGAAGATCAAATGTTGAGAAAAAGTCTAAAATAGTTTTACCCTCGGCGTTGATCACCCCGAAACCATGGCCACCGTGAATACTCCCATATCCAGTTACTTCTCTCCCAATATGGCCATTTAAATCTCCTCCTAAGAAAATCTTATCTTCCAAAGGTATGTCTTGAACCAAACTCTTTAGATCCTCCCAAAACCTTATCTTGTGTTGTTCGTCCGAACCCACTTGCGGTGCATAGGCACTAATCACATGGAAATCACCTCCCTCCACCACAAGTTTGATAGAGTTGATTCGATCTCCCACCCTCTTGACATTCACTACGTCCTTCTTCCACTGCTTATCCACAATTATTCCAACCCCATTCTTATTCTTCACCTTTCCTGTATATCAAAGTTTGAAACCAGAAGTATCCAACTCCCTAGCCTTCGCACCAACCCATTTTGTTTCTTCTAGGCACATAATGTTAATCTTCCTCCTTGTCATGATGTCCATCACCTCCATAGACTTTCCTGTTAGAGTGCCTATGTTCCATGACCTAAATCTCAACATTATGTCGCTCCGACCTTTACCTTTTACTATGTGAACTAGCTTATTTACCCTCGTCTATTCACGAAAACGCGAGAACCCTTGCTCATTTAACACTACATCCGAGTACCGATGCAGCGGCTCTTGCTCATTTAACACTGTACTCGAGCCATACAGCGCATTGCTTCCGGACAACGACCTAGCTTTATCGCAATAATGTATTTGATTCATGTCATGGGGGTTCGACTATATTTTTATGTTGGTTGTCGAAAACCTAACACAACCCTCCTCCTTTATCCGCGCTTGGGATCGGCTATGTACCGCAAGTGTAACATAGGCAGAGTTTGTCCACGCTATTTCAAACCTATGAAATATGAATTAGTTTAGGATAGAGAGATAGGATTTTTTTTGAAATAAATAAAAAATATTATTTATGGAGAGATTATGCCATTTGAATTATACTCATTTGCGAAGACATTAAAAAACTTTAATAAAGATTTAATATTCAATTATCATGAATTTAAGTTCAGTTGTGTTCGAAACCATATAACTTTTGAGTTGATTTGTGAAAAAATTATCCCGAGTATAATATTTGATTCATGGGTAGCAAACTAGAAATAATGCCACTTTCATTCAACAATTTTTTTTCCCCAAAATATCCTCGTATAGTCTTATTGCATTTGAGTTCCACTAAAGATCCCAGCCCATTGCTTTAGGCTTTAACTTCCCCATTCACACCATGCCTTTCTCATTGAGGAAAAATTACGTAGCAGAATACAAAGAGGAATTGAGTGAAAAGAGAGGGTATTTTTGGAAAATTAATAAAAAGATGGTTAAATGAGAATGGAGATAATAATTTGGGAGTGACATTAACATTAGTGCTACCCTTAATCAAACTCATCTAATTTGAACGTGAATTTTTTTTTCTCATTTCAAACGTTTACTCTGCATCTAAACAATTTCATTTTAAAAAAGTAATGATATGTATTGTTATCCATAAAAAATATCTTCAATTTATTTTAAGGGTTTTTTACTTAAATAAATTGTTTGCATTTCAAAATTACCTGATTCCCCTAAAACAGATTCTGCAACGTGATTATCCTTTTTGTATTATTATATAAATCGTCCTAGGGTGCAAAGGGTTATATAAAACATGAATCATCTCACCCTAAGACGATTAATGCATGAACTTGTGAGGCAAAGTAAGAGTAAATCGTGGCAGGGCTTCTTGGGTTAGAAGTAGAGCATAAATCGTCCCAGGGTAGTAGGTTTTATGTGTTAATGGGCTAAACCAAACTGGGCTGCCATGATTTATGTGTTATTGGGACCCTCAGGAGCCTGGGACGATTTATGTGTTACTTTGTAACACTCAAAGGGCTGGGACGATTAATGTCCAAGTTATAACCCTAAGGACTCAAGCACGAGTCATCTTTGTTGTTGCTGCGGCGTAAAGGGTTGAGGGAGGTCTTGGAGCCACCATATTTGACCGGAGAGGAAGTTTGGGGGGAGAACTGTTTTCGGGTGTGGGACTAGCCGGTGGCGGAGGTGCAACTGGTGGTGGGCAGAGGCGTCTGAGTGGCACCGGGGGTGGTGGCAGTGGGCCGTCGGTGGCCGGTTGGTGGAGTTGGGGGATCTCTCCGGCGGTGGTAATGGCCGCGAACCAAGGAGATATGTACCACCTAAACGGCATTGCGCATGTTGCCGGATTTATCGATCAAGAGGTAAGATTTTAAATTTTCTAATGTTTTTAAATTTTGGATGATATAGTATGTTGGATGATATTGTATAAGGTGAATATGCATCTTAGAATATTTTTTTATTAAGACGTTGCTGGATACCATGTATAGTGATTTAGTTAGTTTTTGGTTTAGTATAAGACGTTAGAAATAAGTGTTCTTAATAGCTTATGGAATTCGCTCATGATAGGGTGATGGTTCTGACGGTAGAATCCCATGAAATTTGCTGATTTTACTATTGAGTTCGGACCGGACCGGACCGAACCGGACCGGACCGAACAGGACTGGATCGAAGACGATCATGTGAAAGGAACCTACGTGCTACACGGAACCACCAGTCAAGATATTCAGCAGAGGGACGGGGATCTGGAACCAACTGAAAGGAAAGCACGCTCTGACGTCTCTCATCCCAACACTGATGCCATGTGGCGAACACCTCAGGAAACCACCTAGTGGGTCCTCTACCATCCTTCGATAACAAGAAGTCAATGTTGATGGCTGGCTCCGGGATGTGCTGAACTCCACCGAGCTGAGATAAAACCCTATCTACTTGATGCCACTCTATTGACGCAAAGTATATCAACGCAGTTGTCGACTTCCATAAAAGCGTGTGGTCAGGCCGGAGTATGTCAGGATGGACTACTTGGATCACCTCAAGACTGCTATATGGCATCCAGATGAACTGCAACATGGAAATCAGTCAACATTACCAACTGAGTATATGAAAACAGAAATACAGAAAATAGCATTATAGACATTCAAACTTATATCCAAGACTGTAGTAGCAACAGCGGTCCAGCGAGGTTCTTTACATTCCGATTCGCAACCCTACAGAGACACCTGTACAACCAAGACAAGGTGGCCGAAGCCTAGCTGTACTTGCCGAGTCCATCGAGGTCTGCAACATACGGGAGCCACCGTAAGTGTACCCTGGCACCAGACTTATTCGTGAACAGCGCGGTGGACAACAACATCATAATGTAACCCCGTGCATAGATCTGTACCGTCTCCTCTGACGCATGAGCGGGCAATACTCTAAACTTGTTCTGGAACCAAGAAAAAGAAACTGTGAAGTCATCGATGCAGTCCTCCAGTGGGAGTTCACCAAATAACTCTCCAAAGCACACCCATGCAGGCTTGCCACCCTCCATCAACTGCTCGAAGTCACTGAGGCACCCACTCACTGCATGACCGTCAATTGGAAGGCCAAACTGGTATGCCACATCTTGTAGTGTTATGGTACACTCCCCAAATGGCATGTGGAATGTATGTGTCTCGGGACGCCATCTCTCCACAAAAGCACTGATCAGCGGCTCATCAAGCTTGAACCAATAATCATTCAACCGAGCAACATGTAATAGGTTCGCACGATCTAAGTACGGGAGTATACGATCATGCAGTATCATCTTCTGTTGCCGATGCACGCTCTTAACGCACCGGGTTGGCTGAAAATATGCAAGCATAACGACATCATTATTTCGGGTCCTTATACAAACACACATAGAAAATAACTTAGTCCATGACAAATATTCAACTCACAGATGCCATCAAAATGGATATGTTCATAATAACATTTCATCTTCAAATCGACATTACCAATATAATGTAAGAACCATAAAAGTCACAACCGAACCGATCAAGTCAACGGGTTAACGGTTCAACCGGAAATTCACCGGTTGAACTGATTGACCTGGTGCAATATAATTAAAAAATAAAATATATTAAAAATTTTCAAATTTAAAATTTAAATACATATTTTCACTAATAATCCAACTTCAACTTTTTTAAAAAAATTTGAAACTCAAGCGGTTCGGTCGAACCGGTCTTACCGAGTGATATCAGTTTAAACCATTTCATTCCGGGTTTGACGATACCCAACCGGTTCGTTCCCTCATCCGGTCAGATCATCAGATTGGACCGGCTCAGGATCCCATTGCCCGGTTTTCCCCTCGAACCGGTTCGGTCCGGTCCGCTTCGATGCAGTCCTGTTCGGTCCGGTCCGAACTCAATAGTAAAATCAACAAATTTCATGGGATTCTACCGTCAGAACCATCACCCTATCATGAGCGAATTCCATAATCTATTAAGAACACTGATTTCTAACGTCTTATACTAAACCAAAAACTAACTAAATCACTATACATGGTATCCGGCAACGTCTTAATAAAAAAATATTCTAAGATGCATATTCACCCTATACAATATCATCCAACATACTATATCATCCAAAATTTAAAAACATTAGAAAATTTAAAATCTTACCTCTTGATCGATAAATCCGGCAACATGCGCAATGCCGTTTAGGCGGTACATATCTCCTTGGTTCGCGGCCATTACCACCGCCGGAGAGATCCCCCAACTCCACCAACCGGCCACCGACGGCCCACTGCCACCACCCTCGGTGCCACTCAGACGCCTCTGCCCACCACCAGTTGCACCTCCGCCACCGGCTGGTCCCACACCCGAAAACAGTTCTCCCCCCAAACTTCCTCTCCGGTCAAATATGGTGGCTCCAAGACCTCCCTCAACCCTTTACGCCGCAGCAACAACAAAGATGACTCGTGCTTGAGTCCTTAGGGTTATAACTTGGGCATAAATCGTCCCAACCCTTTGAGTGTTACAAAGTAACACATAAATCGTCCCAGGCTCCTGAGGGTCCCAATAACACATAAATCGTGGCAGCCCAGTTTGGTTTAGCCCATTAACACGTAAAACCTACTACCCTGGGACGATTTATGCTCTACTTCTAACCCAAGAAGCCCTGCCACGATTTACTCTTACTTTACCTCACAAGTTCATGCATTAATCGTCCTAGGGTGAGATGATTCATGTTTTATATAACCCTTTGCACCCTAGGACGATTTATATAATAATATAAAAAGGATAATCACGTTGCAGAATCTATTTTAGGGGAATCAGGTAATTTTAAAATGCAAACAATTTATTTAAGTAAAAAACCCTTATTTTAAAATGTGACAAAAATATACATCCATTTTAATTTGGATTCAATTAGATTTAAGATAATTCATATTTTTGTTTAGCTATCTCACAGTTACTTTTGCCACATAAAATGTCTTGTTAACTATGTTATGTTTTTTTTGTTAACGGAATAGATTTCTAATCATGACGGGATATTTTTGACATATTTTTAAATTATTGACAGTATTTTTGTTGATATCAAAATTTCAAAGTATTTTTGTCATTATCAAAATAATTCGAATGCATTTTTAATAGTTAAGCCTACTGAAGTCATAAGTGGAAACTTATGGGTTATGGCATGTTGCTCTAGGGTGTTTGGGTTAGTATGTAATAATGATTGTGGCTTGGTTTCATTATGTTTTGTTTTTTCGTGTTATGGCTTATGCGCCTGCTGGGTTTTCTTCTTGGATGGTGTTGGTGCTGTAACTTTGCGCCTAATCTTTTGATTAGGATTTACCAACATTGATCCTTAATACAGCATTGAGTAACAAGTGACAACATTGATCTCCTAAGATTGTAGAAAGCACATAGCAAAAAAAAGAATAAGATTATGTTGATACAAGATGTTGCTGAATATGCATGCATAGTCAATTCCACCTATGACTCCAAATTGAATAGCCAATTAAACAGCTGGCTAGTGTGTCTTGTGAACAACAACAACTTGTTCCCCAACATTCCCTGCATTTACAGCCTCACTATTCCTTACTCTTGTACGCAGCACAAACAAATATGATAATACATGAAAATATATATGCAACATTACAAATAAGCATCAAAGTTTGGTATATATTACCTGCATGAACATTATTATAGTGACCTCTGGCTTTGGAAGTGACCCACTCAAAAGGCATTAGTCATATGTATTGACCATGTGCACTGGATTCTTCCTACTCTCACTTTCGGTTATATCCAAACTCACTTGTCGCATCTATGTGAAGCTGTTTAATAATCTCCTTCCTTTCCAATTTCCATCTTCTTTATTACTCAGTACTCACTACTCTCCTATATTTTCATCTTATAGTCAAATGCATGCTCGCTCGGGACTCTCACAGGCACCCTTCACTCAATTCTACCGTAAAAAACAATACATCTATTTTAATTTAAATACAAATAAGATGAACAAGATGAATATAATTTGCACACTTCCAAGTATAAATGTTTATTTAGATACAAATCAAATATAAAGATGAGAAAAATGAACAAGTGAAAATCAAAATCCATTTTTCTCTTTTCAGTATTGGAATTCAAAAGAGAATTCTATTGAAGACCTCAATTTTTAAGAGAATTTTCTTGTTGTTTCGGTAGGATATCTGGAAGAAGAATCTCACGGACAACACCGAGCATTGAGTCATACTCCGCATCCTTACGTGCATACTTCTTTCGTAACCCCTTCTCAAACTCGATTTCACATTCTCTGCTGCGTGCACCTGCGCGAGGTTAGTACAGTTGGTGGCTGACTGGGAGATAAAAGCTATCTCTTCATCAGTGAGCTTCCTCAGGAACTTTGCTGGATTGCCTGCCCATATCTACAAACATATGCGAGTTTATTGTTTCAGATCTTCAACGACAAATATAATATCATAACATTATTTGAAACAAATTGGATGAATTTGTTTGAGCTTATTTTATAAGAAAAATACTTTTCTAATATAAATATATTTCTTAGACTTGTGTATAATGTTTGGATAACATTCCTAAAACACTAGAACAGAAAACAATTAAATTTTACTTATTTTTATTTATATAAATATGCAAAAGTTGCTTCCGATAAAAAGAAAAAAAAAAGAGTACACAGTACTTATTTTAAAAGTACCTTTTTGTCTTGTTTTAAAAGTGTTTTTTTTTTCCTTCATTTTCTTTAAGAAAAGGTCTATCCAAATGCAATCATAAGAACAACTACATACTAAAATAGCTTCACAATCTAACAAAACGTGTCCTGAATTCCACATTTGAGGTCATTAAAGGTTTATCCAAATGCAACCATAAGAACAACTACATACTAAAATAGCCTCACAATCTAACAAAATGTGTCCTGAATTTTACATTTGAGGTCATTAAATGTTTTCATGACCATGAATCCATGATATAGTGATTTAGATACATCTTGCAGGTTAGAAGGCATTAATAGTTTAATACTCATGCTGTTTTAAGGAAACAGTGCTTCCAATTGATCAGATAGGACACTTGTATTTGTTGTAGAGTGCAAAAATCATGTCATTAGTTCATACTTAATAGATATAAGTGATGGTCAATAAAAAATGGAGTAGGAACTCATCACGCTTCCTGTTTATGGCCCACTTGTCATAAAAAATAACTCCACATCAGTTTTTGAGTGATAAATAGTAAATAGGAACTCAAAACATCTCTCTCTTTTCCATTAGGAGGAACTAACTTTAGTCTCTATTGTGGTCCCACTTAATTAATTAATTAAAATACTTATAATTAATGTAATTAATTTTTTTTAATAATGTAATTTAAATATTTAAATTTAAAAATAATTCACTATTAAAAGATATTAATATTAAATAAATTCATATATAACAATAATACAGATAATTCGGGGTTACACTAATTTGTAAAATTACTTAATACAAAGAAAAACAAAATTAAACTCTATAGTTGACGACAAGCATTGTGAAATTGCCATATATGTTCAATCAAGTCCTCCTTCAATTGTCTATGCTGCTGCCTATTTCGAAGTTGGGCATTTCGTTGGAGAAATTGATGGTATGGTGCAAAATCTTCCTCTCCCAGCTGAGGTTGTGATAAGCCATTTCCGATAGAGGGGTTAAATATGGACGAAAATGGAAAATGGGGTGTTTGTGAATTTTGATTTTGCAGTTGGAATATAGGAAACTGATTATTATAAGGAGCTTGAAAATTGAAATTAAAAATATTTTGTGGATTTGGATTTTGAAATGAATTTGGTTGTGTGAAGTTTTGATTTGGAACTTAAGAGTTTGAGGTTTGAGATTGTTGGGTATTTGGAATTTGAGGAAAGTTTTGTAAGTAATTGCAGAAAGAGTTAAGTTGGTTTGGATCCATTTTTTCGAACAAAAAATAATAGTAGCAGAACTTTGATTTCGTAAACTTGGAAGAAGATAAAGAAAAGTAGTAGATAGTGTGAGAATAGAAGTGTATCTAAGTGGTATATATAAAGTAACAAAATATTAATTTATTAACAATAACGGTAACATAGTAACGACTAGTTTCTAACGGCTATTTTTACGACCGCTAGTTTTACAACGGTTAAATTAATATAATAATATAAATATAAATAATATTTAATATTAATTATGATATAAATAATTAATATAAATTATTAATTAAATAAAAATTTAATTATTTAATTTATTTAATTAGTCATTATAATTATTATTAAATTATTTATTATTTAATTATATAATATAATTATTTATTTTTTATTTTACTTGCCACTTGGCAATTATATATTGGTTAATGGGAGTCCCCATTCAGAGGGACTCCCTCTTCTTTCTCTTTTTGAAAAAAGTGAAGGAACTCACTTTAGTTCACTCCAACGGTCCAATTTCTTTTTTCTCTTACTAAATAGTAACTGGGCTTCTCCATTGGAGATGCTCTGAGAGCAACTCCAATGCTAAGAAATAGAGTTCCTATTCTAACATATGGGAAATCAATTACCATTGGAGTGAAAAGGAAAAGAGGGCTCTTCACGTGGATCAAGGTTGAGAGTCCCTCTAAGTAGGGACTTGCAACAACCAATAAAATCATGCCGTGCGGTAAGTTAATAAAAAAATAAAAAATATATTAAATATATATTAAATACTTATATATCTATTTAATTAATTATTTATATTAATTATTTAATAATTAGTTATATTTAATTATAATTAATATAAATAATTATATTAAATTAATATCAAATATTATTTATATTATTATATTAAATCATAATTAATTAAATTTATTAATTGNNGGAAAACAGAATAAGGGCATTAGACATATTTGCTTATTTATTCATTGCTAAAACCTCATAATTCTTAAGGGCATATATTCTTATTTATTCATTTCAAAGGTTGCTGCATACACTTAGTGTTAATTCTTAAGGGCCTATTTATATATTAGAATAGGAAATATCTCTTAATAAACTTTATATATGTAAAAGAATAAGGCATAATAAGTGGCTGACAACAAAGAACCCTTCAGATATTTCTAATCCATGTTACATTTTGTGATTTATTTCTAGCATAATTATCCTTACCATATCTAAATATCCATGTAAAATCCCCTAAAAATAAATAAAATTGAACACGCAATTATCCATGTTACATTTTGTAATGGTTTTTAATCCGAAACCCCAAGTATAGACATGCTTAGCCTGAACACACACATACATACCTCTCCACTTGGAACCTTTGATTTCTGTCTCACAAGGGATCCAGCAGCAACCATCGCATGTTTCTCAACAACAACACCGTCAAGTAGTGTTGCACCCATACCAACAAAAGCCGGTCGACAACCACACTCTCATACCATTGTTAAGCATCTAAAGAAAGTGGAAACCACACCTTAAAAGCTAACTGATAAGAGAGAAGAACTACTCTCCTTATATACAACATCAAGCATCCCATAGTATCCGAGCTAGAACTTTGAGCATCCCATTATACCAAGTCCCTAACACAAGGATGGATATTATTATTAGTTCATCATCAATGGAACAAGAACAAGGTAAAGAGAACAAAGAAGAAGAAGCAGAAGTTCCTAAAGGAGGGGTGGTGGTTCCTTCTAGAAGCAGAGCTAGGAGGAAAACCAAACCAAGAAAGAGCAGTTAGTTTATGTATTATACATGATTATTATTTATAATTTATGATAATTAGTTCTTTTCTTTATTTTCTTTATAAAAAAAGATTGGTTTCATGGATGGTTATGTTTAGGTTTTTTGAGGAATGACTGATATCAAGAGGTTTATAAGTAGATTTGAATTTCTTTAATAGTGTGGTTATGGATGAATATGTTGGTGATTGGTAGTGAAACTGCCATTGACAAAAGTAAATTCATTAAGACCTTCTTGATGCAACTCTTTGAGGTATCTCTATTTTATTCTCTATTTTGGTTGAGTAGCACTACGTAGTGACTAGTGACTAACTTTAGTATTAAGTACAGGTTTTTCATTTAATATTTTTAAATTGCCCTTTATATTTCAAGAGTAGTTTTTAATGTATATTTTAAAAAAAGACAAAAGTATAATTTAAAATTTGAAATTTAATTATTAAGAAAATAATATTTAAGATGAAATTATAATGCTGAAATATTATTTTAGGTACAAAATCATTTTGCAGATCCTCCTATTATTTCACTCCTAATTGAAAAAAAAGTTCCACATCTTGCTTAAAAGATGGTAATTTTTTTATTTTTTAATCATTCCTAAAGCTTGTTTAGTTTTTCTCTACGGTAATATTACTGTTGTGGTGTCTCCTGCAAGCTCATGTTCTCCAATGCCAAATTTGGTGCCTCTAAGGTTGCATTGGCCACAAGATTTCCATCCTTAATCTTGACAGGGCTAACCTCAGAGAGAAGGTCCAAGCATGATGGTGCTTCACATACCGCTTGAAGCAGGGAGTGAGCCTTCCAATACCCTAAAAGAAATTGTTCAGTGACATCACTCGACGGATCATAAGCTAAAGGCCCAGATGTCAACGGATAATAAGCTGAAGCCTGCATCATCTCAATCAAACAATTTAACAAATCAAGATTGACATCAATCAATTCTACTAAGAAAAGATCAACTGAAACGGTAGAAGATCATACATACAGGATATCCAGATAATGATGGTTGGGGAACACGAAACTTCAATTTCAACTGAAAATTTTTCATATGGATGTAGTGTTCTGACAAGTCAATTGTGCCAGATGCCTTGCGAGACTCAAACATGGACAGTAGAGAGAACCAACTTGAAGCATCATTTAAGGCGTCCATGGCAAGGCGACGGCCTTGGATGGTGGTGAGATCGCAGGAGAGAGCAATGTGGGTGCATAGGGCTCCCAGGTTGAAGAGAACAGAGGCCTTCTCCAAATGGATGTTATGCTGAGAAGAGTCCTGTTGAGGGTTGATGGCATTGTACCAAACAAAGATAGGTGGGTTGGGTGTGGCATTCATAGGAAAGAAAGGCACAATCATGCAAAGGCATTTGAAATAACGGATGAGGCAGTCACGGCGAAGGGGTAGCGAAAGGTCATCACGCAGCATCTCATTGCGCAATTTGTGTAGCATTTCGAGAAGGCCTTCTACTCTCTCTGCCACACTCTCAGAGTATTTGAGGACAAAGTAATTGCGGAGGGACTCATAGAGATTCAAGGACTCGCTCTTCTTCAAAGGAAGGAATGCAAGAATATCTGACGACGAAGAAGACAACGAAGATGAGAGGATTGCCGAATCTGTTGGATAAGGAGGAGGCATGTCCCATGGGTAAGCCACCAGCTTTCCATCCTTCATCATCTTGAAAGGATTGTACTCGGAGAGGATGAGGTCAACATACTGGTTTTGGTATTTCCTCGAGAGGCTGCAAAGCCCTCTAACTAATATCTCAGTGACACATTCTGTATCATGATCAAGAGCACAAGATTGGACCAATGACCATACTCCAGCAGGTCGCTCGGATTCGGGTAGGATGGATGATTTCCTCTGACAAGCCTCCGCCTGAAAGAATGTTGCCTTCTGGTAAAGATGAGTTATCCAGGTTCGGTCAAAAGAGAGGACATGTTTGCTTGCATCCGTATCAGTATATATCAGTTCAGCTGCTATATGATAAAGCTTATAAACCTACACATCATCATCATCATCATCATCATCAATTTATCATCATTAGAATGAAAAATAATTGTAAAATCAATCAAGAGTGAAGACAGACCGACATAAACGATCGGGCACATCGGTGTTGTTGGAGAACGTAACTGGCGTCGTTGTTGTTGAGCTGTTGCTGTAATTCGAGCTCGGAAGCCTGAGCTAAGAAGAGGTGGTGCAGAAACTCGGCGAAGACGAGAGTCAAATCGAGGGTGGCGGAGACCACGTCCTTGGTAAAAACCTTGCAGAGTTGGAAGAAGAAATTGGCGGCAACTTTAAAGGCTTCCGTTGCAAGGTGACGGCCAAGGGCGGTGGAACGGTCGCAAGAGGCAGCAATCTGGCTGTAGATGGCTCCAAGGTTGAAGACAACAGCGGCCTTCTACAATTGGATGGCGCTGCGCTGTGAGGAGACCCCATCCGGATGGTCAGGGTTGAAGGCGTCGTACCAGACAAAGAAAATGGGATCGGCGTCGGAAGAGATAGAGGTGAAGAGTGGCTCAACCATGGAAAGGCATTTGAAGTAGTGGAGGAGGCAGTCACGTTGCATTGGAAGGGAGAGGTCCCCTCTACGCTCCACCATGTCCCTGCGGCATTTGTTTAGGGTCTCGAGAACGCTTTCAACTTTTTGTGCATCGCTCTCTGAGTATTTTGAGGCTACCAACTTAGTAATGGCAGGTACAGCTCCACCGGATCAGTCTTTTTCAGTGGGATTGACAGCATCGTTTCCGGGTTCAACAATCCCCGATAATTGTTGTTCATGGCGGCGTCGAATTATGATAAGATTAGGAATCCCGGAATTGGAATTGGAATTGGATTTGCAAATTCCCCATAGATCCCCGCCTCTTTTAAGTTTGAATTCCGCTGGTCAATAGATTTTTGTACAATGTGTATAATGGACTGTTTATTTGATTTAATAGGAGTTAAAAATAAAAATTATTTACATTTATTTATAATATATAAAAGTTAATACCAATTTTCTATTATTAAAACAAAAAACTCTTATCTATTATTATTCAATTGAAACATTAAGTACTAATTAAATACAATAAATATACATTAAAAGTGTCATCATAATAATAATTATAAAAAAATTCAATTACAAATATTCAAATTCTACAGCTTATATATATTAAAACTCTTATTACTCTTCATTTTTTAATCTCTCATACTAATTATAAAAATTTTTTAAATTTAATATAACATTTTTATATGTTTTTTATTCTCATTCATTCATTTTTTTAATTATTTACAAAAAAAACGCAAGAAAAGACAAAGTGTAGCAATTAATACAAATCGAAAAAAATAAAGATACAGTTTTGTATGACTCTAATATAAATAATTTGTCTTTTTTTAAAATAAATAAATTCAAAATCATATTAAATATGTTCTTTAAAATATTTTTAATATAACATTTATTAAAATACACTATATAGTATAAATAATCTATCTCTCCACACATTACGCAGGTCTCACTCTAGTTTACTCTAATTTTAAAAATGTTGTTCATTTTTGTGTTAATCATCATTGTATATATTATACACTAATTACATTGCCTCCCCATACTTTTTTTAATCTATTCGAAGATTTTCAATTTTTAATTTTTAAATTATAAAATTCAAAATGTGAAT
>NC_029794.2:5308394-5314445 GCF_000816755.2 Arachis ipaensis | reverse complement strand
GTTAGACAACGCGCATAATGAGAGACAGTAAAAATGTCACAATAAGTAAAAGATTATGAGAGAACGAGAGAACGTGAGGGGGGAAACACTGAGCGGGGTAGGTTTAGGGCTTGGCAACCACATCCAAAGGATCCTAGGGTTTGGAATCGAGAAGAATACCATCGCTTGGAAAATGAATCTTTCTCTGTGTTTGTGGATAACCTACCAGAAGATATTTCGAAGAAGGAACTATATCACCTGTTCAATTGGACGGGAAGGATTAACGATATCTATCTATCTCGAAAGCATAAACATGGCAGGGTGTATCTGTTTGCATTTGTGAGGTACACGACAAAAGGGGGTGCTCTGAAGGCTATCGCGGAGATGGATCGCTTGAACTTACGAGGGAAGACTGTATCCGTATTGGAAGCTAAATATCGTAGGCAACCGCAAGAGAGGAAACGAGTGGCACATGTAAAGCCGATAGTCCAGCATGAAAGAGAACATTCGGACCTTCAAGGTGGGACAGAAGTGCATATTGCTCATGATGAAGGGGGGTACAGCGGAGTATTCAAGGCTTGGACAAACATGGGAGCACGAGAAGAATTGAAGTGCCAGTAGTAGAACAGAATTTGGAGTGGTTGGCGAGGAGCTTGATAGGAAGCGCTTTGAAACCCATAGACCTCCAATCGTTGAAAAGAGCAGTTTGCAAGAATGTGCCTCATATTGTCGAAGTTAGCGAGATAGGGGCGCTAAAAGTTTTATTGACATTTGATACGGCACAGCATGCAGATGAGGCTTTTACGTTCAAATTGGATAGCCTGTTGCAATTGGTTCATAGAGTCTGGAGGTGGGATGAAGCTTTATGCTATGGGACTCGGAAAGTTTGGTTGGAATGCTGTGGAGTGCCACTGCATGTCTGGTCTCCAGAAACATTTAAAACTTTAGGTGGACTATGGGGTGAGGTGATTAGCTGCGACGCAACGACAGAAGCAAGACCTCCCTTTACGGCTGGGCGAGTTCAAGTTGAGACGTCTGTTTTTGACGTCATTAGAGATTGGGTTTACGTCACTGTTGGTAACCGGGAGTTTCATGTCTTTGTGAAAGAGGTCGGTATAGAGACATGTGGTGTAAGACCAGTGGGAGGAGGACAAGAAGACGGTTTTATGATTGGAAATTCTGGTTATTGTAGCAGTGGCATGTCGGAAGAAGCGATGCTGTGGGATCCGGTGGCGGACATGATGGAATTAGGTTCAAGGACCACCGATGAAGTGAAGGGCAGATTGGTCATTCAGGATGACTTTTTAAATGATTTCAATGTCGATTATTCTTTTTTGAAATCGAGGAATATCAGGGTGGATTCGGTTAGTGATTCGGAGGTTAATGGAAGGGCGGGTTTTCCGGAATTTGGATTAAATGAGGAAGAGGGGTCAGAAACAGAAAGAACTGTAACGCATGTATTTAAATTTGACAAGGATCGAAGGGAGGGGCTAAATAAGGGGTTAAGTTCTTGTGGCATTAAACTATTGGGCTCACATCTTCATAGCCCGATTAAGTGCTGTTTAGTTGAGGGTGTTGGACTGGGCTTGTATTCGTAGGGCCCATGTTTCAAAGAGAAGGAGTTTGGGCCACGGGATGAGGGGGACAGGCGGGTGGAGCGGAAGAGTCTGGTATCTGCTGAACAGGGCTGGGAAAGAATCCGACGAGTTGCTGGGTTGCTGATTGAGAATGCCACACGCAAAACAGCCACGATGAGCGATGGGGTTTCAACGGCTGCTCATGACCTGGGTAACGAAGCCACGCGGGACGCCGGAGAGACTGTACAAGACAGGGGAGGATGGCCGAACCTTCTAGGCTTCGGTGAAGGGGCGTCGTTGAGCGAAGAGTCCATAGAAGAGGATCCTTGTGGAGGAGGAGATAATAGAGGACAAAGGCCAGATCTGGGAAGGGAGGGAACTGTTGACGGGGTTAGCGGAGAGGGGGATCGGAGGGTGTCTCGGATGAGAGGGGAGCTCGGACTTGGTGAGGCAGGAAGGCCGCAGGGTCTGGTGGGGAGGGCGGGCGATGGAAATGGTCGTGTTGGGAGCGATAACTGCTCAAAGGATACGGCACAGGTAGATGGGAAGGATAGCGTTTTGGAACAAGCCAAAATGGTGGATACAGAGGTACATCGAAGAGCCAATAAGGGGAGCAAGGGGAGGGAGAATGCAGAGACGGTGTCGGAGACGGACATTGAGCTTGGGATAGATGGTGACAGACCAACAAAAGAAGAACAGATGAAGGAAAATGAGGCCACTTGGGCTTTGGCAGTGGAATCGGGTGCGGTCCTACATGATGAAGAAGAGGATATTATAGCAATTTTGCAAGCTCAGAATGAAAAATTAGCGGAGAGGAAGAAGATGGCCAAACATAAAGAAAAGGTACGAAGGAGTAGGCCTAAAAATCACAGTAAGGTGAGTAAAAATTTGTTTAAATGAATTTGAGCTGTTGGAATATTCGGGGGTTGAGGGGGATAGTAAATTGAGTATGGTGAAATCTTTGAAGAGAAATTATAAACTTAATATGTTAGACTTGATTGAAACAAAAAGGGAGGCAATCTCTAAATTTGATGTTGCTCGAATTTGGGGATATAGTACTGTGGGGTGGGAGTATGTGGAGTCTAGAGGGGCTTCGGGGGGATTGCTTTTAATGTGGGACGAGGCGATATTTAAATCTAGCAATTGTTATAAAGGAGATAGATAGCTGTATGTTGAAGGCGTGTTGATGAAAAACAGTTTTAATTGTGCGTTTTGTTTGGTGTATGGGGCGTTTGGGAGGGAGGAAAAGCGGGTGGTTTGGGAGGAGCTGAGCTATATTGTAGGGATGTGTCAGGTCCTGGTCTGCTTGTTTGGGGACTTTAATGAGGTTTTGCAGAGTGAAGAACGCAAAGGGGCGAGTAATTTACTGGCGTCATTGTGGAAGTTTCAAGAGTTAGCAGGGGTCCCCGTCCATTTAGAAGCCTGGATTCCTGGTTTACGCATGAGTGTTTTCTGAGGTTGGTTAGAGATGAATGGAGAAACTTGGGGGATGCGCAGTTTACTTGCAAGTTGAAGGCCTTGACGGTACCTTTGCAAAAATGGCACAGGGACAACTTTGGGGACATGGATAGGAGATTACTGTTGTTGGAGGAGGAGATTAAGAAGGTGGATACTCAGGTGAGTAACGACACTTATGATGGAACGACAGAAGCTAGAAAGAAGGCGTTGGTGAGCTTCTGTGAGAAGTGGTATGTTCGGAAAGAGCTTCACTGGAAGCAGATGTCTAGGTCACAGCATGCTAGAAACATGGATAGAAATACTCGGTACTTCCATAACATTGCCTCGGCAAGAAGCAGGAATAACAGGATTGACGCTCTAAGGATTCATGGGCGAATTGTACGGAATCAGGCTAGGATAAAGGTTGCAATTCAAGGATTTTATAAGGATCTGTATAGGCAAGAATATGCGCCGAGGATTGGGTTTCGGGAGGGTTTGGTGAGACTGATTAATGGAGCTGAGGCGGAGGCCTTGGAAGTCATGCCGTCGGTGGAGGAGATTAGAGATGCAGTTTTGGACTGTGACTCTTCTAAAGCCCCAGGGAGTGATGGGTACAATATGAAGTTTATCAAACAATGTTGGGAAGAGATTGGTCAGGAGTTCACTGCGGCGATCGTGGGGTTCTTCAAAAGTGCGAAACTACCAACTGAGGCGAATGTTACATGGGTGACGCTAGCTCCGAAATTTGTGGGTGCTAATGAGATTAAGGACTTCAGGCCGATTAGTATGGTCGGGTGTGTCTATAAGGTGATTTCTAAGGTTATGGTGAGGAGGTTGAGAACAGTTATGCCTGAATTGGTTGGAGAAATGCAGACTGCTTTTGTGAATGGTAGAAAGATTCATGATGGCGCCCTTATTGCCTGTGAGACGGTGCAATGGCTCAAGACGCATAGAAAGAAGCGGCAATTATAAAGCTAGATTTTCAGAAAGTATATGATAGAGTTAGATGGAGCTTTGTGGATGTTGTGTTACAGAAGATGGGGTTCGGACAAAGATGGAGGAGTTGGGTGAAGGAGTGTGTAAGTACGGCAACTATGTCAGTCCTAGTGAATGGATCACCATCCAAGCCTTTTAAGATGGAGAGGGGCCTAAGGCAAGGAGATCCTTTGTCTTCTCTTCTGTTTGTTCTTGTGGTGGATGTCTTGCATAGGATGTTGGGAGAAGCGGTAAGGAATGGGCGTATTACTCCGCTATGGGTTGGGGGAGAACATATTGAACTGTCACACCTTCAATTTGCGGATGACACTATCCTATTTTGCCCTCCGGAGACAGAGACAATTGTGAATTATAAGAGGTTGCTGCGGTGTTTTGAGCTGATGTCGGGTCTGAGCATAAATTTTGATAAGTCGAATCTCATCTCAGTTAATTGTGAGCATGAGTGGGTGGAGCATGTGTGTGGCCTTCTAGAGTGCAAGCAAGCTGTTTTACCTGTGAGGTATCTCGGGATTCCTCTAGGAGCGAACCCGCATTTGGTGAAGACTTGGAAACTGGTCATAGATAAGGTGGAAGCGAAGCTAAGCTTATGGAAAGCGAAAGTTCTAAATAAAGCAGGCAAGCTAGTTCTTATTAAATCGGTGTTGAATAGCCTGCCGATTTACTACCTTAGCTTGTACAAGATGCCGAAGGCGGTCGCTGACAAGTTGATTGCCTTACAGAGGAGATTCTTGTGGTGTAAGGAGGATGGTAACAACGGTATACTTTTGGTGAAATGGGAAATGGTTCAGGCCCCTAAGAAGGCTGGAGGGTTGGGGGTTGGTGATGCAGTGCTCAGGAACACAGCGCTGCTGTTTAAGTGGTGGTGGCGGTTCTCCAAGGAAGATTGTCCGTTATGGAAGAGGATTGTATGCTCCTGTAACAACTTGAATCCTCAGGTTATGCTTTCTAGTCAGACTCTACCGGTAAAGGGTGGCCCCTGGAAAGACATCTGTCAGTTGAATATAAAGGATCAGCGGGTAAAAGAAAAAATGATGAGTGGGCTGACAATGGAAGTTGGAAATGGGTGTACAACACGCTTCTGGGAAGATAACTGGGTCCATGGGGGTTCTCTGAAAGCGAGTTTTCCAAGGCTCTTCTCTGTTTCAAACTAACAAGGATCTGTGATAAGGGATTGTGGGTTCTGGGATGGGTTTGAGTGGATTTGGAATTTCCATTGGAGGAGAGAGTTGTTTCAATGGGAGTTGGAACTAGTGCACCAACTACATGAGAAGTTAAGACCAGTGAAACTATCAGCTGACAGAGAGGATAATCTTATTTGGAAATTTGATAATAAAGGTATTTTTTCTACTAACTCTTTTTTGCAGGTGTTGCAATCTGAGAATCTTTCGGAGGAGATTACAAGTTATAGCTTCACAAGTGCGATCTGGAAAGGGTTGGTTCCGACTAGAGTCGAGCTATTTGGTTGGTTTGTGTTAGTGGGAAGAGTGAATACTAAAGAAAGATTGAGTAGATTAGGCATACTTCAACAGCATGATAATATCTGTGTCTTGTGTAAAAAGGATATTGAGTGTGTTCATCATTTGTTTATGTTCTGTGAGTTTACATGGCAGGTGTGGTGCGTCTGGTTGAGATGTTTTCACAGAGATTGGGCTGTCCCAAGAAGCATTAAGGGCTTGTTTGAGAGTTGGAATGGAACGACAAGTAGAAAAGAGGAGCAGAAGAGGTGGCTGGCTGGGTTTTTTGCGGTTATTTGGAATGTCTGGTTAGAACGCAATAACCGGATCTTCAACAATCAAGAGGTTAATGTTGGTGTCATTCAAAACAGGACGTTTTTTAGCTATAAGGAGTGGACTGGTATTGATCCTACTGGTTGTTGATGGCAATGCCGGAGATGACATAGGATTATTACCTTTTGTTTTTAGCTTTTCTTCTGTTTATGTCTGTTTTATGCTCCACTGTCTTGTGTCGAGCTTCCTTTGTTTCAAAAAAAAAATAAAGGATATAAGATTAAGTCTTTATTATTATATTCTTTTATAATAAAATTATATATTTAGATATTCTC
>NC_029794.2:5307900-5308319 GCF_000816755.2 Arachis ipaensis | reverse complement strand
CTATTTTATAAGTGTGAGTCTGACCTGTTAAAAAATTTAAGCTTTTTACATAATTTGAGTCTGAATTTATCTTTTATCAGGTTAATCTAATATAAAGACTAGATCACAGACTCCTAACAGATCGTCTGACATGTTTTTATCGGTCCACCCTAATTCCAAAACAGTAAAACAAGAGAAAATTAAAAAAAAAAAACCAAGCAAAGAGCCTTGTGACATATAATAGAGGAGTAGTAGGGTTTATGGGGTAGTTTTCATGCATTTTAAAAAATACAATTTGCTTTCTTAAACTTCAGATTATATAAACATATATTTTTTAAGCTTTGAAATATCCTTAAAGAGATTACTATATAGTGCTAAAAAAGTAAAAATAAAAAATTTTATTAGTTTTCTTTTTTTTTCCAAAAATAATATTCCTCACA
>NC_029794.2:5300900-5307873 GCF_000816755.2 Arachis ipaensis | reverse complement strand
ACATGATTATTTTTATTAGCATGTTTATTCTGAATATAATAATAAATTTAAAAAAAAATAGAAGTTAGTAAAAAAAATTTCTATATACTATTTGAAACTTTTAAGTAGTAAAATAAATTGCACATTTTAAAATTTTAAGAGATAAATTTTAGTCAATAATTAAACAAAGACTTGTATATGTATTTCACAATTTCGCTCAATAAATAAGATAGATGGCCAGTAATTTTAGGGTAAGATTCCTGAATAAATTGTATACAAGTCAAGATGAAGAACATGATATTAAATTGATTTTTATTTTATTTTATTTTATTTTATTTTATTTTATTGTTGTTTGACAGTTGGTTGTGGAACCAAAAAGGAGCAAAAGGGTTGACATAATTGTCCTTCAAAAATTTATATGAATTATGAACCTCTCAATCTCAACCCTACTTGTGTTCTTGGGAGTTTACTCTCACAACACCTCTTTCTCTTCCTCCTCCTCCTCCTCCTATTGGAATTTCGTCTCATCCTTCCTTTTTATTATTCTCCTCCTCCATCATCATCATCATCATTATCATCATCATTGTCTTCTTCTAATACGTATTGCCATTATCGTCATCATCGAATTCAAATTTATATAATGAACAATTTTCGGTTCTTTCAAGACGTAGGTGTTTCTGAATTTGAATTTATATAATGGACTATTTTCGGTTCATTTGGTATACAATATTTTTATTTTGACAACATTTTCGGTTCATTTGAGACACAGGTGTTTCTGAATTCGAGTTTATATAATGGACCATTTTCGATTCATTTGGTATTATACAATGGTTTTATTTTGATAATATTTTTGGTTCATTCGATCACCACAAAAAATTAGAATCAATAAAAATATTAGCAAAATGTTGGTGTTGTTGGTGATGACGATAATGATGATGGAGGAGGAAGAAGAAAAGGAAGGAGGAGATCAAAGAAATAGGAGGAGGAGGAGAAGAATGAAGAGGAGATGGATGTGGTAATATAGTGATAGTGACGATGATGATAATGAAAAAAAAAAAGAAGAAAAAGGAGAAGGAGAGAAAGAAGAAGCAAAAGGAGAAGAGGCAAAGCTAAATGAAATATTAGAAGGAACAAAAAATATTTACATAATAAAATAAGATTAAAATAAAATTTTAAAGAAGACTAAAATAAAATTTACATATAATTTATATGTTAAAAATTAAAATTAGGGGCATTGACCCCCTCCCCTTGCTAATTACTACTATGAGGCTCTATCTGTTCCTAAGAAGAAGGAAGAAGAGAAAGAAAAAGAAAAAATCGAAATCTCGTAGCGTAAACTAAATAACTTAAATGAACTTAGATATAAAATTAATTATATAATAATAACAATAAAATCTTATCTCACTAAATATGATTGATTATATAGATTAAATAATATCATTACATCCTATTATATATCACGTCTAAAAAAAATTGGTTATACGCACAAATCTCGTTTAATGGGTTTTTTAAATCTTTCTTCATCTCTAACTACTGATCTATTTTTCATATGATTCCTTCTCTTAATAATTGAATGTTATATAGTTCTTATATATTCAAACAAGTTAAAATGAAATTATGCATCTTCTATGTTTCAACAATCTACGTTACTCCAACTAAGCTTTCTCTCTCATATTATCCTTCCTTATTCTATGTTATGTATGAATAGTCATCCATCTATCTTATTGAATTTGGAATGCCAAGAAAGGTGTTGGCTGGATCAAAGATATGGTGATTTTCATTTTGTAAACAACTTGTAAGTACTAGTCTGTTATCTATTTTTGAAAACTATTGACCGTTTTTTTTTAGCAGAATCCAACTCTAGTCATCTTATTCTTAGCAAAGGATAATTTCATATGTGCTGTCAAGGTGTTAATTGACATTGATATCTCTTTGTTCAGACGATTCTTCTTGCGACTCATGGAGCCTATATCAGATATAGGTTTGGGCAAAATCAATGATATCATGTTCAATGACAGGACACCAGTGCTGCCAATTTGATTCAAGTCTTGAAACTGATTGAGCTGATGATCTTGCAAAACAATGACAGGAATCAACTTTCATATAGAATTCATTTTTTTTTTATTTTTTTAAAGCTTATGCTTGTCTACAACAACAACAACAACAAAAAAGTCTTGTCTCACTATGTGGGATCGGCTACATGAATCAAACGACGTTATTGAGCTCTATCATGTATCATGTCTACAGAGAGACCATTTACATGTAGATTTCGTTTGACCACCTCATGGATGGTCATCTTAGGTCTTTCTCTACCTTTCATCTTTGTCCATCTTCCATCTCATCCACTTTCTTGACTGGGTGTTCTCTCGGTCTTCTTTTCACATGTCCAAACCACCTAAAACGCGATTCTACCATCCTTTTCACAATTGGTGCTATTCAAACTCTCTTACTTATATCTTCGTTCCTTATTTTATCCAATCGCGTATGACCACTCATCCATGTCAATATCTTTATCTCTGTCACACTTAACTTATGTTCATACTCCCCTTTGGCCGCTCAACATTCCGTATCATAAAGTATAGCCGGTCTTATTGCAGTGCGCTAGAATTTACCTTTAAGTTTTAAAGGCACTTTTTTATCATATATAGAACCATATGCACTCCGCCATTTTGACCAACCTGCTTAGATCCTATTATTTACATCCTATTCAATCTCTCTATTATCCTGTATGATGCACCTAAGATACTTAAAACTTTTATGTTTTTGTAACGTCTTTGATTCATATCATAAAAATTCAACTAAGATTTTATGTTGGTTGTCGAAGACCTAGCACAACCCTCCCACTTTATTAGGTTTAGGACCGATTATGTACTGCAAGTATAATATAAGCAGAGTTTAAAACTTATGCTTGTCTACCCTAAAGTTTTGATGTAAGCCTTGCCTAACTTCTACACTCTGAATTGGTTGTAAGATGACAAAGTTGTTGATGGTATTGAACTATTAATAATTTAATACACACATCAAATTGAATTTCCATGAATTACGGAATCTATTTCTTTCTTTTTTTTGGGCGGGTAACGGAATCTATTTCATCCTTATATTATGTATGTGATGATGGTTATATAAATTTTGAAATTTAATTTTATTTATTGGATTTTAATAATTATAGGGACGGGACAGATACCCGTAAGAACGGATTAGGGTTTAACGTTTTACTACGCGCGGATAGAAGTGGAACGGGTTCTATGTGACTTGTTATATGACGGGACGGGATCAGGTAGAGCAAAAACCCGTTCCGTTGCCACCTACTTGCTACTTATGCGCTTTGATTCATGCTTTGGGCCCAAAAATAATACTCGCTTCCCTCATTCTGTTATTTTCCGTTATTATATAAATTTTGTTCCCAAAAATAAAGTTCTTTTTTTTATTATAAATATTTTAATGCACTTTTAATATCTTAAAAATATAATTTCGATATTTTCTTTTGAAGAATGATGTGTAATTAGGGGTATTTATGGATCAGATGAAATCGAGTTTATCCTAATTTAGATTCGGCCCTAAATATATACCGGGTCTATTTTTTAGACCCTAACCCGGTCATAGCACTACAAAAGACACCTTTAAAATCGACGGCCAAATCGACGGTTAGGCCGTCGATAATATTAAAAATTGACGGCAAAATCAATGGTGGATGAAGTCGCTATTAAACTTGTTGATTTTTCAAAATTCTAATAAAATCGACGGCATACCAGGCCGTCGATAATAATTCATTAAAATCAACGATCTTTTCATCTATAATATGAGTGTGAGAATTTTATCTTCTTAATAAAATCGACAATTTTGCCATCAATATTATTATACAAAATCGACACTGTTTCCGTTGATATTTGATTCAATAAAATCGACAAATAAGCCGTCGATATTATTATATAAAATCAACACCGTTTCTGCCGATATTTGATTCAATAAAATTGACAAAGAAGTCGTCGATTTAATTATTAAAATACCGACAAATTCGTTGTCTATATTTTGTTTCCTTTTGTCCATTTTAAATTTAAAAAGCGACAACTTTACCGTCGATTTTAATAGCCGAATTTTTTTTAAATCATTTATCACACCGCACCTTGAGCGGCTTTGGAAATACAACAACAACAATCTGCATCGAACATAAAATGATATTACAATCAGTAGAAAATTTAACTTTTAGGATGCAACGAAAGATGTAGATCAACAGCTACCTTTTGATAGTCAGCAAATGGCTTGAGCTTACGCTTACGTGCATTTTTGTGAACATTTGTTTGATCAATTATATAATTGCGAGGAATAATAGCTGCTCTCTTTAGCAGCACATTGAATACTCCGGTTACTTGATCCATCAAGCGATCAAATCTTTCACCACAGTCGTTCAACTGCACACAATTATTTGAGTTAAGCACAAATTAGAGACAGAAGAGAAGGATATATCAGTGTATCATTAACCTTCATCTGATCAAGAATCAAGTTTGTTCCAAGCAAAACATAACGCTTTTCTGGATGCTCTTCCACCCATTTTTCTGCCCATGTAGTCTTCCCTGAAGCAGGTAAATCCACCATCATTATCACCTCACAATTGCTTTGATCAGAAAAGGCAGGTCCCATGATGATGTTTCTGTCCTCAATAGCAGAGGCCCAAGGTTTGAACCCTTCTTGAGGAACAAGTCCGAATTGCATCTTAACCACCACATTTTTTAACAGCACATGTGGAAAAAGTGCTGATTTTCACTGTAAATCTTCCAGGGGAGAATCCACCACTCCAAGACCTAAAGGACTAGGGAAAAAATGGAATGCAGTTCCCAACCATTTACTATTCTTGGAGAAACCAATTGAAGCCATTGGCTTGCCTTCAAGGTCAATACAGCATACTATTGTATCACCAACACCAAACCTCTTACCATAATCTGAAGATTCTTCTTCATGTGAAAACTTTCCTGTCCCATCATATCCGAAGCTGTATTTGGTCTCCCCAACCCCAAGTTCCCCAAGCATATCATCCCCTCTAGATATACCAAGCCGGCAAATATGCCGCTCCTCAAAGTCGGTGTCCTCCATCGGAACCTGCTGCAAAGAAACAATTTTGCACCCGAAACAATATCTTCCCGTGGTTATTCCAACGTTAGCTCGGGCACCAGACCAACAATAAGCAAACCCCCGATCATGAAGTCCATCGGATTCCACATTGAAATCTAGCAACAATTCAATTTTCAGCAACTTAGTCATCACAAGCAGAATGCTATCAAATCAAATGCAATAACTAAAGAATGCAAAGATTTTTACTGCACATTAGGAAGAAAGAAAACAACAAAATACTTAACTATCGTGCACTTATTTCTCAGACATCACAAGCTGAATGTAATCAAATGCGAGTGACTAAAGAACGCACATTAGAAAGAAAATAAAAAAATAAGACAATCAAACATGCAAGTATCATGCACTAATACAAATTATCAACTCAATCATACAATCCAGAGCAAAAAAGGGAATATTCATGTTGAATTCACAAAACTCTAAGCAAAGTTCTTCTCTATTTAGCTAAAGGCGGCATCTTTAAGGGAGCCAAGAAAGATGATCGTGGAAGATAGGATTGAGAACAACGCGAGGAGAAGAAACGAAATGATGAGGGGTCATCGTGTTCGTGGAGTTCGGTATCCACTCCTCCGACAGTTGGCGCTTTGTGGAAGCCATTTGATAAAAGAGAGAGTCTCTTACTCTCAAGACTCACACTGCAACGAAGAAACAAGCGCCAAAAGCCATCGACAGCCATCGACAGTTGCTGCTTTCTCGCCTTCTACACTCAAGCATGCAAATTCCAAATCATTATATTTGGGTTTGGCCTTGTGCTTGGGCTTTCTTCTAAATTTTTGCAACAAGATATATGGCCTTTCATGTATCTCATAACTCATAACCACGCTAATTTGGGCCCAAGCAAGAAAAAACAGCATTCAATTACCTAAAATAGACCAAGTTAGATTGGTGTTGGTCTAGTGATTAGTTTTCTACTAGTATTTTTATTCATAATAATATTACGAGAATATAAATTTTTTAAAATGACGATCCACTTTATTCTGACAGTATAGATTATGCATCGGACAAAAAATTTATAAAATCAAACTACTTTAAAAAAAAGTCGTAGGTTGGCAAAAGTCTCTAGTTAAGAAGATCAAGCTATTTGTAGATTTTATCCGTAATAACATTACGGGAATATAAATTTTTAAAATTATGGTCCACTTTGTTCTGACAGTATAGATTATGCATCGCACAAAAGATTTATAAAATCAAACTACTTTTACAAAAAAAGTCGTAGGTTGACAAAAGTCTCCGACTAAGAAGATTAAGGTATCTGTAGATAAAAAATCAAATAATAAGATTTTTAGTTATTATTTTTATATAAAAAATTTAATTTTTTACTAATAATTAATTTTAACATTCGTTATCTAAAATTTAAAATAATTTAATGTGTATACTTTTACATTTAATTAGGTATTAATTATTAAATCTGTTGCACAAATAGAAATAATTAATTTTTATACTTGTTATTTAAAATAATATTTTTTTCTCTATGTATATAAAAATATAATTAGATATTAGTATAAAAAAATTATATTGATAGTTATAAAATTAACTCAAAATTAATTTTTTTAAACAATTGAATCTTAATTCTAACTTTTAATTATAACATTAGTATTTTCTCCAAATTATATATAATAAATATTTAAAAGAAGAGAAATAAAAATATAGATTAAAAAAATAAGTGGTAAAAATTTAAAACTAACTAAAAAAATAAAAAAAATATGGATATAATAATAATAATAATATTTTTTATTTGAATTATATTATTTTGTTAATTTTGTTTTCTGTAGAACATAAAAGTAAAAAAAATAGAAAATGAGAGAAAAGAGAGAAAAAGATAAAGATAAAGAATGAGAGTAAGAGTTTGTTAATTTTGCAAGAAAAATTT
>NC_029794.2:5293851-5300847 GCF_000816755.2 Arachis ipaensis | reverse complement strand
AGAGAAAAGAGAGAGAAAGATAAAGATGAAGAATGAGAGTGAGAGTGAGAGTTTGTTAATTTTGGAAGAAAAAATTTTATTTTAATTGTAAAATAATATCGAATGACATATTTTGATTTGTAAAATTACTAATATAAAATATAAATTATATATAGAGTAAAAATAGTAGAGAGAAATAGAAAAATGAAGAGAGGTAGATAAGAAAATTTAGAAAGGGAGTTTATTAATTTAAAAAAAATTCTCTCAATTTTAATAAGAGGGTGTCATGTAAGTATATAACACATTTGATTATCAAATTAGATAGTAATATATGATACATAATATAGGTATATTCTAATTTCAATTTTAATATTTTAATTTTAATGCAATTAAAAAATATCATGTTGCATATTTTGATTGTCAAATTAGTAATTAGTCATTAATATTGATAATAATATATAAAATAGATAGAGTGGTTGAAGGAATGAGAGAAATAGAGAAAGGAAGAAGGAGGAGGGAAAAACTCTTTAATTTTGGAGGAAAAGATTTGATTTCAATTGCAATGAGAGAATGATATGTGGCACATTTTTTGTTGTAAAATTAGAGATATACAATAGATTTTACTCAAATAAGTGTCGGGTTCAAAATTTCGTTGTATATGCATTAACTTATTAACCAATCATAAATTCTTAAATAAAGTTCTAATCTATAATAAATTAGTCATTAATCTATCAAATCGTGAAATATTCATTGGTCGTTTATAAATTATATTATGAATCTACTACCATATACCTGGCGTGATAAAGAATCATTAAAAATTCTATATTTTTATTTGAGTAAATATTAAATAAGGCCAGTTATATGGTACAGATTTATTTATACAGATCGAAGGAGGTTGTGACAAATGGCACCGTAGGGGATAGACTTGGCAAAGCTCTGTCCCTTTGTCTGGACTTGCTAGTTGAATGGAGCCGTCCCCAACTGAGTTTAAGGAGGTGGCTGCCCAGTTGTTTTTGTTTTTTCATTTGGGTCATCAGTGGTGGCCTCTTTTAATCTAATTGGGTTTATACATCTTCTACCTTGCTTTAGCTTTTTATGGAATAGAACACTGCTGTAATCCCTCTTCTCTGGTCGCCGTCGTCGTGTTCCTCCCTGCTGGAGTTGGGGCCTTGTTCTTTTTGCTCTGCTTCGCTGTCTTTATCTGCTCGCGCCATTCTGAAACCTTTGCTCTACTCCGCCGTGGTGCCATGCTCTGTCCTCTCAGGCAAATCGACAACTCTCCGCCGTCCACGTCTTTCTCTCAAGCCTCTCGCATCACACTCGATCCTTAGGTATCTCTTCTTCTTTGTCTTTATTGCTTATTTCTTCTTAGTAATTTCTTGGAAGTTCTATTTCGAATCATTTTTTCTGATGTGCTGTTATCAAATTACCGAATTTAAGATTTTTCTCTTGAGAAATGCATCCAAAATAGTACTTATAACTCCACAATGCTTAATTGCTGTGATAATTGTTGTTGCTGGATTAATTTCTATATTTTGAAATACGAACTGATTTCTATTGTTGAACATAATAATGTAGGCTAAAAATGTGACTTGGAGGAGAAACTTAAGGGTCTCCAACATGAGGTTCATGCTGCTCAGCTAGATTGGGGAAGGTTAAGCTTTAATTGTGATATTTCGTATTTATGTTTTACCTAGATTTGGGAAACTTTTCTCCCTTATAATTCGTTATTGATCCAGGTTAAAGGAGAAAGAGACTAAGTTGATAAACAACGTAAATTTGCAGCCAACTCTTCTTTAATTTGATTTTTGTTACCATGTTAACATACTAATACATACTTTTCTTCTTTAAACAGCGGATATAGTGTCAAATTTCAATTATTTAACAGTACTTCTATAATTGTGTGTATATGACAATAATATAAGACGGTGGATATTGGCTCACTTTTTTTGTTTAGTTTTATTTTTCTTTCATTTGGCTAAATTATCTTTCGGTTTATGTTGCTATTATAGGTTTATTAGCTCTAAAAGTTGATGGAGAGAACATGGACCAAAGTCTAGAAAATGCATGGATGGTGAGGCTTGATAGCTTAATAAGCTAATCACAAAGTATTAATCTTATGAGAAAGTTTAGGGGCAGCAATTTTTGTGTTTTGTGACCAATACTTAACCATTAAAAAAAAAGTGAGTGATCTTTTACCATTAGATGTAATCTCACACCATTAAAAATACTATTGATGGCCAATTGATGGTTACAAAACACAAAAATTGCTGGCCCTAGCATTCCTCTAATCTTATTATGATCTTGTGATAATTTTTTGCTAAAGGCATGGATAATGCATAGGCCTACTTTACTTTATGCCAAACCACTAGTTAATCATAAGCATTACTCACTACGCTTGATGTTTGATGTTTGAGAAATCTGAAAGTTGGATAAATGTAAATTTTATATTTAACCAAAGGTATTTTTGCATCTTGCTTTCTAGGTTTGGGATAATCCTTGTTAACTGAAAGTTGCTAGAGACAAAGCCTAAGTAAAGCAAAGAGGAACATGGTGGGGGTTTATAACGATATTCAACGTTCAAGACATCAGTCACCGAAAATGGAAAAATAGAAGCTAGGCAAAAATGAAGGTGTACGAAAAATGGAATAATTAATTATGCCCTTCTTGTATTGTTGCTGAGTCGTTAGATTTGTATTCAACTCTTTTTAAGTTAGAATATGTATTTTGTTTAAAGGCTTTTTATTAAATTGGCTTGTCATATATTGATATTTGAATTAGAAATCTTTATACAATACGTATAATGTTTTTGAAATTTTAACATGATAAAATTTATTGATCGTCTTTTTTATGTGTGTCTTTAATCTTATTGGATCCAAGTTATAATGGAATGCTTAAATTACGAGAAAAATATCAAAATGTAGCTATGATACTGCCACAAGAAAAAAGTCTGGTAAAAAAAAAATACCACAAGAAAAAAGCAATAGATTTAAAATATTTTGTAGAGCCTTTAAATTGATGCCATAATAATAATAGAAGAGACAATGGTTGTAAAATGATGCCATAGTAGGTTGAATTTCTTCATGACAACTCCAAGCAAGACACCTTGTTCAATAACATCAGCTGGTGTTTGTGATATTTTCATGACAACTGCAAGCAAGACAACATTATTTTCATCATCAAACAAGACGAAGATGTGGAAGCAACTAAATATGGAACGAAGATTTGAACGTTAAACATAAAAAAGAGAGGGATAAAAAATTTGAGTTAGACTTACCAAACCAGCAACCATGGCTTAAGGTTAGTCGAGAGAAGTAGGCATTCTAGTGATAGAAATTCAAATGGAGGAAAGTAAGAAGGAAGTAAAATGTTCGAGAAAATTCAGCACAAAAGTCTCATTGAAAGTGGTGTGAAGAGAAAAGTAAAGTTGACAAATACAGAGAAGGATAAAGCAGCTACTCATGCTCCTACGCGAGTTTCAAAACCAAAAACATTGAAAGGGAAATTCAAAAGAAATTTATACATTCAATTCAATTAAATTCAATTCAAATTACCCAATGCTCCAAACCTCTAAAGCAAGACACCATTTTGAATACTATAAAATCGAATAGAGCAAAAACAATGAAATTCATACCTGCGACGAGGACCAAACCAGAACAGCAGCAACTTCTGATCGCGCCGGCAGCGAAAGCGTGGACGGCCAAATGCAGGCAATGCGCGCTACGAGATGAATCCGTTCAACAATTTGCTTATATTTCAATCGATAGAGACAGGGAGGAGGGACCATGGAAGAAGTCGCTGACAACTTCAATGCATGTGGGGAGCGGACACGGGAGGTGATGGTCGGAATCACCACGAAGCAGGAGAAGGAGCTTCTTCAAGGCATTGGCAAGCGCAGTCCAAGGAGAATGAAATGACATGCGTGTTGGAGAGAGGTCGCAGTCATTGTGAAGAAGCACAAATGGTCACCATTGAACACGACCAACAGAGTTATCGAGTCGGGGTAAGCGCGACATGGGCGACCTCAAGAAGGCAGTACCTGAGGATTCTGATCGAGGCCACGGTTGAGGATCCAGGTTCCTGACTTTGCCTCCATGCAACAAAAGATGGCAGTCTTCAAGGGTGAGGGCGAGGAAGGGAGGTTTGGGGCTGTTAGGGGAGGGCGGGTCTCTACGTGGGTATTGGATAGTGCTTCGAGTCGGGCTGGTTCTGTTTGTGTGGGCTGGGTTAGCTCTTCGACCTAAGGCCATGTCCAAAAACACAAACAAAAAAAAAAATTTTGGCTAACTGGCTCAGCCACCCTTAACATAAAGCAGGAGACAAGTCCTGCAACAAAATAGCCAAGTGTCCATCTGATATTCATATAAAAGGAATATCTATAAATTTGTATCAAACAGTATCTGTACCATAGATTGACCCATTAAATAAATTCCAAGTGCATATTGTTTCTTATTTGGGTCTTATTTTTGTAAGATTTTTAATCCTAAATAAATCTAATACAAAAAAAGAGAATTGAATAGATTATAAATGTAATTTATTTCCTATTTTATCTTTTTTTTTAAAGCTTTTTAATTCAAATTGAATTGAAATTACCAAGAAAGCAAATTGAAAACTTCTTAAATATAACTGGAAGAATAAAAAAATTCAGGATTTCGTAATTTGTAATTTAATACACCCTCCTATTGAATACAAATATTTCCAAAGTTAAATTAGAAGAGTATAACATTTAAAGAAAAAAATGTTGGGAGAAGCAAGTAAATACACCCTCTTATTGAATACAAATATTTCCAAAGTTAAATTAGAAGAGTATAACATTTAAAGAAAAAAATGTTGGGAGAAGCAAGTATTTTGTTGATTAAGTTTCAATTAAATCTTTAAGAAGTTATTAGCTTTTTTTTTTTCATAAATAAAAGAGATTTTTTTGGGCAGTTAAGATCAAGAGGAAGGTAATTTGTTAAACTTACCGATAAAAAATTATATTATTCTCAAAATATCTTTTATATATTTTAAAAATTTTTGTCAACACTGTTACAAACCTATGAAATATGAATTAGTTTAGAGTAAAAAAATACCTTATGTAAATTTCTGGCTGAATTTTTTAAATATTGTAAAAAGGTGTGTGTTTTTCTTTAATATTTTTTTTTAGGTGAGTTTAACATTGGTCTGGGAGAGAAAGAATTTTTTGTCAGAAGATACAAAACGTCTCCAACGTTTTGTACATGATTTAAATTTTTTTAATAAATAAAACCAAAACGGCACAACGTTTTGTTAGAAATAAATAATTAAAAAAATAAGCATAGCTAAAAACGGCGTTGCCGTTTTGTCTACGTGGCAAAAAATTTTTAATTTAAAAATAGAAAACGGCGGTGACGTTTTGTGTTGAAACAAATTTTACCGTTGAAAATGGTCAAAACAGTGGTGACGTTTAGTACAAGTATGAATAAAAAAAATTTAAAATTAGCTATATAAGGTATGCTAATGTTATGCGAGAAACATCTTGAGTAGAGTAGAAAGTGAACGACACAGTTATTTGCCTCAAAATTTCAGAGAGCTTAGAGCTCTTTCTTCTTTAGCAGTTGAATTTGTTCTTACTTCTTTAGCTACTGAAGTTGTTCTTCATTCTTTAGCAGTTGAAGTTGTTCTGCATCTGTTGAGTGAAATAAGTTGTGGGTAAATGTAATAAGTGTATAAAATGGAGAGTTATGTTAGTTTAAAAATATATTTCAATGGTAAGATTTTGTATGATACACATGAGGGTGTG
This sequence comes from Arachis ipaensis, assembly GCF_000816755.2. Taxonomy (NCBI): domain Eukaryota; kingdom Viridiplantae; phylum Streptophyta; class Magnoliopsida; order Fabales; family Fabaceae; genus Arachis; species Arachis ipaensis. The sequence continues at coordinate 5,295,107 of NC_029794.2, read as the reverse complement.
AGTTTTTTGTGTGAGAATCCATGTGTTATTATTGTTCCTCTTTCAATAACATATGAAGGACTTAAGAGTGTACTTTGTCAGAGTGTAGGTCAGCAAGACCGGAAGAGAGTGACCAATATTTTATATAGGCAGCCTGTGTTAGTATTTGGTGGTTTCGTTCAATTTCAAGTAATGCACGTGGCTGATGAAGCTAGTATACAAGGAATGTTTTCGACCTACCATCAATGTCCTTGCAATCATACCTAGATGCCCGACATAAGGATCGATACATGTGTGCAAGGCAAGCTGAACCCCAACTAAACTTGTGAATCTGAGAAAAGTCACGAAGCAACGGCAAATACTTCCAATGCACACTGATTCCAGACTTGTCACTAAATAAGGTTGTTCCAAATAGACACATTATGTGACATTTTACATAAATTTCCCTACTTACTGCGTCAGTCAAATGTTGGCGCCGCTTTAGGGTGCCGAACCATGCTAGCTTGACTCCGCTTCCTCTATGGTCGTTCGGGCCAGGAGCAATACCAAATTGGGTCATGCACTCATTCTCTAACCCACTTGTGCTGTGGTCAGTTGATCCAGTAACTGGCAAGCCATGAGTTCAGAGTCCAAAAATCATGGCGACGTCCTCCAACGTAATCGTGCACTCGCCGTGTGAAAGATGAAATGTGTGCGTCTCAGGCCGCCACCTTTCAACTAGTGTGTCTATAGTTGGACCGTGAGACATGATCCTTCCAATCTGAGATATATGATAGAATCCGCTCTCTCTGAGTTGTTCTTCCACCCTAGCATGTCTAGTGTGCAAATTTCTTGAACCCTGATAACAAAAATAATAACTAACCGTCAATAACCAGAACTAGTCAATATTACTAAACTAATACTCGGTTTAGTAACAAATATAATTAATATTTATTAAAAATCCAAATAATTTATAATTACTAATTGAATTATTAATTATTAAGCATAACAGTAAACACAAAAATTACTTACATATATAGGATGTTGAAGATATTCTGATATATGCTCGTCAGCACGTGTGATGTCACGTTTTCCCATTTTTGTTTTTAACACTACATTAAAATAATATAAAAAAAAATTACTTATATTTTTTCTTTTTTCTTTTTTACTAAAAACAATAATAATAATAACTCTTAATCTATTTACTAAATACATATCCTAAAAATTACTAATTATCCGATCTAAATATGTTATCATTATTTTTCAATATATATTGCAAAAATGTCTAAAATTACTAA
>NC_029794.2:5274923-5293228 GCF_000816755.2 Arachis ipaensis | reverse complement strand
GTACAAAAGAATTGGGTATTCCCATTTATCATCAGCTGTGACTGAAAGACTAAGAGCTTAAAGAAGAGTAAAGTAAGAGTAAAGAAAAAGTAGCATCTATCACGTATGGTTCACGAGTTCACGCACTAAATTGCTAGCTTCTTTCACTATTTCTAGTGCTGGCCTTCTCAAAAACACACTGATTCCTCGCTTTCCAAGTGCTCCAACACAACGCCGCTATGAGGAGGGTCTTTTGTCTACCGTCGAATTGAGCCGCTGTCCAGGATAAGACTCGTTGCCACCAATTGAAAAAAGTTTCTTCTTCTCTCATCCATAGGTCAGGGGTTATTAAGCTTAGGCTCCATATTATTGAAGACAAGGGCATTGGAACAAAGCATGAGAAATTGATTCAGCCTTCAACATGCATCTTGGACAAGTGGCAGGAGTGGATGTGAACCGGCTGTGAACTTGTTGCAACACCGGAAGCTTTTCATGAAGACTTTTCCATAGAAAAATCTTAATTTTATGGGGTAATTTCAACTCCCAAATGCTATTCCAGACTCTGTTGTGTATGTTCTGGGACCTCAATGAAATAGGAGAATGAAAGAATCCATAAGCAATTTTGTATCCTGACCCAACTTCATATATACCAGATTTTGTCCAGCACCAATTAACTTCATCCTCCTCCTCTGTTGGTTTGATTGAAAAAATTTTATTGCATATATCAACTGAAAAAATCGACTCAATCAGATTTTTATTCCAACTTCTATCAGGATTTAGTAACGCATTAACGTAATACACTAACGATACGCTAACAATTAATACTATTATTTTAAGTTTATAACTATAACAAAGATAATATATTTTTTACTACTCTTAATCAAGAACTAATAATTAATTTATTCATCCACGTAATCAAAAAATTATTTTAAAAATATTATATACTATTTTTTTTTTACTTTTTATTTCAAAACAATAAAATTAACTCTAACTAATTACTAATAATACGTTTAAAATACTAACCTTGTTCTATCTTTAACTGTTGCCGTTTCCTTGTTGTGGTTGTTGCGGGAATGTGGGGCTGCCGTTTTTTTTGTTGTGGGGATGTAGGGTAAACAAAATGAAGAAGAAAAAATGAAGACTATGGATAAGAATAATGGAGACTATGAACTGAAGAAGAAAGAATGAAGGAAGAAGAGAGTTGGCATTTTCATCAACGTATGGGAAGAGAGAGGAACCTGCCACGTATTGATCATGCACAACAAAACGTCGGTAACGTTTTGATCAAAACGTCAGTGACGTTTTCCACATAACGACGTTGACGTTTTTCTTCCAGCATTTGACGGCTATTATAGCGACGTTAAACTCTCCTGTTTGGTCATTTTGGTGGGTAACACCACCTTTGGCCCAATACTAAAAAAAAAATTCTAGATTTCTCAACCAGTAAAATAAGTCAACAATATCATTTTATTAGATCTGAAACATTTACTTGTACATATAAACTAATCTATAGAGCAAGTGCTAATATATAATATAATTTAATCTATATTTACAATCCTCATCAAGTCATCAATAATCTCCTTCCTCCATTGATGGAAACAATGTCAATGACAAGTTCCCACCATTCAATCATGACTTACATTTCTTCAATTGTTTATTTGGAGCTTTAATTTTATCCAAACCATTCCCATCCATATCAAAGGGGTTGTAAAGAGCAAATGTATTATTCCTTGGCGTACTATACTCAAAATGCAAATCCTTAGCAACAAGAGCATGCAAAATATGTATAATAAATTATTTGCTTACGAAAAAATTAATACATATTGTTGAGAAGAATTAATCACATTAGATGGCTTCCATATGTAGCGAGGCTGGAGGAGCTGGGTACGTACAGCTGGGGTTCGGCAGCACTGGCCTAGTTGTACCGGTGCATGTGCAGAGTGGCAAACAGACATGTTGTGAAGTTAGCGGGCCCGCTCCAGCTACTGCAGTCTTGGATCTTTTGGCGGTTTCCTCAGTTTAGGCCTGCAGGACATGAGACGTTTAGCTGGCCGTTGGCGTCGAGGTACTATACTGGGCCTATACTTTTTCAATATGACTTAGAGAATTGCGTGTATGTTAATACTCTATTGCATAATGTAAACACAGATATTAGTATATGTAACTCATGTATATGGTGCAGATGGGCAGGTTACAACCCTTCCGGTAGCGAGAAGGGTCCGAGATATATTATGAATCTACTACTATATACATGGCGTGATAAAGATTCATTAAAAAATTTATATTTTTATTTGAATAAATATTAAATATTAAATAAATTCTAAGTACATATTGTTTCCTATTTCGGTTTTATTTTTGTAAGCTTTTTAATCTTAAATAAATTTAATACAAAAAAGGGAATTAAATAGATTCTAAACATAATTTATTTCCTATTTTATTCTTTGTTTTGTTGAAGTTTCTTAGTTCAAATTGAATTGAAATTACCAAAAAACAAATTGAAAACTCCTTAAATATAATTGGAAGAATTCAAAAATTCAGAGTTTTATAATTTGTAATTTAATACACCCTCCTTTTGAATACAAATATTTTCTAAGTCAAATTGGAAGAGTATAACATTTAGGGAAAAAAATGTTGGGGGAAGCAAGTATTTTACTGATTAAGTTTCAATTAAATCTTTTAAGAAGTTATTAGTTTTTTTTTTTCATAAAAAAAGAGATCTTTTTCTTGGCAGCTAATATTAAGAGGAAGGTAATTTATCAAATTTACCCGTAAAAAATTATATTATTCTTAAAATATGTTTTATATATTTTAAAAATTATTGTCAACACTATTACAAACCTATAAAATATGAATTAGTTTAGAGTAAAGAGATGCCTTATGTAGATTTCTCAACTAGTAAAATAAATCAACAATATCATTTTATTAGATCTCAAACATCTACTTATACATATAAACTAATCTATAGAGCAAGTGTTAATATATAATATAATCTAATCTATATTTACAATCCTCATCAAGTCATCAATAATCTCCTTCGTCCATTGATGGAAACAATGTCAATGACAAGTTCCCACCACTCAACCTTGACTTACATTTCTTCAATTGTTTATTTGGAGCTTCAATTTCATCCAAACCATTTCCATCCATATCAAAGGGGTTGTAAAGAGCAAATGTATTATTCCTTGGCGTACTATACTCAAAATGCAAATCCTTAGCAACAAGAGCCTGCAAAATATGTAAAATAATTTAAAACAAAAATTATAAAATTAGAATAACATAACATCATTGCTATTAACCTACTACTCTTGATACATACCGCTTCTCTAATAGCTTTGGAGACATGGAAAAGTCTATGCAAATCTTCATGTTCCACACCACATACCACCTTTATCTGCCATTCACCACATGCATTTTAATAATTAAAATGCTAACAAAACCCATTGACAAATAAGCTTGAAATTAACCACCCAAAATAGTTACATAATAATAATGATAATAATGTTACCAAAATATCAAGGGGAAGAGCTTCAAGGGGAGAACACTCAAATTTGAGAGTGATTTTATCACTGCACATTCTTTTCAATGGAACTTGCACCTTATTGGAAACCACAACCCTCTTCCTTCTAAATGTTAGTGTGCAAGGACTACTCATGGTGTGTTTACTAAGAAAATTTTTTTTCTTCTCTTTTTTGGCTGCAATATGCAGCATTCGAAATCCAAGGTAGAATTTATCTACCATTGTCACAATATCCTAAAAGGAAAATAGTGGAAACAAAATCCAACTTTTCCTAAAAAGATTGTCAAGCGGATCAACAAATTGAGGAAACAACATGGAAAAGACCACGAACAAAACCTATTTCTATTGGGAGATCCTATATTTAAGGTCATTTCTATTTATGCTTCTAGATATAAGAGAAAATTTGGTATCTTTTCAAAGATTGAGTGAACGAAACCGGTCCAGAAATCGAACTCAAAATTATAATTGAAACCAAATTGATAAAAGCTGCCTAATTGATTTAAGAATTGAATGCTAAACAAGCCTAAATTAGTGTGATAAAAATATTAGTGGAAAGTGTTAGCAAAAAGAATTTTTTTTTATTTAAAAAAATTCTAAAAAAAATATTGTTTTGTAACTTTTTTTTTAAATATCCTTAGATCTTATCCTTATCCTAAACTTAAAAAACCATGTCACATATAAGTCTAAAATAAATGCCTAAAAGGCTAAAATATCTTTGTCACATTTTGGATATCACAGAGTACAAGTAAATAAGCAAACAAGTAAATAACCGTCCAAATCTACAAGGAGGTATTGATTATGATATGATTATTGTGTCATAAACACAATCACACAAAAACACACTAGTCAGGTTGAATCTCATGCAACCTACAATACAAAATAAATTTCAACCTGCTAAATTTTAAGAATGACCCCGCAGTTTTCCGAGATTCCACACCTACACCGGGCAATTCCAAGTGGCTGCAGAGTTGTGTCTAATCAGGTAGAGAATCAAATCTTCACAATGTGCACCAGGAATGTACAGTTGAAAAGCATCAGAATATTCACAAGTAAAACAGATGCAGGCAGAGGTTGTTGGCATCAACTGTTTGTGAAGTAACAGTGGCAGCTGAGGCTGAGGAATTTCATATCCTTGCTTATGCTGTAAAACTTCAGCATCATAGCATTTCTGAAGCTCAGCCAAGGAGCATTTGATGCTATCACCAGAAAAGCTGTTGTTCATGAGTGTACCAGTTTTGTATTCTAGAGGTCATCCAACTCAACGAGCTGAGCCCGCCTCTCAGCTGCCTTCTTCCGAATAAAAATGCCCCATCTCAAAGCTGCCTTAAGCTTTAGCCAGCCCACGACGGCCTTTCCTGACGAACGGTTCTGCTCATTGTCAAAGTTGTAGCTCATGGAGTCTGTAGGCATGTAGTTAGATAAACAAGGGTATCCATCTTCGGCATTTAACGGAGTGCGGGGTTGGCCACCCATATTAAAAATGCGTAGCAGATGCTGCATATCTTCATTCTCTAGCATCTCGTGACTTCTGCTTCTAATCTCCTCCGCTGGAAAGTAATCTTCATATCCTCTATAACTAGGATTAGAAATGCCATTAGTGTGTAAGCCAGGAGTGTCTATTTGTGTTGGACCATTTCTTGGAAGTTGAGCATGGTGTGAAGCACTCATCATCTGGTTTGGTAGTGGGAACATTGTCTTATCGTACTGAATTGAAGAATTAAGATTAGCATTCTGCGGTTGCATTGAGAATCTAGTAGCTGCACTATCATGATAACCTGCACACGTAATTTAAACATAGTTAATTAGAAGCCAATAAATACTCATGTGAACATTGGACAAACATCTAGATGATAAAAAAAGTGCAAAAATATTTGGTTACTCTTGCTAATATGGCAATGGCACTGTATTACTTAGAACAATATACCTGCAAATGTTACTCCTGGATCCATCGAAGGTTGCCTTGTAGGTACAGGAACAGGTGAATTTGGGAAGGAGGTCTGGTGATCAAGCAAGTTTGAATTTGAATAATTATGGGAATCCATTAAATGTTGAAGTTGAGCAGTGCCCAATGTCTTCTGATTGTAATTTAGGAGAGACTTGCCATCATACTCAATTACATGCATCCAATTTTCATATGCCATCTTCACCAATGTGTCCACATATACCTATGAGAACAAAGACCATCCATATATTCATAACTAGCATCTTTTCTTTTGTGCCATGCTTTAAACAATATAGTGAGTGGTATTACATTTATATTAAGCCAACTTCTTAATAGTAGATACCCTATATAAGAGCAATATGTTTTAAACTTTCTTTTCATTTTTTGTAGAAGAACAAGAGTTTAAACTAGCCCAATGGTTGCTCCCATAAAAACTCGAAGATCAAAGAAAACTAAGCAAAAATTGACCAGCAGTCAAGGAATTCTTTGTTAAAACATTGAATAGCCTGGTTATTCAATTAAGAGTTGGACACTTTCAGATGAAAAATTACTTGTAAAAATAATAAAGTTATATGGAAAGAAAAATCATATTATATATATGAAGGAAAAATGTCTTAATTCCAAGTATCCAACAGTATTGTCCAAATATGACATGAATGCAAAACTTACTGTGCAGATTTACTTACTTTTTGACTATCAGAGAGAGAATCAGCCGAGTAGTATTGATCATTAGCTATTAAGCCACTCAACTCGTAGATGTTATTGAAAACAACACCAACACTCCTTGCATCATCAGGATAGTACACATAAAGTTTTCCGCTGAGAACACAAGTCTTTGCATGTTCAACGAGGACATCCCACATTTTATTTGACATGCCACTCCCAAGAATCTACATAAGGAAAGTTAAGCTATGAAAAACATAGATCAATGAAAAAATTTCAATCACTAAGTTAAACAATTTGATTGAACTTCAATCCCCCTGAGAAATGGTGTCTACATTCTTACATTTCGCAACCTCTGTGGGTCTTTAACCACAAGTCTAAGGACATCTTCAACAGTAAATATTCCTGCTCTATTTAACCTTTTGTGAAAGGACCCATCCTTGCCGATCTTCTCCAGTCTCCAGACCTCATCATTCAGGGCAGGTGGATAGTGTTTCTTGTATACTGTAACAAAGCAGATGTTCTGTTACAATAAGGCTGGGAAGGACAGACAGACTTCAAATAATGAGGTTATGTACTTCAGTACTTACATTCTCCCCGGTGATCTTTAACAGTGAAAGCTTCTGTTTTGGCTTCACGAATACGCTTTCCCTCATTACAATCTGAGGAAACTTTGAGCCCCAACCTGAACTTCCTACTCCTTATCCAGCTAGAGTTGTCTGTAAATGTAAGCTCACCCAATGTACCTACACCATCCTTCAGTATCACTTGCAGATCACCAGTCAAAAGAGGTCTCTTTCCTTCTCGCTCTTTCACAACATGGCTCTCAAATTCTTCTTCACTCCAATTATCATCATCCTCATTATTGAAATCCCCTTCAAGCACAATAACATCTAATTTTGCACATGACTCTGGACCAGATGTCACAATATGGCCTGTGCTTGCATCAACCAGGACAATATGTATGGCTGTGCCCTGCTCTCCCTCCACTTTCCCACCGGTAAAGAGAGGAAGAGATAACCTGGTCTTGAATTGTAATTGTAAATTGCCAACATCATGACCTTCTATTTGCTTAGGAGAAGTCCTGTATTTTACTCTGAGTATTAGACAAACACATTGTAGAAAACTGTTTTAAAAAGCAAAAGAGAAAAATATACCTCCCACTAAGCTTGGCAGTGCCTAGTTTTGCTAAAGCACGCTCCACTTCTTCACTAACCTGTTCAGCAACAAGCAAGAATATGATATAGGACACATCTATGATCATACATCATTCATTTTTAAGTGGCACATACATCTGGGGAAAAAAACCATTCATGCTAAGTGGCATATATTTACAATAGTCAGTATCATTCACAGACTTGTTTCCATTGAATTCTATTGGAAAACACTAGATACTGCAGAACAAAAGGAAAGATTATATCATACTTTTACCAAATAGGATCTAACACATTTATGAGTAAATAAATATTTTATTTCAATACAACTCTCTTAAAGTACTAAAGTAAACAGATAAATGTTTCAAGTTTTTAACCTTTTCAACTAGTTAATGTTTGAATGAGATCTCTAGTTCTCTATCTGACTTTGTCTCTCATAGAGTGACATCTAACCAAGGACTAAAACAGTCTAAAGGACAAAAGGGTTTCCAAATGGACCATGGGTAATAGGTGAAAGTGAAAACGTCTAGAAAATCAAACAATATGAACAAAATTTCCTTACAACTCTACGTAGGATAGGCTCCAGTGATGAACAAAGTTTCTGCAGACAGTCCACCTTCAGGGCTTCAACAATTACACTGCAGATGGATGTAAACAAATGAAGAACAAGATTAAGACCTACCTACAGTCCTACACATGTGAATATTAACATTTTAAGTGTAAACTATAGCAGGTATCTAATTACACATAATTGGTAGGGTCAATCACAAGTTTGATTTCCTTAATCATATTTACCAATTGTTACGGTCAGCATGCAAAACCTTTATATAACTTGCCTGAATCCTGTATTTAATACCACACCTTAATACCATTAATACTTTTAATAAAAGCATTTATACATATACATCCAAAGATTCACAATTACAGAGTCTAGTAAAGATAGTTTGCTTTGAGGTAAAGGTTAATAAACGAATAGCATCTAGAATCAGATAAAGTGACATCACATAATTTGTCATTTCCATTTATCATTTAGTATCCTTCTCTTTTCAGCTAAAATGCTTAATAGGTTCGAGCATAAAATCTCTTTCTTTTATTTTGTTTTTCCGCAAGAAAAAAAAATGAGGGACGTGAAAAAATGACCTGGCCAACGCAGGTCTCTTCTTTTGAGGTTCATCTTCATCAGCGGAGGTTGAATCCAAACTTCGCTTCTCCCTTGATCTCTCCAAGTACGTCGTTTGCATTGTTACCTTCTCAGCTGAATCTCCCTTGTCTGCTTGCTAGCTCACAGTTAAACAGTAAATCGAATTGTACTCTCTTCAGCTCAAAAACAAAAGTTCGCACCTTTTCCTTCGTTTTCTCACAGCCAAACAAACATGCAGTGTTTGCTAGCAAAATTTTGTGGCGGAATCGGTTTTAAAAGGGGAGAGGGTTCGCGTGTAGTGGATAGAAAAGTAGAAAGCTTGAACAAAGATGAAAATCTACACAAAAGGAAAAGAGTTCAGAATCTCTGAAATTTCGCCGAAGGGGTCTGAGAAAAGAAAATGCAAAGACCTTGTATCCTTTTTTAGTTTCTTTTTGAGTAACGGTGTGACTGATGCTTTAACGGTTTGCGAATCTGGGATCGGTAGTTACTAGTTAGCTGTCGGTGGGGGCTTCGATCTTGCGGCTTAAGTAGATCTTGAGCTGTTAGCCGTTGGATTAAGAATCTTTGCCACGTGGGCCTCACGTTCACACTCTCGCTTCTTCTTTCTTCCTTTTCTGATAAAACATTTCTGTTGACTTTCAAGAACATCCATCCTTGGGCCTCGGCCCAACTTCTAGAAAGACAAAAAGCCCAAAGGGATGGGTCAACGTCAAAGAATGAGTGTTGAATTGTGAGGTAGCTTCCGTGAAAAGAGGGGGTTTGGAATGCTGAGGTGGCAGATGTGTCAAGAAAGAGGGCACAAAATGACAATCGGTCCTTGTGTTTTGTGAGCCATCGAATCCATCTCTCTCCTCTCTCGAAATCTCCATTTCCGAGATGGACCAATCCGATCACCAGCCGCACCTCCACCCCATAGTTTCGGACCGCGTAACCGTCAAAGGAGTCGTCACGCCGCTCGCTCTTCTCCCCGACGGTAGGCTGTGGTGGTCGGAGGGGCTCCAACGAAGCCTTCACCTCGAGAAGGATGTCCTCTCATTCGTCGCCAATGGCCCTAACATCACGCTTAGAACCATCCAGGAGGTCCGTGCCGGCTGCTGCAGCACAACTTCCGCTGGCAGCTTCGTCAGACGCGACGTCGTTTTCCAGCCATCCTCCAACGAATCGCACGTCCTCTGGTGCCAGAAGCTTCGGGAATACATTGAATCTCTCGGTAAAAAGCTAATACCTTATCCTAATTCTCTTATTTATTAAGCTTAATCATACAATATTAGCATGAATATCAGAATATATGTATTAATGTATATGATTATGTATTTATGTTCATGCAGGTCGACCGAAGAGGCTATTTGTTTTGGTTAACCCTTTTGGCGGGAAGAAATCTGCTAAGAAGGTATTTTGGAAGAAAGTGTCACCTCTTCTTTCAGACGCTCAGATCGAACTTACTGTCCAAGGTCCTCTCTTTTCTTCAACCATATTTCACTTATTTATTTTTCTTTCTCTTTATTTTGTTCATGTAGTTTTGATCATCTTGTATTTCCTCAGAGACTCAACATCAGCTCCATGCAAAGGAACTTGCTCGTTCGCTCGATCTTTCCCAGTACGATGGGATTGTCTGTGTTAGTGGAGATGGAATTCTCGTTGAGGTTAGTTTCATTGCCATTGGTACTCTGTAGATGTGAATTACTCTTGTGAAGGATCAAGATCAATAATTCAAAGAACATAGACAGTTCTATGAAGTTAGGTTATAACTGAATTTCTGTTTCAGTCTGATTCATGATGCATTTTCAGATTCAATCCTCGTTCTTCTTTTCTCTCATTCTCTAACTTTTCTACTCTCTGCTTTATTGATTCTCGTCATCCTCTAATTCTGCAAACCTTCACAACTCTGTGTATGTAACAGTGATAACTCTGTATTTCCCTTGATGTTTATAATGCAAAATGGTTTGTTACGCTGCTAGGAAATCATTTATTTTCTCTGCTTCATGCATATATACATGTACTTTATGTGTAAGAATTGACAGGACAACACCTTTACTGAGGTATTCATCCAATATATTTGCTAATGTTGTACTGTGAATCATTCTCATGGATTAATTGAAAAGTATTTAGTGAAGTTTTGAACTTAGCACTATTTATGTGAAATTGAAGTCTCAGAATTTTGGGAGCAGAGGCTTTTGGCCGGCTACCCGTTGAGTTCAGAATGCCTACTGGTCTTTGAGTGGAAATCATGAAACACTGAAACCTATGTGACTTACCTTCTAAATTTTGAATTTTAACCTGTGGATTATATATTAGTGCAGCGACTCACTAGTTCATTTATGACATATTTTCTGTCCTATATTGATTTCCTAATCTTACATAGACAGTACATTTTAGTAGGTTGTAAATGGACTGCTGGAAAGAGAGGACTGGCAAACTGCAATAAAGATACCCATTGGAGTAGTTCCTGCAGGTGGGCTAAGTAGAATTTATTACTTTGCTTGTATTTGGGCATGGGTGGGAGTCAGACATAAATCTACTTTGGACTGATTGTTAGTGAGAATGGTGTGATAGGGGGCTAGTAGTATTTGCTAAATGCTGTTCACAAAATCTACATGTAAACGGTCTCTCTGTAGACATGATACATGATAGAGCTCAATGGCGTCGTTTGATTCATGTAACCGACCCCACCTAGTGGGATAAGGTTTTGTTGTTGTTGTTGTTTGTATTTTTTTTTCCCTCCTGCTTTCTCTCTCTCTCTTTTTAATTTTAATATTTGAGTGCATCATCAATCATACAAAGTTAGTTACGCAAAGCTAATAAGATGTGCCATGGTTTTTGAAGGGACTGGAAATGGCATGGCAAAATCTCTTCTCGATTCTGTTGGTTATCCTTGTAAAGTAGCTAATGCGGTTCTTGCCATCATACGAGGTTCCAATCTATTTAAGTCGTTTCAACATGTCAAAACTTGGCCAATATATTTTTGCTCCTTGCTATTATGATAAGAATATCTTAATAATGACAGGCCATAAACGATCACTTGATGTGGCTACCATCAGACAAGGGGAAACCAGATTTTTCAGTGTGCTGATGCTTGCATGGGGTAATTACTCTCGCCATTTATTGAATATGCTTATGAAGTGGTAGCAGAATTGCTGAAACATCCAGCCAAATAGTTTGTTGTTATGATTTTCTTTGTTAATTTTTCTCTGTCATTTCTGAATATAGTTTGGGCCATGATGTTCACTCTAAAATATTCTCTATAATATGGTTATATTAATTAAAGACATTGTTATATTTCAGGTCTGATTGCAGATATTGATATTGAGTCCGAAAAGTATAGGTGGATGGGAAGTGCTCGCCTAGATTTTTATGTTAGTAAGCCATATATGATAATTAATGTGATGATATGTCCATTTAGGAAGCTCTTCTCTTATTGAAATGCTTGCATGTAATATCAATTGCAACTCATCCACTTTAGTTTTGGGTTATAATATAAAGTTGTTTATGACTTTTAGAATGCCTTAAACTACCTTCTTCAGAGAAAAAAGGCTTTTGCTTTGTAACAATAGAATCAGATATAACTAGTGGCAACACACATTAATGCTAAATTGCTAATCCAGTTTATTGATATATTCTTTTATTTTGTCCGCTGTTTTTATTTATTTTGATAAAATCCCTCTTTAATTTTGTTATTGTTTCTTTTCAGTCTTCTGCTGTTACTGTCCACTTACATCTTTTCTATGGTAACCATAATCATCCAAAATATAAAGGGAAAAGGAATTACATCATGGCTTTGATATTAGGAAACTTACCTTCCTTTAGCAAAGTTTTTCTTATATTTAAATTCCTCGTCTTGTTCAATTGTATTTTGAAGGGTGGTTCTGACCTCAATTTGTTTTTGCAACCCAAAGTGGACAACCCAAGCATAAAATTTGACATAACTATGCGTTTCTGAATTTGCATCTTGTTGTTTTGAATTGCATTGGTGTACCAGTTGTACTGCAATTAATTTGACATAAGCAATTAAAGACTAAGTTATGGTTCACTTTAGGCTATCTGTCGATTTCTCAATTTGAGGCACTACACCGGACGTGTTTCTTTTGTGCCTGCACCTGGATTTGAAGAGCACGGGGAGCCAAGTAGTTACCCTGGCCAATCCACCAGTGAAGGCAGCAACATAGATCCAAGTGAAGCAGAAAACACACAGTTACAAAAGCTTGGTTATCAAGGATCCAATATAAACTTGGAACATCTAAATTGGAGAGCTATAAATGGGCCCTTTGTTTCTGTCTGGCTTCACAATGTACCATGGGGAGCTGAAGATACAATGGCAGCACCTGATGCAAAGGTCGGTTTTGTGTGTTTTAAGCAGCTAGATAATTTTTTTTACACTTAAAGTTTCCCGTAGTTGCAAAATCATTGCTGACAAGTCTTTTGGCGAATGCAGTTCTCTGATGGTTATCTAGACTTGATCATAGTTAAGAATTGCCCAAGGTTACCTTTGTTGGCAATGATGACAGAATTGAATAAGGGAGGCCATGTAAAATCTCCATATGTCACGTACCTAAAGGTTTTACCACCAATATATTTCAGTTTCCCATTTTTTCGGTAATATATATACTCACATTGAACTCTGCAATTTTTTAATATACTATCCTGCAACAATTTGCAGGTGAAGGCTTTTGTGTTGGAGCCTGGTCCACGAACCAAGAAGCCAGAGAAGGAGGGTATAATAGATTCAGATGGTGAGGTTTTGGCTAGGGGTAAAGGGACTTACAAGTGTGATAAAAAAGGTTTGATGGCTTATGATAAACTTGAGATAACAGTGGATCAAGGTTTGGCTACACTTTTCACGCCTATTTGATGTACACTTTGATTCAAGTATTCATTGGTCCATTACATACGTATTCCAGGCATATATGGCTTCAAGTGAGGAGTGCTAAGGGGCTAGCAATTTTTGTGTTTTGTAACCATCAATTGGCCATCAATAGTTTTTTTAATAGTGTGAGATTACTTCCAATGGTGGGAGATCACTCATTTTTCTCTTGATGGTTAAGTGCTGGCCACAAAACACAAAAATTACTGGCCCCTAGACTTTTCCGGCTTCAAGTTGTATATGCCTAGTTGTACAGATTGGGTTGTGTGTCCTGTACAGCTCCATATATATTGGAATGAATACAATTTTGCCAATTTTCCTTTGCACCACAAAATTCATAGTAGTATATATTGAACAAAAACAAAGATGTTGGAGATTTTTCAACCAACTTTTTTTTCGTGAGAAGTGGGTAAACTGAAACAATGTTCTTTTGGTATGCTATCGTTAAGAATTGAGGGAAGATAAAAAAAATAAAAGATATATACAAAAAATGTTCGTAAAGTTACTCATTCTGCCATGGCAAAAATAGGTTAGAAGTAAGAAACACCGTGCTTAAAGCTCCGTTTGTGTATAGTATAAGACATGGATTTTATATAGACATAGATACAAAATACATGTTTTATGTTTGGCAAAGAACATACATAAAACACATCACATTTTAAAAAGTCAATAATACTCTCATTATTTATCTTTACCATCATCACTATTATCTATATTTCTTCAACAGCTACACTAAGTCTTTTCTTCCATCTCTATTCATAAAAAAAAATCCAAATAACAAAAATTCTAATAATTTTAACAACAAATTTAATACATATTTTTTTTCATTAAACAGCAATTCTCATTTTAAATTTCTTGTGTCAATCTTAAGTTGTTGAAGCGACTATGAACGAATGGAATATCAAATTAAAAAATTAATTAGAAAGTGAGATATTTCAACAGCATAAAAGCCAACAGCAAAGAATTGAATAAAAGAAAAAATAAAATTTTATTTTAAAAAAAAAATCAGAAAAGGACAAATAGAAAGATGAATAGAGATGAAGATGGACGCACAATAGGTTCGATGATAGAGGCTCTCGTGAGACATGACGGAGACACAAGTCGCATATCAGAAGATTTAGAAGAAGGAAGAAGACAGTGGCAGAGACACTTCAATAAGAGGAGGTTGGTTGGCCATGAAGAGAGAAGAAACAAAAATTCAAATAGGAAGAAGAAGGGAAGGGAGAAGAGATTCTACTTGGTTGGCCATGAAGAGAGAAGAGACACAAGTTGAAATAGAGAAGAGAAAGGAAGGTAAAATGATCAAAATAACCAGTGTCTCAATATTAATTTTGTATCTCAATTTATTAAAAATACACTGAATACATGTAATTTGTATCAATTTATCTATTAATTGTGTCCTTTAAAATTGTGTGTCTCAACAACCAAATAAAGATAAAGACGTGTGTCAGTGTATCTTATGTAGGCATACCCACTAACCAAATACTACCACTTATAAATATTTTAATTTCAATTAATTAGCTCCCTTTGTTACGCATAATATTCAAAACTTCCAACTGTCGAGTACTAGTCAACAATGAAGCATGGGGTCGTTCCATCATATATTACCGGCTTCAATGTCAAATTATGTTACATACTTAGCGTACATGCTGATAGTATATGAATACTCTATATAGTATCATTAATATGGCATGTAGCCATGTAGGGGCGGGTAGTATATATATGTATATATCTAGCATCTAAAATACCTACCAAAATACGTACGTTAGCGGAAATTAATGGAAGAAATTATCCGCAAATTACTGTAATCAATCAATATAATAAGGAAAAGTATATGTAACCAAGAGATAAAGTAAACAACTTAACTAATTTATAATTATATTTAATTAATTTTATTTATTTTTAATTTATAATATTTTATATTAATTGCTTTTCACCCCCAAATTAAAATTCTGAATGATACGTTAAAGAAATATGGGGAGGATCATGGAACTTCTAACAATCCCGATTTTTAATATATAAAAAAATTTATAAAATATATAAAAAAATATCCATTTAGTATGAAAAAGAAACATTCTAATACTTAATAGAAGAAACATTCTAATAACTAGTATAAGTACCATTCACGTAAAGATTTTAGATTCAGCTAGAAGTATTTGACTAATTTTTTGCTAGTATCTTCTTAGTTTCCTAGCATTATTGATATAATAATCAAAGCATGATGGTTATAGCTAGCAACCTGCGTGGCAGCAAGTAGCACAGCCAATAATGAAACACTAAAAACAATGAATCACTATAATCATATTTGTGTGTTTGAGAAATTACGGAACAACGCCTTTTATGAACAAAGAAAAAAGAAATGTTAATTTTAATTTTAAAATTTAAATTTTAAATTAATTATATTTATTTAATGATGTTGGTTCTTTTATTACATAGCGGAAAAATAATGATCAAGTGGTCCCTATATATCCATAATCCATATTCATATTCGCATATACATTTATGGTTGTCTCGTGCGTGATTATTCTTTGTATGAGTACACACCTATAATTTATTCAAATATTCATGCAACTTTAACTTGTTGAATGACCGGGCCTAAACTTCATCGTTTTAAATATGAAGAGAGAACGAAGGATCGAATAAAAAAGACGTTTAATTTTGTCATTATCTAACACTAAGATTGATTTTAGATTTGGACTTTGTAAATAAAAATATAATATTGAAAGATTCCTATAATAATGTATGTATATACTGATTAATTAACTCACCATGAAATGTAAAAAAATCAGTAGACTTGAATGTTAACCAATATAATCTTAGGGTAAAACTAAAAGCTTAGTGTTCGAGTCGACAAGAACAAAGTTAGGGTATGGCCTCCCTTTGTGGACTATTCAAACTCCAAAGCGTTGAACCAAGAAATTATGAGCGTTGAAAAAGTGGCTTGCATTATAAAATATGCACTGAAGGTTGATAACAATAAAACATATATTCGTAGGGACAAGCTAAGTAGACAACTATGTATTTAGTAATTAGTACGTAACAATGAATTGAATGGAATTTTTAGATATATATTATATTTTCTGTACACATATATTTAATTATAAATTATCACATAAGTAAAAATAATTTTTTCTCACATTATTCATCACATGAATGATTGTGAAAAATATGCAGATCGATAATGTGAAACTCTTTACATATGGTTATCTAATCAAATTTTAGTTTTTGAATGATTATTTATATGGATAAAAGTTTTGTGAAACTTTTTTTTCTCACACATTATGTATATAAAGGTGGAAACTCAGATACAGTGTGAAGTTGATTAATGAGAGCGGTTAAATGATTTGACTGATTTGACTAAATTTTTATCTAACGACTCTCAACTATCAACTTTACATGAAGTCAACTGCACCTGAGTTTTCACCCTATATAAAACAATAACACGTTTACAAGTGCCGATTGTTGGATTTTCATTTTAAAAAAAAATTTACATGGAGCGGAATTTGGGTAGAAATAAACTCCTCTAAAAAAAAGTTTTGGATAGATTAAAGGATCAATCATAACATCCAATCTGCTACCCTTGTTTTTTCACATCAAACTCTATATATATGATTCAAAGTGACACTTGAGGCCTTGAATTAATCTAGTATCTTCTAGCAACAATAACAAGGTGGCAGATTTCTCGGAGAAACAAGCAACTAGGAAAACAACATTGTTGCTAGCAACATGTTTTAGATGTGGACGACATTGGTTCGCTTATCTCTTTTGTGGCAACCAACGTGTTTGTCATCATATGTAGTGTTCCCCATAGGCATATATCATCGGACGAAAAATCTAAGATCTTTCTTGTCCTGCTTCATATCTTCCGCGATTATGAATAGTTGATTTGCTCTAGTAATAATTTTCATATTGAATGCACGAATTTGATTGGAAGACCCACTTTATATAGTGCATATTTTTCCAAAGCTATGGTCATATATATTAATATTCAAAATACTATTCATACACTAAAATAAATTACTAACATTAGTTATTATATATAAATACATATGTTATTTATTTTTATTTTAATATATATTTTATATTTTAACATATATAAAATATATGTTAGGTAAACAAAAAAAATAAACAGAATTTGCCTTATTTAGCATTAATTAATTATCGCAACAATTAATGAATACTAAATAAGATAAATTATGACTATTTTTAATTGATTTTTTTTATTACCAAACATTTTTGTTTTATATTAGTAGTTGATTTTAATGTACATGTAATATAATTGATTAATATATATTTATGACATGCAATTATAGTAGCTAGCTAGCTAGGGTTGGTTACATGTTTCCAATTAGTATATACTGCAATAAAAGTGATAATATAGTTTAATATCGTAGATAGACAATTGTTGTATAATGTAATGTTTTTTGCCCCTACGACGATACATGTATAATGGCTGGTACGGATATATATGATAAAATTAAAGGGAGAACAACTATAAATGTTTCATCTCTTGAAACTGTAAAAGCTAAGTTATGTCTCATAAATTTGTTCTAATAAAAAATCTTAAAATGCCATGCCTTATTATTCAGAATCAAATCTAAAGGTTGGTACCTTATTTCTAAGTTTCAAGGATCTAATTTGTCGTGGTGGGTTTGGATTATTTGCAGACTAAAACTAAATATAGTACAGTTATTCGAAAGTGGAGAAATTCTTGCCAATTTAACTTTAATAATCAAATTAATTGGAGCTTTACAACCTTATATACTGTAATAGCTATAGTAACTTATTTAGGCTAAAGAAAATATCGATTTGTTTTCTTAAACTTATATGTAAATTATACTTTGTAGTAACTATAAATATCCAAACTACTAGAGATATGATAATTTTTTTATCAATTTCGCTAGGTAATTAATAGGAGTCTAACCAACAACAAGCCAACAAACATTTCTCAATTGCACTTTATATTAATTAATTATTATTAATTAATGATTATTTAAATTTTATTTTTAAAAAATATAAAATTAATAATTATTAATTGTAGTATTTAA
>NC_029794.2:5260751-5274688 GCF_000816755.2 Arachis ipaensis | reverse complement strand
TATATAATTATGTAAAATATTTTATAACATTAGTGCATTAAAATTATATTCTATTAATTATAGTCCTACTTTGGTAGTGACATTTTGGTGTCCTGCTGCCCTGTTTTGCTTTATTTTGTTATCTTTAAAGCCAATCATATATATAATAATGTGTTTCATTAATGAAATTTATCTTGTTATCATCGATAAAAGTTTAAAATATTGGAGAAATAATAAATACTTAGAATTTAGCTAACAAGTGCTATAAGAGTATTTGCAAATTAAATTACTAGTTTTTTAAAAGTGCTTATAAAAATATATTAAATATGTAGAAATTTTATGTTGAAAATTTAACATTTTCAAGTTTCTAAAATATTTATAAAAATAATATATAACTTATGAATTTCTCTTTTTTTTTTTGAAAAAAAAAAACTTAACGAACCAGTGTTCCTAGAATATTGGTTAGCAAAGTTCATATGTTAATACACTTAATCAACAATTATTAGTTAGACGATTGCTTACTAACTTTTAGGATTTCATGTAAGGTAAATTACTCATCACAATAGTATTAAATATTAATACGGTACTAATACTTTTAAGGACAACATATATATACAACTCTATGAAATGATGTGATTATGTAAGTTTAGAGGAAATTAAAAAAGAGAGTAGTAATTAGGTCCCTTGGAAATCACAAATGGAGATGGATTATGGAGTTAATTACGATACGTGAATGTGATGCGTGAGAACCCGGGCCATGGCCATGCAAGATAGTGTCTTAGTAATTGCCTAACCATATTAATAACCTCACTGCTATCACAATTCCCCACTATTTTTAAATAATTATTTCTTTCTCATTTTTAAATTAAATACTATTTTATTATTAAATGAAAATAAAAGAGGTATCGTTAAATTAATTCTTCCTACTACGTACCCCAATGCTACGGGTACGGGGTTCAGGATCATTTCTTTCTTCTTTAGTATTTTTCAATAAAATAAACGGGAAAAATGAGTATCATAATAATAATCTACAACATTGTGAAGCTGGAGTTTCCTTCATTATTGGTCAAGTTATAGTTTTCCACTTTTCACTTTTCAGGGCTGAATTTCAGCTTATAATAATGTGTATGTGTATGTGTATTATTGGCCTATGAAGTGCCTCATGTATATGTGGTAAAATCATTATTTGTCTTGAAATTAAATTAATACTAGTTAATTTTCTATTAAAAATATCGGTTTTTTATTATTTTCTTAAATACATCATACATACATACTAACACTATCGATTTTAATCACTATTAAAATCGATATTTATTAACCTTTTAATGTTAGATACTTTCGTGATATATGGTTGATATTAGAATTTATTTGTAAATCATATTACGTATGCATCAAATTTGATTATTAGTTTATCATGAATTTAATTATTTTGATGATTATTTAATTAAAAAATTAATAATTTTAGTTTAGTGCTTGTTTGTGTATTATTATTTTGATGAAAAAAGATTTTTTTTTATTTTTTAACGTGTTTAACAAATTTCTAGTAGTAAAAGTAAAAGTAATAAAAAAATAAAAAAAAAAATATTTTTTTTGAGAAGCTGTAATTTATATTTTTTTCAAAAAAAAAATTTTTCTTAAAAAAAGATATTTTTCATGTAATAAATAAACAAAAAAGTATTTTTATATTGTTATACCAAAACATAATTGATAAATAAAAAAATATTTTTATATGAGATATTCAAATATAAAATTATTTTTACTTTTTTATAAAATCTTTAAAAAAAATAACTCAAAAAATAATATTTTCTTAAAAATTCACCCAAATAAACTCTATATTAATCATTATTTTTAACCAACAATCTAATATTTTTAATCCGGTAGATCAACACTATATTTTTTTAACTACCAACAATAAATTATACTAATCTTGTAATATTGTTCAATATATAAATATCCGATAAGATTTTTAGTTTTACGAAACATTTCTGCTAATTTGTTTAGTTAGGTCAATGATTTTATTTTGGGAAAATAAGTCTCAGCAGAATGCATTAGTGTGTGGTGTGTTATGATTTAGCAGTAAATGCAAGTGTTTAATTTTGATTTGTTTCCAAAGGTATGGCATGATGATAATTTAATTGATGGAGAGTGTGAAAGTGTTTTCCAAAGTTTGGAAGGAGAGATACGAAAAAGTGTTGAAATATAGAAAACGACGCCCCCGAATGAATGAATAACATCACTGCTACTTTTAATACCCATTTCACTCACTTTCTCTCACCTCTTCAAAATTGAAAAAACAATAATTAGAAAAAGAAAAAACAATTCTTTCTTCTTTCCCAGTTTCTACTGCTATGAACACAACATAGCTGCATTCTCTCTCTCTCTCTCTCTAAAACCCTTCTTCCCTGGGCTTTTGGCTTTGGTGATTATTGGTGATTGCAACAGATCAGGTTGAGTTCTCAACTCAAATGGCGTCTGCTTCGTCGGCTTCTTCGTCAACGTCCAAGCTCTGCTTCAATTATGACTGCAAAGAATTCAAGTCCCAACCACCAAAGAGAGGTTGGACACTCCGTTCCGGAGACCTAGCCGAGCTTTGCGATCGATGCGGGTTTCTATTCTCAACCCACTTTGCTTCACTTCTACACTATTCTTTCTTCTTTCAAATTTTTATTCTTTTTTCTTTTCATGCCATAAAAAACACTTTTTTTTTTCTAAAAATATATATATTTGGAGCTTAAGTAGCACTTTTCCATTCTTTTATACGTAAAAATTGGGACTTTGGAGTAAGTTACACGTGGTAGCTGCTATACGAGAATTGGGATTAGCCGAGGTTTCTGGGTTTGGGTATTGCTATGTAATTTTGGATAAAGTTTACTGCTTTTTGGTTTTTTGTTTTTTTGGGTGTATTAAAGGGTGTTTCGTCCAACGTGGGGTGAACATTTCCATTACTTTTGCTGTTTCTGTTGTGAAGTGGGAGTTTATTTTTGAACAGAAGAGACAAAAATATAATGCTTTTGGATTAAACTTCCAGGTCCTCTCTTTGTTTCATCTGGTTATGGACCTCTTTTGTTTCTTAAAATCATGCTGTAAAAGTTTTCAAATTTCATGATGTTTTAAGTGTAGAGACCGTTTGAGTGCTTCGGAAATTATGTGGTGTATATATTATATTCATAGTTGTCTTTGTCAATATCTCAGGCAGTAAGCACTAAAGTTTTGTTTGAGCTAATTTGCTTAGTCTATTTGTTTGATTGCATAGCTATCAATACTGAGCTATAGGCTATAGTTAAGCCAAATGCAACCAACTTCTGTGCGAGTAGATTGTAGTGAGTTTCTTAGTGCTTCTATCTGAGCCAAATGTTTTATATACTAATTTAAAACTTCATGATCCCTTTAATTTCTAGATTATCCCAAACCCCATATTTTCCCCCACAAAAATCTTATACAAGAAGTTGTGATCCAAAGAGTTCACTATTCCTCTTATCTAGTGAATATCATATTCAGAGGGAAATTCTATTGGATAGCTTTAAGACCGGCAATGATCTATGGTGGGGAATGTGGGAAAGGAAAGACCAAGAGCAATAAGTATATCAAACCTGAGAATGCTGGAGTAGATATCAAGGGAAACTAAGATTTAGGGATGGATGTGTCCAAGAGAAAGTTGCAGTGTTGAGTAGCACTTATTGAGGATTGATGACAGAAACTTGGTTAAGGTGATTTGGTCATGTGATAATTAAGTAGCTAAATAGACATTGCATTAACGATTGTTTTTGCTTATTGCTTATGATAGAAAGAAAAAATAAATAAATACTCCTATGTTGGTTATACTTAATAGTGAATTTCTTGATCAAGAATTTAACTGGTCATATTTGAATAGTTGTGCTGATAGCTTGTCATATGTTATGTTTTGATTTTACTATCATATTTGATACATCTATGCCTTTCAGTTTTTAAAATTTGGCTGTTTCTATGATACATAGTTCTGTTTTTGAAGAAGGGAGATTCTGTGAAATCTTTCACTCAAATGCATCTGGTTGGAGGACTTGTGAGACTTGTAGGAAGGTCAGTGAAATCTTTGTTGTAGTCACGTAAACTAATGTTACTATGCTAGTATGCTGCATATATGAATAATTGAACATAGATCCCAAAGGCCAGATTTTATTATTTGGGTTTAGCTGATGATTAAACTTTCTTTGCAGCGGGTTCATTGTGGATGTATTGTTTCAAGTCATGCCTTTATGTTGTTGGATCCTGGAGGAATTGAGTGCCTTGCATGTGCCCGCAAACATATGGTTTTGGTATGTTTCGCTATCAATAATTTGTTCCTCCTCCCCTCCGTTCTTTGTCTTATTATTATTAGTATTATTAGTATTGTGGTATGATGAGTTCATATATCTCATCATCAGACTTCTTTTCAAGTTCAGCATTTTTTGACATGATGGCTCTAAATCTATATTTTGTTATCTGTATCTCAGCCATCTAACTCGCCATGGCAACAATCTTTCTCCCTTCAAAATCGTTTACCAGAAAGAATTAGAGACATGTCTGGAAAAAATTGGAGTCAATTAGCTGGATCAGGTCCTGTTCCATGGAAACAAGCACCGAGTTTGTTCAACTCAGTTTCTTCATCTGACTTACATCCAGATGTGCCATCCCTAGTTGAATTGTCTAATAGCATTGACAAAAGGTATGTCATTGAAAGGTTACCTGCCTCGACCATGGAAAAGAAAAATGACGATTTGTCTGGAATATCTGTTAACTGGAGTGTAAAGCTTGGTACCCGGGAAACGATGTTTATGAATGGTAAAGCATGCTCTATCTTTCTTCAAACATTTTGCTTTTATATTGTCAAGTGTATGGGATGGAAGAGTCTCTTAATAACACAGTGATGGCTACATAACCTATGTTTTTTACAGACCTTGCAGGAATAAGGAATGATGACAAACCAAGTTCAGGTTTAAATATGTGCCAGCAGCCTCCATCTCTGAAGGAAGATTCATCTTCTCAACCATTTGGTATGTCTATACCTTATGCATCTGCAAATGAAAGAAATGGTCAAATTGGAGTGACAGGAAGTCATTCACAACAAATACAAACTCCCCCAGGAAAACATTTCAGTGGCCTTATGCAATTAGCGCTTGACTCATCAAGTGAAGCTCTGGTTCGTAATGGACGGCCTCGGGCAGATGCCCGAGGAAGAAACCAGTTATTGCCACGGTACTGGCCCAGGTGTACTGATCTAGAGCTACAACAAATATCTATAGAGTATCCTTCAAGTCTAATATGATCATTGTGTTAGTTTATCAGTTTTTGTAATGCTCCAGTTTACAATTATGAGAAAGTCATACAGGAAAGTAAATATCTTAACTTTGTGGAAGTTCTAATTCAGTAATCACTCCCTTGTTTCAAAAAACCTTGAGTGCCAGTGATGCTGGGAGAATTGGGCGTTTAGTTCTACCAAAAAAGTGTGCCGAGGTTGGCCTCGAGAATCTTTCTTCAAACTGTTATTTTGAAAGTCTTTTTTGGATTGAATATAAGCCCAGGATACATTCTGTGATGTATATTATAATACTACATTCAATTCAATGAAACAGGCCTACTTCCCACCAATTTCTCAGCCTGAAGGATTGCCACTTAAAATCCTTGATGCAAAAGGCAAGGAATGGATATTTCAATTTCGCTTCTGGCCAAACAATAATAGCAGGATGTATGTTTTAGAGGGTGTCACTCCTTGCATACAGTCAATGCAGTTGCAAGCAGGTGACACAGGTAACACTTCTTCACTCCCTGAAAAATCCTTTTGTTTTACATGCTTAGTTCTTTGCCCCCTTGTTTTATCCCCACCATCTTGCTATATAATTCATTATATATAGGACTTTCTGTGTTTGTGGCTGACCTTCATTGATTTTCTCAGTAACATTTAGTCGATTGGAGCCAGAAGGGAGGTTGGTTATGGGATTTAGAAAGGCTTCAAATGCCACGCCATCTGATCAGGTACTTTCCTTGAACACCTGCATCTTATTATTTTCTCAACTATGCAGTTATAGGTTCATGTGAATTATATTGTTAGAGACTTTGCTTCGTTAGGTATAACTGTTGCTTGATGGTCGTAAAGAAAAGTAAACACATGACACTAATTTGCTAACATTTTAGGAATCAGCATTATTCTCTATTACAGTTTTGTAAAAAATTTTCAATTGTCTGAAATCAGCACAGTTTACCTTGGCTAATCTTCTATTTGTGGACATTTTCCAATAAATATAGTATAATTCATCGGTTTGATAAATAACTTCTGAATTTATTGCATATCTTGTATGTTATGCTTCCTGTAACTTGTATAATTTACTGAAACTTTGGATTTATTAACTGTTGTTTGCATAATTTTCTATTTGCAGGACAATGAAACAAATAAGAATGGAAATGGATTTTCTGCACCTGGTGAAGTTAGTTTTCTATAACTATCTCCATTCTAGCTTATTATGATGGCAGTCATTATTTTTTTTTTTCCCATCACACTTGGTTACATTTTTCATCTATAGGTTGAGTTAGCTGATCCTAGTTCATGGTCTAAAGTTGATAAATCTGGCTACATAGCAAAAGATGCATTGGGGAGCAAATCTTCAATGCCTAGAAAGAGAAAACTCAACATCTTGGGTTCAAAAAGTAAACGTCTAAAAATTGAAAGTGAGGATATGATAGAGCTGAAGATTACGTGGCAAGAAGCTCAAGGCCTGCTCCGTCCCCCTCCTAGCCATGTCCCAAGTATTGTTGTGATTGAAGGTTTTGAATTTGAGGAATATGAGGTACCATTTTTTTTTGCTTTATTTCAGAAATGGTATTGAACTAAGAGTCAAACACATTGTTTGACATTTTAATTTTCTTCTTTACACACTCTAGTTATTTATTCTAGTAGCAATTTGCACGATCAATATGCGTGCCAGATGTTCAGATTCCCAAACTTCCTCTTCCTTGTCCAATTGTAGTCTGTGAACCGAAATAGATTTTTGGCTTAAAATATTGAAGCCGTTAGACTCCAATTGTGGACTTGAATTATAGAGTCTATGTTATTGTTTGTTGTCATCGTGCTGATTCATTCCTCTGAAAGAGATTTGGGAACTACTATGCACTGTGACTGAAAGCTGTTTTGTTGGCAATGCTTTTACAGGATGCTCCGGTGCTTGGAAAGCCTACAATTTTCACAGATGATAATACGGGGTAAATAACTTTCCTTAATTAGATATATTGGTCAATCTTTTACATGTCTTTTTCTTGATAATTATATACTTACTGAATGTTGATACTTGATACATAATAGAAAAATCCACATCATATTTTTGATAATGTGGTATGTTTATGTTCTGTTTTGTTGCACATGCCTTATTTGATATTTGTATCATTTAGTTTGGGTGATTTTGTTTTAATCTCTAACCATGTAAATTAATTGCTGGTAATGAACTTCATTTTTGGCAGTGAAAAAGTCCAGTGGGCTCAGTGCGAAGATTGTCTCAAATGGCGTAAATTGCCAGCAAGTGCACTTCTTCAATCAAAATGGACATGTTCAGATAATTCATGGGACCCAGAAAGGTACAATAGTGATCCATTCTCCTATTACTTCTGCTATCTTTATTCTTTCTAGATTGAACAAGAATGCATTTCATTAAGATCATTTTTTGCATATTTTTTATTTGTTGAATCCATGGTGCTAGATCTTCATGTTCGGCTGCTCAAGAGATGACAACAGAAGAGATTGAGAATTTGCTTCCACCTTGTAATTCAGGTTTGAATTGTTTGCATGCTTCACTTGAATCGTAAACATAGTGTAGTTATGATGTAATCTCAACTAATCTGAAAACGAGTGTGTTGTTGTATGCATTTGTATTGCAGCTGCTTCTAAGAAAATGAAGGCTACTAAGCAGGAATCTGATAATGCTGAAGCTTTGGAGGGACTTGACACACTCGCAAATTTAGCTATTTTGGGAGAGGGTGAGTCACTCCCTACGTCTGCCCAGGCCACGACTAAACACCCGCGTCATAGGCCGGGCTGCTCATGTATTGTTTGCATTCAACCTCCCAGTGGAAAGGGCCCCAAACATAAGCAGTCATGCACATGTAATGTCTGCTTAACGGTGAAGCGTCGATTCCGGACTCTAATGTTACGACGTGAAAAGAAACAATTTGAGAAGGAAGCAGAGACTACACGTAAAAAACAAAAGCAACCGCATTCTCAACCATTACATTCTTCTGAAATTTTTTTTGACGATGATTCCTTGCCTTGTAGTAACCCTGTCGATAGTAGTAGCCCAAATCAAAACAAGGAAGGTAATGAGGTTTCTGACGAAGATCCAAACCAGGTAAAATCATCTACCTCACCTTTTAAAGGCCAAATCGACCTGAATATCCAGCCAGAGCGTGAAGAAGAGTCATCTCCCGGTTCAGATTCCGGTGGCATGATGAAATCGCTCCACAATGCTGTCGAGAGGTGTACGAAACCGACATTGAACAGCGGTATTGGAGATACATCTGGAAGTCAGTCACGTCAGGTTGCGGATGGAGCCGGGGAAGATAAACTTAGCAATGGTGTAGCTCTCGGCAGTAGTAGTCATGGTAGCAAGGAACATGCACAAGCTTTGCCTATGAATATGTGAAAATTATAGTGTACATTTATCACTTCGGCTTAATGCTTGTTCAGGTGTACATAACGAGGGGTAGGAAAAAAGGGCAATTTGATGAACAACTATTTTGATAATATAGACGGAAAACATCATCATAGGCATAGCAGTTTATTTAGTGAAATGCTGATTGGGGTTTGGGTTGAAGCTATTTAGTTTCTTGAAAGCTCACCAATTCCACCTTATTCAACAACAATGCAAAAAATGTAACTAACCCTAATTTGTTCTACCGATTTATTATTAGCCTGAAAGATGTTTCTGGTAGAAATTTAAGCAAACAACATCTGTGAATAAATATATCAGATCAAATTTTTTATACTAATGATTTCTTTTAAGTAACCCCGATAATAAGAAGAAAAGATATGAATAGAATGAAGAAATATCTATTGGATTCTGACTTCAATTTTAGAGAGTAAAAACAAGAAGCATAGGTTTTGACGGTTTCAGAAGTTTGGACTATTAAATAGTTCATAATTTTTATTTAATTTTAATTATAATTTATTTTTTATATATTATTTAATTATTAAATTTATTTTTATTTTATAAATTATTATTTTATTATTCATCTATCATCTTTATTAACCATTAAAAACAAAAACAACAATGAAATAAAGCTTTTATTAAATGATTTTCATAAATATTTTGACAATCTGAAAACGCTAATAAAATAATGTTTCTTGATAATTCAATCAATTGCACGTACAAAACAATATTGAATATGGCACGGCAACATGAGTTTTCTCAAAATTCAATTTATTGTAACTGTTATACAATCGATTGAATTTCGCAAAATTACAAGGGTATTTTCTTACTAATGAGTTATAGCTCAAATGGCATAGTTTCTCCATACTCACTTAAGAGGTTAACAAGGGTATTTTCTTATTCAATCGATTGAATTTTGTAAGTGATTAAGGGTATTTTCGTATACAATTAATTGGTATGATACCATATATATATATTAGTTTAAAAAAAATCATATTTTTACGATGAAGTAATGTCATTTTCATTTATTCTTTCAACAACTTTACTTAAAATGTTTTTTTAATTTTCTACCATTTTTTTAGAGTAACGTGTTTTGCATTGATTAACTCTTAGGAATTCTAATTTCCTACCATTCTTTAGAGTAATGTGTTTTGCATTGATTAACCCTTGGAATAGAATTTTCTGGAAAATTGGATATTGAAGAGATGGATAGACCAAAAACAAAAATTAGATATCTAGAAGATGGATAAATGATAAACAAAAATGATAAACAAATTGATAATCAAGGAGATTGGATAATTGAAAAACAAATTGACAATAGATTATTATTTATCAATTATTAATATTAGTATTGAAAAAGATAAGATTATAATATCTAAATAAAAATAAAAACTTAAAAAATTAAAGATAAAATTTTAAAGATAAGATAAATGAATAATAAAATAATAATTTATAAAAAGTGGCGGAAAAGTTATAACGGCTTAATATACATTGCAGTTCTCAATCAATTGATTATGTTACCACACCAATTGATTAAATACGAAAATACCATTAATCGCGTACAAAATTTAATCGTGATACCAGTCAATCGATTAAATAAGAAAAAAAACTTATATTTTATAATGCAATTGAATCGATTGTATTACATCTCTAATCCATTGAATTTTGAATCAATTGAATTACAAGAAATACAATTTGTCTGGCGTTTACAAATGTAACGGATCAAAGATAAAAAAAATTAGTTGATTTGTATTGTCAAAATATTTATAAAAATCACGATTAATAAAAGATCTATTTTGTTGTTTTTGTTTCTAATTATTAATAAATATAATAGATGAATAATAAAATAATAATTTATAAAACAAATAATAAATTTAATAATTAAATAATATATAAAAAATTAAATTATAATTAAAATTAAATAAAGACTATTTAATAATTATTAAAATATAAAAAAAATATGTTTTGTTCGAATCCTATGCCAAAACAGCATGCCACATGTTAATATAAGAATAACGTTTGGTATATCCTATTCCAAATTAGAATCACCGTAATATGGTTGGTCCTTGCCCACTACATTTGACATTTCCAAGCACCAAAAAATTAATGAAACGAGCTGCTCTTTAAAATTATCATGGCTGACTTTTCAAATTATCATGGTTTAATACTTGGAAAACAAAAACAGAAAACCAGAAACAAAATACACAACATAGAGACATCATGATAAGGACATATAATGATGGGTATCATGGACATAACTTCATCAAGAGAAGTTATTGCAGTTTTTCTTCTGATTTGGAGTGTCATACAACCTACAAGATACACAATTCAGGTTCAAGTCTTCGTTGCCGGTCTAACCAAGCCCAAACCAGAACCACTTCCCAAATGCTTGAAGTCTGTGGCCTCAAGATGATCCCCATGACCAGCAAATCCAGTACCCCCTTTCTCCAAGTTGACCAAATTTCTCTCTTTACATGGTTTGTTGCAAATAAGACAGACCTTATCAACGGCCATGAATCTATCAGCACATTTCTTGCAAAATACATGCCCACATGAACTAAGGGCCACAAGTGACATTGTGTTGGTGAGAGTAACTTTGCAGCTAGGACAAAGGTAGGTCCTATCAAGAACTTTGGGCTTTTTCTGCTCACTAGTATCTTCAGTGAAGTGGACAGGGAAAAGTGTCTTTAACCTCAGTTTCTCCCTGCCTTCTGGACAGATAGTACTGGTATCAGGCGCATCTACTTTAACAGCAGCTTCTGGCGTAGCAGAAGGCAGCCAAAACGCCTTCATTGTCCGCAGGGCTTCCTCCTCATAGGATGTGACCTTCACACTGTTTGCTCCATGGAAACCATTCTTATCACGGCTGTAATTTCTATCACTGTATTGTGGTACAGCACCATGATTTTGCTGATCAAACGCATCGAGCTCTTTAGCCTTTTGTAACATCAATTTCTCCTCCTCTTCTTCTTTTTCTTGCTTCTGCTGAGCAGCATGGGCTGCAAGCTTTCTGTTTTATTGTAAATATCATGAGCACATCACTGCATAACAACATGTGATGGTATTCATACCACAGGAAAAAACATAACATAAACGAATAAACCAATGCAAGATATCATTGAAAGTTTTAGGCAATCAATGGAATTTGTCTAGCATAAGAACACATGGTTTAACATGATAACTCGTGCAACATCCAATACAAGTTAAGGCCCTGAAAGGACTAGAGGAAAGCAATTGTGAAAATGATCTAAACATTATAAATTTATATCAACATGATGACAAAAGGAAAGCTCAATTTAAACCAGAGAGAAAAAAAAAAGCAAAGCATGTCGAAAGCTGGTGATAGTGGTCAAAGTGAAACCACAAATAAAACTTAAACTTCAGTCATCAAATAGCATACAAGCATCAAGCATGTTGAAAGTTCAATAAGCACATGCAAAGGTATAATACAAGACACTGTACTTAATGATTGGAGGCTATTGTCATCATCGGCCAACCTTCTCATGCCTAATCAAATTACAAACTCATAAAAGTAGTATTGTTCGCATTTCTCAAAATTTCAACCAATGCATCTCAAATCTCAGACAGAAAGCCACAAGAGAACAAAACCTTCAATCAGCACCTTGCATAAATGCCATCAACATATAAGAAACAAAGACGACCGATACTCATGAATGAGACCAGCCTCCTAAGCTGACATAAGCTACCCGTTGCAATAGATCTAAAAGCCTAACTTAACTCCACAAAAAA
This sequence comes from Arachis ipaensis, assembly GCF_000816755.2. NCBI lineage: Eukaryota > Viridiplantae > Streptophyta > Magnoliopsida > Fabales > Fabaceae > Arachis > Arachis ipaensis. The sequence continues at coordinate 5,262,314 of NC_029794.2, read as the reverse complement.
AATTTTCACTAATCCAATTCCAACTCTTTACTCCTAACAAAATGAACAGGTCAATGCAGTTCACTAAATAACCCTTTATTCCCAATTTCTTTCACATCCTGAAACACTGCATACAGTGCAGTAAAGTTATACAAATATACACAAACAATAATAAATCGCTGCAAAACACCAAATTGTCTAATCAGTCATAAGCATGCCTTCTAAATTCTATCATGCATGAACTTATCAGCAAAATATCCTATGATCTGCCATTCCAACTACAGAATTTCAAAGACAATTACCCTTAATCAAAACACAAAACAGCATTGCATCACAAGCATGGGTTTAAGAAGGATCCAGCCCCACCACTTGAATAAGAATCCAACAAATCAGAAACTTATTTTCCGTCAGAATAAGAAGTGAAAAAAAAAAACGAAAATTAAAAAAGAAAGTGGTTGAAAATGGAGACCTTTGAATGTCTTTCTTCTGAGCCAACAAGCACTCGAGAATGCACTCTTTACAAAAGACATGACCTTTGTGGCAGCTCATGGGGTCAATAAAGGGCTTCAAGCAGAGGCAGCAAGCATCGAAGGGCTTGATGGAATCCTTGCCCAGCCTCTCCTTCTGGGTCCCATACCCTAGCTTCCGCTTCTCGTCGTACGTGAAGAACGCGAGGTCGTTGTTGTTCTTCGAATGCCTCTGAGGCATCTCTTTTTCCTCTTCCGCTAATCACAATCGTAAATTTCAGGCTCACCTGCGTCGATTCTAGCTATGGGGTTTTACAATTTGGGATTTCAATCTTCGCTCGATTCAATTGGACTTCGATATCTATTGACTTCTCAGGTCGGTAGCTTGCAGAAAGAAAAGAGTCTCTCTACAATGGGCCCAAAGGGCCTCTTTTATTGGGCCAATAGGTTTTCGTAGGCCTATTTTATGGGCTTTCTAAACTACACTCTTTTTGTCAATATTATTTTCACTACTTTTCCTTTTTTTTATTGTTAGTCCAAAATTGACTATTTTTATTATTTATTTATTCATTCTAATTAACTTAACTTTTAAGAATTATGTACATAAATTGAGAGACGTAATAAAATTGTGAAAGATTAGAAAAATAAAAGAATTGTGAAAGAAAAAGATGAAAAAATTTTATTGATTGTTGATTGATTGAATTGTAAACTATGAAGGTAAAACTAAGTATATATAGAGTATTGGCCTATGAAAGATAAAAATAGATAAAGATAAGATAAAGATAAAGATAACTAATATAAAATAAAGATTAAATTATAATTTAATTTGTGTATCCTGTTGGGCTGAATTTGTGAGTCGTGAGACGTCTTTATTGTTGTCATGGGCTAAGGTGGAAGAGTGGTTTAATATGCCCCCGCAAGCTGGAGGATGAAAGATGTCAAGAACACTAAGCATATTCAGATTAAGATGGAAGGGTTGAGAAGACAAAGGCTTGGTGAAGATGTCAGCTAGTTGCCCAGAAGAGGGAATTGGGAGAAGTTTCATCACTCCAGCTTGAGCTTTTTGTCGAACCAAGTGACAATCAACCTCTAAATGTTTGGTCCGTTCATGAAAAAC
>NC_029794.2:5258575-5260691 GCF_000816755.2 Arachis ipaensis | reverse complement strand
ATCATTGATTCAAAGATAAAGATAAAGATAAGATAGAGATAAAGATAAAGATAACTAATATAAAATAAAAATTAAATTATAATTTAATTTGTGTATTCTGTTGGACTGAATTTGTAGGTCGTGAAACATCTTTATTATTGTCATGAACTAAGGTGAAAGAGTGATTTAATAAGTTTCACTTAATAATCATTGATGCTGAAATGCTGGTAGAAATAAACTATTTTGCAAAAAGGTTGTAGGTGATTGTTAGATTCTGCCAACTATCGTGTAATATACAATTATACATGCATGACATATTTCAATTTATTTTTTCATTTATATTTTAATAATTTATTTTATATGTATTAAAACAAATAACACATAGATATTAAAATATAATATAATATTAAAAATAATTTAAATAACACATATTTATATGGAACTATATAGTAACTAATTTTATGATTAATTTTTTATGTGTGCATAATATTTTTTTATTATTGAGTCTTTCATTGTTCATATGAATATAGTTAATCAAAAAATAAAAATATTATTTGTACACTAAAATCAATTATTGAAATCAATTAGTATATATATATATAGGAATAAAACACACAATTTTCTACTTGCAAAAATTAGAGAAGCAACAATAATATTTAATTTTAATTATAATTTATTTTTTATATATTATTTAATTATTAAATTTATTTTTTATTTTATAAATTATTATTTTATTATTCATCTATCATCTTTATTAACCATTAAAAACAAAAATAACAATAAAATAGATCTTTTATTAAATGGTGATCTTCATAAATATTTTGACAATCTGAATTAACGAGTTTTTTTTTCTTGATTCTGTAAACGCTAGTAAAATTATTTTCTTGATAATTCAATCGATTGCACGTAAAATCGTGTTTTCTCAAAATTCAATTTATTGTAATTGTTATACTAGGGGTGCACAGACCCGGCCCGGCCCGAAGGCCCGGCCCGGTCCCGAACACTTTTGGGGCTAATTTGGTGTGATTTCATCGGGTTTAGAGTCGGGTAAGGGTCTCAAAAATAGACCCGGTCATTATTTCGGGTCGGGTCCGGGCCATAGCTCGGGTCACCCGAAGTTGGCCCGGTGACCCGGTCATCATACACAATTAATATTTTGTGTTATTAGTGATAGATCATGACTATTCTTATGTGGAATTTAAGTATTGTAAATCTTAATATTTTGTGTTATTAGTCATTATAAAACTATAAGTTAATGTTTTATGTTTAGAATGCATAAGACTTTAGACTAATGCATAATATTGTGTTATTTGTATTGATTTAAATATTTGGTATTATTAGACAATATTAGTATTGATTGTGGTTATACTTTAGTATTGATTGTGATTATGCTTTAATTTTGAAGAATGGTTGGTTTTTGTTATATTTTTCTAAATGAATTTTACCATGTTAAATAATGGTTGGAGTCTTGAAAATTTGGATATTTTTACATGCTAGCTTACAAGAAAGTATCAACGTAATGTAATGTTAACGGCCCGGTTTTCACCCGGTTTTTACCCGGTATAATTGTGGCCCGAAAGTGTATTGGTTTCATCGGGTCTAGGGCCGAGTTCGGGTCTAATAAATAGACCCGATATATATTTCGGGCCGGGTCTGGGTCACATCAAACCCGGCTTCACCCGACCCATGTGCACCCCTATGTTATACAATAGATTGAATTTAGCAAAATTATAAGGGTATTTTCTTGCCAATGAGTTATAGCTCAAATGGCATAATCTCCCCATACTCACTTAAGAGATTAATAAAAATATTTTCTTATTCAATCCATTGAATTTTGAATCGATTAAATTACAAGAAATATAGTTTTTCTGGCGTTTACAATCTAACGAATCGAAGGCAAAAAAAATTGATTAATGTGCATTGCCAGAATATTTATGAACGTCACCATTAATGAAAGATCTATTTTGTTGTTGTTTTGTTTTTAATTGTTAATAAATATAATGAATGAATAATAAAATAATAATTTATAAAATAAATAATAAATTTAATAATTAAATAATATATAAAAAATTAAATTATAGTTAAAATTAAATAAAAACTATTTAATAATTATTAAAAATTAAAAAAATATATGTTT
>NC_029794.2:5252782-5258566 GCF_000816755.2 Arachis ipaensis | reverse complement strand
TTTTGTTATCGAATCCTATGCCAAAACAGCATGCCACATGTTAATATAAGAGTAACGTTTGGTATATCCTACTTCCAAATTAGAATCAACGTAATATGGTTGGTCCTTGTTTTGCATTAACCATGCACCTCTAATTCAAAAAACTATTCACCTTGCAGCCTTCTGTTGCTAATTCCCTCAACATTAGTAAAATTGATCAAATCCAGAGCACATAAATCAAGACAGCCATGCTCTTATGAGCCTTTTGTTACTTCATTGGGAAGAATGGAATAAAAGAAAAGTGTTTATTTGTGATTGTTGATCAAATCAAAGTTGCAAAAATGAATGACCTGTTTTCAGGTTCCTTCAGAAAATATAGCAGTGACCTGAAGGAGGAAAGGCAGCTTGATGATGTGGAGGCTGGAAGGGAAAGCCTAAATCTGGAGAAATTCTTTGAAGAAGTGGAGGGTGTAAAAGATGAGATGAAAGTGGTTGAGAGCCTCTGCAGAAAATTGCAAGAAGCCAATGAAGAAAGCAAAACCATTCATGATGCCAAAACCGTTAAGGATCTTCGAGCTCGGATGGACAAAGATGTTGTGCAGGTCCTCAAGCATGTTAAGATCATCAAAACCAAGCTTGAATCTCTACAGCGTTCCAACGCAGCGAATCAAAACGTTCCTGGCTGTGGTCCTGGTTCTTCTGCAGACAGAACCAGGACTTCAGTGGTTAGTGGATTAGGGAAGAAGCTAAAGGACATGATGGACGATTTTCAAGGCTTGAGAGCAAGGATGCAACATGAGTACAAGGAAACCATTGAGCGCAGGTACTTCACAATCACAGGGGAGAAGGCAGATGAAGAGACCATAGAGAATTTGATATCAAGTGGAGAGAGTGAAAATTTGGTACAGAAAGCGATTCGAGAACAAGGTAGGGGTCAGATAATGGACACCATATCAGAAATTCAAGAAAGGCATGATGCTGTAAAGGAAATTGAGAAGAATTTGATAGAGTTGCATCAGGTGTTCTTGGACATGGCAGCTTTGGTAGAGTCTCAGGGGGAACAGCTTAATAACATAGAGAGTCATGTAGCCCATGCAAGCTCATTCGTTACTCGCGGTGTTTCTCAGCTTCAAGAAGCTAGAGATTATCAAACCAACTCTAGGAAGTGGTATTGCTATGCCATCATTCTTGCTATTCTCCTCATCCTTTTACTCTTGGCTCCTCTCTTGTTAAATCTTTTACCACATTTCAGAAGAAGGTGAAGGACCAGATCATCATCATCATCATGGCCATTAAGAACACATGCATGCATGCATCTCATGCACAAGTATTCTCATGTTCTTCATGGAAAGATTGCACTTAGAAATCAACTTGGAAAATCCCTATAGGGCACGCTCTGGATTTTCTTCCAAGGGCATATCAAATCTCAAACATGTGCACCAGCCCTTTTAATGTTCTGTGCCACTACCAACATGTCTCATGTTTCACAAAAAGACTTGGTCTTTGGAGGGCCAGCAATATTGATTTAATTGGATGGATTTTCTTGGCAGCCCAATTATATGTTTTTTTTCTCTCCATAGAACAACAAATTTATCATTTCTCCGGCAGAGAACCAAGGATTAGTCTGAGCTAGTAATAGAAAAAAAGGAAAAACAGTAACTTTTGTAGCAATTCAGTTATTACTCATTAGCCTGGCTTGTAGGACAGTACTCCTATCACTATAATTATGAAGAGCAAGATCCACTCCACTTTATTTACATAGTCTTATTGTTTTTCTCCCAAACATAAAGGCTCATCATTGCATAACCCATACCTTAGAGGATCTTGTGATTTGCACAAGTCATCCACATTATGAAATTATTAGCTTCAACTTTCAATATATGTTTCCTATTAGAAATTAGTTCAGAGTAAGATTTCACCCTAGTACTAGTAATAGTATAATAATGCCAAGAAAAGAAAATGAGAATAATTATAAGCACTAGTAATCTAGTATAAAGTAAGATTGGTCAAGAAGTACAAGGGAATTTAAACCGAAGAAATACACATGTAGCAAAGAGTAGTAGTTTAAACTTTAAAATTTTAAATTACTTCCCCAAATTTTAAGGTTTAGGATAAAATTATCTATTCAATATTTATTGAATCAAGTTAATCTCTAATTCATTTTATATCTTTATTTTATTTAACCTCTGTTAATTTAGACTGTTAAATTTCCCATAAGACAAAAATGTTCCGGAGACTAAAGTGATATAGTTTAGCACACCTATATGTTCAATAAAAATTTTAGAGAACAATTTGGCTTATAAAAATTAAAAGACTATTTTGTAAGTATTTACTCCAAGGAAAAGGGAACCTCTTCCATACTGAAAAATTAAAAAGCTTCAATGAACCATAACAATAAGCAATCTGTAAAAGTAATGAAATACAGCCTAAAAAATATACAAAGTTGTCAACCAAATATCCAATTTTTTTTCTTTCCTTTTCTCTCCAATCAACAACAAGAATAATAGTAAACTTGAAAAAAAAAATCACCACCAGAAAACAAACAAATCTAATCTAAAAACACAAAAGCATAACCCCCCAAACTGAATTGAGTGAATCATGAAGCAGCATTAGGCAGTGCAGCCATAAAGGAATTGTAAGAAGACTCAAGATCAAAGTGAAGCTGCCTAGCCTGCTGTTCTATCAACTCATCAGCAGCACCCATCTTTGACAACCTTCCAATCCACTCCTTCATCTTTGTCTTCCCCTCAAAATCATGCGGCAGTATGCTAAGCTTATTGAGTGAACCATAAAGGTCAGAGAGCAAAGGGTGAACCTGATCCACAGCCACCATATTGAGCTTCAATGAATCCATAGCTGTAATGAAATTCTGCACACACTCAGCCACAATGGCAGCAGAGGTTGATGCAGTAGCAGCAGCCGCCGCCCGGTGCTCCACCGTAGCCGGCACGCCAGATACCACAAGGCGGTTAATTGCTGCAGGGCAATCCATGTTGTAAGTTTGTTCAAAGTGGTCAATGCTTGGAACAATGCCTCTAAGAGTGGAAGCTAAGGTTTTGAAATGTGCTATGAGTTTCTGGCAATCCAATTCATAATCCTCTGGTGTGATTACGTCTCTAACATAGGCCTTTTCAAGCCTCTCAGTGGCCTTAACAATGGCATAAAGCTCAGCAAAGTTATCATACATTTCCCTCTCGCACTTGTCATTCCATAGCTTAACCTCCATAACTGAAGGGTCTCTCTCTATATATCTATATCTATCTATATACTTATATTTATATATGGTGAATACAAAGGTTGGTGTGTGCTTTTTACACTCTTGTGAGGGTGGAGGATTGGAGAAGAGGACGGGACACGCGCAAAGAGAAGGGTCCTTCTTTAACTGAACAAGTAAAAGCAGCAAAATAAAAGAGTTAGGTAAGTTGTAAAAGATCAAAACTCAAAAGCACAAGGGAAATGGATCTTTCATCAAAAGAAGAACAAGAAGAAGAAGAGGGAAAAAAAAAGAGCAATATGGGAAAACTGTCTAAAAATGCCAACTTTGTCTTAAAATAAAGCAAAAGCAACAAGAAAAAGTCGAGAAAACAGGATGGGCCATTCTAGGCTTCGTCAATTTTGTTCTAGACGTGGAATAAGAAGCGAAAGGGTTAGCAAGAAAAATAAGACTTTGAATTGTGGATTGGAGAGATTTTGTTGAAAGAATCTTGTGAGGAGTAACGACATGATCGTTGATGTGAAAAGAAGGCAAATAAAAACGGGAAGAAGAAAACCCCATATCAAAAATAAGAAGTTTTTACAAAATTGGGAAAATATTTACATTACAGAACCCTATAAATTTGAGGAGAGAAAGAGAGAGGAGGAGGAGGGAGAGGCTTACAAGGGTAGAAGAAGAAATAAGGAATAAGAGAAAGCGCGTTTTTGAATAGAAGAGAGTGATGGTAGCTCAAGAAGAAGAAGAAGAAGAAAGCAGATAGAGGAGTTGAGAGATGGGATGGGCAATTAATCAGGTAGGGTAGGGTGTAGTGGGGTTGCGTGTGGGGTGTCACATAATATTATTGCTGCTTACGGCATCGACGTGTAGCAGTTGAAAAAGCCTCTCTCTCTTTTTTCTCTTTTTCTCATTTCTCTTTCTATTTTTAACGTTTACTGTTACGTTACCTGTGACGACCCGCTCCATTCTTTTTTCCCTTTTCTTTGTTTTTAAAATCAACTCCGCTAGCTAACCAACTCAAATAGTTTTTTTTCCATATAAGAGTCACAAAAAAAAACTAAAATGGACTTAGTAATAAAAAGCCCAAAGAACAAAAAAACACTCCAAAAATTCATCCACTAATTATCCTAACCTCACCTTTCAATATTTTAACGAAAAAAAAACTTCACCCTTCAAATTCACATTCAGTAAAATTAAAAAATTTACGGCACAATTCTTCCTCTTCATCCCTCACTCGCTATCCCTGCTGCGTCGCCGCCATCCGCGAATAAAGTCACCGACTCACCGCCAACGTGAAACCGCCGGTGAACATTTCTTTTAATTTGTGCTTAATTGGTTAAACCGTCAAATCGAATAACCACACCTTTTAGCGCTAATTAAGGCGACTATGCATTACAAAATATATACATATACATAATATTACATAAGAAGGTTTTTACATATACCAATATAATTGACTGGTATACTGATATCCATCGATTTAGAACTGTTGAAATATTGTATAAAATTAAAATATGTTGAAGGCTCAGATGTTGCACAGCGTACCATTAGCATTGTAAAGAGTATGGTGAGTGAATAATAGAATATCCCCTTAATCGAAGAATGAATTTTAGAAATTGTAGAACCATGCCTTTAGTATACGTACCCTACCATAGCGGCTTAGTCGCTTTCTGTAAGCAGCTTCGTTGTGGATTGCAGGATTTTTTTTAGTGAAGATATGAAAATTTGAATTCGCAACTTTTTAATTGAAAATGAGAGATTATATCATTTGAGCTATTGTTTTTTGACTGGATTGCAGGATTGGTAGGTGCGAAATTAACGGACTATAGCAATTGGACTAGGATTACGAAATAAATTACGGTAAAATGAAAAAGGTGAGACATAACGTGAAAGCTGCTTTTTTTTTTTTGGTCAGTGGTGAAAGCTGCTTAAGAGCATAAGCGTGCTGGGCCAATAACAAATGGACCATCACGCACAATTTTATGACATTCACATTTGTTAAGGGGCATTTTTTTATTTTTTTCCCAACATTTATCGTATCCAAATTTTCATATGTTTTTTTAAACAACTATACAAAGCAAAGACATTACTTAACTCACTAATTTATTACAGCTGTGGGAAGACCCAATAATTTTTTCGGTACCTCAACTCTCCTTCTCCTATTTAATACCTCTCCCACTAGCCTTGCCTTCCGGCTCCAATTTTAGTAATCACAAAATACCTGGATTAGTAAGTCTAATTTATTTAGATGTAATTAAAAAATAATTGAATAATTATATATAATAAAAATTGATATTATTAAAAAAATAATTAAAATTTATTTTTATGTATATTTTTGTTCTTAATATTTTTGTCTTATTTAAGTCTCTAACGTTTTAAAATCGTCTCAATTTTATTCTGCCGTCAATTCTGTTAACCGATCTTTAACGGCAAGATAAAATTGAATCAATTTTGAAACATTAGGACGATTTAAATGTTAAAAACAACTTTAGAACTTACCCCAAACGTTAGAAATAAAAACAATACTTTACTAATTAAATAAAAATTATTTAATAATTATTAAAAATTTAAAAAATATATATTTTATTATTAAC
>NC_029794.2:5236193-5252669 GCF_000816755.2 Arachis ipaensis | reverse complement strand
ACCATTTGATATTACAAACGATTTGAAATCACCTAATCATTTGCCTTGCCTTCCCCCTCCCTTCCTCCTTTGCCACGTCTTTATCTCCGATGGCCTAAATTCTCCATCTTTGTTTCCTATTGGCCACCTTATGACCATACCAAAATTTTGACCTTTTATCTTTTTTCCCCTATTACTTTTGGAAACATATGCTTTTTTCCCTTAATCACAAACCCTTATTCAGCTCTTCGTCCTCATTAAACAATATAAAAAAACTTTGAACATAATCCAAATCCGAATTTTGGTCCAACTTTGTTATTCTCCATATTTTGAAATTGCCCGAACCAATAAGCCCATAAGCTCCAAGCCATTCACAGCTGTAGCCGATTAACCCACGTAACAACATTCAGCCAAATAGCCGATGCTTTTTCACTATACTTTTGGTTATTTTACTTACTTTTTCTGGGATCTTTCCGAAATTTCATGTCACAAAACAAGACGAAAATTTCACTGGGTACTGTGTCGTACAATTAAAGCAAATGGTATATGTGAAAATTTTCCATTTACATAATATATAATGAATGTTTAAGGTACTAATAGTACTACTAATAACGCGAAAATTGCCATAATGGCAAAGTTCGATAAGAATAATATAATATTAAAAGCAGGGACGGATCCAAAAATGATATTATGGAGGGCCAATAACACATATAATATTAAAAATTATGTAAAAAAATTATATAATATAAGATGTATTATAAAAATATACGGATAGAGAATATATTTTAAAGTAAAAAAAATATGTGTATACTTTTTACTAAATTAAATTATACATAATAACTTATTACTATTAAAAAAAGTAGGGGCCGAAGCCGTCACTCGCCCCTTACGTCCGTCCCTGATTAAAAGGTAGTGGTACACCGCTAAGATTGCCCCTGTCTTCCAATTTCTTCATCACGTTATGTCCGCGCGAATTTAATGTTCCTAACTAACACTCTCAACTGTAAAAGTTGTAAAAAAATAAAATAAAATAAAGCCTACTCGGTACTCTTCTACTCCTATATATAGTTGTTCTCATCTCACAAATATTTCATAGCATCTAAACTAAACAACAAAGCTTCCACTTTGCCATGGGTGACTTAGCTTCATTATCCGTTGCTTCATTCAATTCAATGGGCGGTGCTCATGATGAAGTGCATTGTGAAGATGATAGTGGCAACGAACATTACTGGTGGTGGTAGTAGAAGTAGTTGAAGGTGCATCACAGGTACCAATGTACCATGCTACTTCATATTTGGGGACTCATTGGTGGACAATGGCAACAACAACAATCTAAAGCCAATTACCAGCCTTATGGGATTGACTTTGGTGGCCCAACTGGAAGGTTCTCCAATGGCAAAACCACTGTTGATGTCATTAGTGAGTTTGCTTCTAACTTCTAAGTCATCTAAATTGCATGAATATCATATACTTAATTAAAATCACACACTTTTTATTAGCTGCCTTAACTGGTTTTCACATGCATGAGCTTGCTTGTTAACGTCATCTATCGTTGTCATAATCATCTTTATTAACTAATCACAATAATAATATCATCTATCTATAGTGAACTGTCTAAGATTTGACATCTTTTAATAATTTAATTTATTACATGGCTAATTAATTACCTTTAAATAAATTTATCGACTTTCTATCTAGTTAGGGCCAGTTTTTCAATCATTAAATTTGAGTTATTGTTTTATTTCATGCATGCATGCGTTCATTTTTTATTTATGCATATATATATATATATATTGACACCATAGTAGAAGGTCTTTGCCTACCCGTTACTTAAATTGAATTCCAATCACATGGGCTTGTTAGGTGCCATTTAATATGCAGTATAAGATAGAAGTCCTTTCGGTAGAAGAATTTGAAGTGCATGCACCAGCATAAAAATTATACTAACACATGCCCTTGTCAGTTTTGTCACCTTAATTATTGATGATACCTATGAATATACGTCTGTAACTTATTACCAAACAAGGAGTCAACTATGCATCAGCAGCTAGGGGTGTAAGTTATCGAACCGGACCGAAAATTATCGTAAAACCGAATCCAAAATTACAACAACCAATTTAAAAACTGAAAAAATTGGGTTTTTTTTGTTTTTTTTTTTTACAAAATCGATCGGTTTGGTTCGGTTTTTGGTTGGCTTGATAGAAACCGAACCAAAGATATACATACATTTCAATGTTTTAACCATTTTAATCTTTAACCTAACAACAAAAATCTCCAACCCCTAACCATTTTAATGTTTTTACTCTTATTATTTCAGTTTATTGACTATTTTAAACCTTTAATTATTGTGATACATATTCTTCTCATTAGGAATTAAAAACCGAAAAAATCAACTAAACTAAACCGCTGTTAATTCGATTCGGTTGTTGTAAAAATAGCAAATCAAACGGTTGTGTATCTGTAAGAACCGAACATATCGGTTCGGTTGGTTTTTGGTCCAAAACCGAACCAAACCGAACCAATAACACTCCTATCAGCAGCTGCTGGCGGAGTTAGAGAAGAAACTGGAAGGCAATTGGTACTATTTAATTTCATTTCATTTCTTCAAAAATTGTAACACCATATGAACTCATATCTTATTTACCATCAAAATGTTAGAAGATTTTTCTATTTTTGGGCAAGCAATTTAAAATAATTATGATGTAACTACCTAACATATTTTTTAGTTTACATGTAACTAATAAAAGATTGTTTTTTTTTTTTGAAGATTCTGTATAACTATGGAACAAGAAAGATTGTCCTATTTGGAGTAGGTCAGATAGGTTGTAGCCCTAATGAATTGGCCCAAAATAGTCGAGATGGTACAACATGTGTAGAAAGGATCAATTCAGCAAACCAAATGTTCAACAATGGATTGAAATCCTTGTTGATCAACTCAACAACCAACTACCCGATGCAAGATTCACCTACATCAACACTTATGGTGTGTTTCAAGATATTATAAGCAACTCTGCTTCCTATGATTTTCAGAGTTACATGTCTGCCCCCTGCAACCAGCATGCAGGAACAGAAGAGAGTACGTGTTTGGGGATGCATTTCATCCAACGGATGCTGCCAACACAGTCATTGGTAGAAGGGCTTACAGCGCTCAATGTTCATCTGATGCTTACTCTATTGATATCAATCGCTTAGCCTCTCTCTGAGAATGTTCTCTTCAATTTCTCTCTAAGTTTTAATTATTATGGCATATGTATGGGAGAGGAAATACCTCTTAAATTTTCTCTTTTCTATACCGTATCTATTCTATTAATATATAATTAATAAGAATGTAGTAAGTAGTTCATTGCTTGACAAGTGGTGGTACATGTGCTCGACAAGTGGATGTTCCTGTTAATTGACACGTGGCTTTGATTTCACCATGCAGAGATTCATTAATAAAGTGATCATCATGGTCAAACGCGGCAAAATCTTTTACTGAGTTTCAAAATTTACAGAACCTATATAAGGTTGCTACAATTAGTTTATAAACTATTTCTTTCAAACACACGTTTTAAAAGCTTATACATAACCTCATATATATTAGTTGTGTTAGAACATTTGGTTAATTCAAAGATGACAAAAGTGTTTGACAAGTTGATGGATGTCAATGCACGAAAACTTGATTGGAACTTTCAAGTTTATATTGTCCACCTCTGGGAAGTTCCAAATATATTTAATATAAATGATATCAATGGAATAGAGATGGTTCTCCAAGATATTCAGGTAAGTTTGTTGAACTTTCTTTTTTTTTATTTTAAAAGTTATTGGTTTTTTAGCAATAAAAGGTTGACAATATGGCTGAATGGTTTATAGGGTGGAAGGATCCAAGCCTCAATAACTAAACCTTTGGTCAAGAAATGGAGAGGCAAGATTCTGGAGTTCAAGATGTACATCATGACCCATTTTATTGTGGTGGACAAAAAGGAGAAAACCAGGACAACCAACAATAAATGGTCCATAAATTTCTCACATAGGACAACGGTTCAGCCTGTTGTTAAACCAAGCTATCCTCTGAAAGCATTTTGCTTTAAACCCATTCCGGAGTTGCTGGCTGCCGAAAAGCTGGAAGATTCAGTGCTAATAGGTAATACTATAACTTATGAGTTCTTTTAAGACAAGATGTGAAATGCCACCGAGTTTTCTCATTTTGTTAGTTTTCATCTTAACTTCAAATGCCGTGTAGATGTTATAGGGGAAGTGATTGGTAAAGAGGATCCAAGACAACTGATAACTAGCAAAGGAAGAGAGACAAAAAGATTGGCTGTGATACTTGAGGATCTTGAGTAAGATAATAAATGACCAGTTTTGCTTTTATCAAATACTTATTTTTACACAACTAACGACCATTTGTCTATTTGAATGCTGTGCAGAAACAATAGTATTGGCTGTGTGTTGTTTGGACATATGGTCGACCAAATACTTCCATATCTAGAAGAAGGGAGGGTGGAGCCACTAATAGATATAGCATAGTTTTTTAAACCCAGCAGGTGGAATGGTATGATTTAAATCCATTAGATGATCTATATATGGTGGCTATTAGTTGCATAAACATAATGGTTTTTGATGACTCACGACGAACTCCAAATTGTTTCAGAAAAAACATCAGTGCAAAGTCATTTCGATATATCCAAGTTACGTATTAACCCTGACCTTGATGAGGTCAAAAAGTTTCGTAACAGGTTAGTGTGACATGTAATTAGGTCGGCAATTCAATAAAATGATTTCTAATCAGATTTATTCAATCAAACATATAACTTTGTAGGAGGCTTTCTAGCAAACCATCTAATTCGGCAAGGATTAGTCAAGTTTCATCCCGTGGTCCACGTTCTGGTGCAGACGAATTAAGAAATGGGGATGTCGTAGTCAAAACAATTGAAGAAGTTTTAAGCTCTACGCAGGTGAATATAATATATACTAAAACCATGGATGTATAAAATCATTCTGGATATGATTTTTGTTTTTCGATTAATTTGTTTTCAGGAAGGACCTACATGGATTGCCGGTACTATTGTTTCGATCAATGCTGGGAAGGATGATTGGTTTTATAAATCCTGCCGAAAGTGTCCAAAGAAGGTAGACACCCCAATCGGCAACAGATATGAGTGTGAAAAATGTGGCCACACTCACGGTAGCGCATCATTTAGGTGTGTTATATAATCTAAATATAATAGGTGGATGTCATTCTGTTGAATCTGGTCTGGGTATAAGTGTTGAGTATTATATGAGTTTAAGTGTTGAATGAGTTTAAGTGTTGAATCTGGTATGAGCTTAATTGGCATTTTCTTTCAGGTTCAAGGTTGAGGTAATGGTATATGATGGAACAGGAAGCTTGATGTTGCTGATGTGGGACAGGGAGACGGTACAATTTTGTGGGAGGCAAGCTGAGCAAATCAAGAATGAGGAAGTAATTCAAAACATTCATTAGTTTTTGTTTCTCTTATATGTTCATCACAATATTAATTTTTGAATCTACACATTTTAATTAATCTGAGCGGGCAAAGAAATATAATAAGAATGATATATTGTAGTATAGGCAATACCTGATAATTAGAATACGCATCTATACAAGTATTATGGTGTAGGCAATACCTGGTGAAATGTCAAAAATATCAAAAAATGGGTATATAATTACTTGAGATGAAAAAATAATTAGCAGATGAAGTATTAAGTTATAACTTATATACAAGTAACAAAATTGTACCAGGAAATTGATATTTGCTTCAGTAAAATTAGTGTAATAAGCATTTTAATTTATATGGTTTATTCTTATTAACAAAATAATATATGATGTGTTCTTATTAATAAGTGATGGATATATCAGAATATATAAATTTGACTAATTAGGTGGAGCAAAATATGATATGGTGGAGCAGATTTACATAAGATATAACAAAGTACAAATTTTCAACATATAGAAGAAAGGATTCACGCTGAGATTTCTCTTTAACGATGCCTTAATTGGAATGAAGAATTGGTTTAAATGTGCAGCTTAAATTGTAGTAAATTTTGCTTCAAATTATAGGAAACTAATACATCTTTATGACATATCACATGTTCTTTTGAAAACTAACAAGTCCAAACCTGTTGATGGATGAAGAGTTATATCAGCTAAAAAACACATGCAGATAGAAATCACATGGCAAGAAGACAGACAGCCATAGGTGAAAGAGATCAAGTTTAATTGATAGATTGACTCATGGCCATCAATGAGGTTTTAAGTATTTTTTAGATACACACTATATCAACTTTTGTACTTATAGCTATAGCCACTAATACGTTTAAGATAGATGACAGGTAGCAGTGTTCATTTTTCAACATAGTTAAAAAGTAAAATATATACTATATGTTGAAGCATAGCCCAAAATGCTTAAATTTCAAACATCAAAATGACAAATCTAAAAGTACTATGACCAAAATGGTTAATTGTCATTTACTACAAGCTTGATATTCGTGTAGCAAGTAAGGATGAGCAAAAGAAGAGAGGTAGCCATAGGTGTAAGAGATCAAATTCAATTGACAGATTGACTCGAGACCAAGAATGAGGTTATAAGAATTTTTTGGATACACACTATATCAACTTTTGTACTTATAGCTATACTCACTAATACATTTAAGACAGATGACAGGTAATGGTGTCCAATTTTTAACACAGTCAAAAAGTAAAATATATAGTATATGTTGAATCATATCCCAAAATGGTTAAATTTCATATCAAAATGACAAATCAACAGGAACTATGACCAAAATGGTTAATTGTCATTTACTAAAGTAACCTCTTCATTCTCTTTTACCAAAGTTTCCAGTTTCCTATTGATGTTTATAGGTTCAACCTCTCAACGTTCCACAGTGAATTTTAACCTATTCCTCTTCTCATGCAAGGCTTTTAGTTACACCTCGAATTCATTGATTTCTTTTGACATCTCATTGACCCTTTCTTTTCCTTTAGAAATTAAAGCAAAAAAGTGTCCCTGTTTGGCCTTTGCTACTTTTAATTTCTCTTGAAGTCCATTCTTTGAGTCAATCAATCTTTGAGGATTGTCTAACACTTCTTGAACAGGTGTAAAATCATTGAGAAAATCTTCATAAAAGTGACTAATCTCAGAAACCAAAGAGTGAAGATCTTTAGGAACGTGTGATTACTCTATTATTTGGCCTAATTGAGCCACATAGCCAAGAAGCTGATTCTTCATGTTAACATATCTCTCTCTTTCTATATATATATATACTAAAGTGATGATAAGATTGATAGATGTAGCCACAAATAAGTCTATTCTAAGTGACAGGTATTATCAATAGATTTTTGAAATAATCAACAAGAAAAATATACGGTCTTAGTTGAATAATCACAAAAAAGATTAACTGCTATACATGCCAAGGATCTCTCAAAAGAAAGTATGAATGAATTGATTAATTGTCATTGTGGAGAAGGTTGATATTTGTGTAAATTTATAAAAAAAAAAAGGGATAAAAAAGGCCTAGATTCATAGAGTATAAAAAAGTGACACTTTCGCAGTCTATTATCGAAGCTTATCATATAAGTTTAATGTTTTAGTAGTTGGTTGAAATAAAGTGATTTGATGAATTTCTTTATGTTCAAATCCCCAAATAAAATGGGTAAACAAATCAGGAGATTGTACTAGGTTTAAAAAATTTCAAACAATGTGTATTATAACATCTAATGGTCAATAATGTATATCAAGTAGAGAATGCTTTGGTAGAAATATGATAAGGATTATTTCCTAATGGAGTAAGACTTGATGGTTTTAGCAAATAGTGGTTGATCAAAGTGTATTCTTTAAAGTGACATAGGTTAATGTCCCTTGGATAAAGACTACATACATCATTATCATCAAAGGATTATTTAATGGTATTTTAAAAATCTGATTTAGTATAGCTTTGTCAGCACTTATACACTATTATGTGTAAACACAAATTTGTAAGTAGCATAGCATGTCTATTAAAGAGCCACAGGTGTCCAGCGTAATATATATCAATAATAGTCCATAAATAGTACTTGAAATTACATTTGACATTGAGTAGGCCAGAGGCCAAAATATACATATACATATTTACTTAACTTATTAAGGTTATTACCCAGCAAATCACACTTTTTGGCGGTGAGGTTTAACTTTATCAGCTAGGTAATGAGTGTTAACATAATATAGTAGGTCAATTTTCTTACCAATCTTATCAATATTATGTGAGCAATCAGAGATTAAGCAATTTTTTTAGGTAATCGTGCCAACAAAATGACGAAAGTGTAAGTGTGTAACCTGTTAGCAGTATAAGCTAAAAGGAAGCATTGGAAAAACCCAATACACAATGTGACCCACATAGCAGTGGAGAAATTAGATTATAATTATACTTCATAAATACAATTTCAAAAAAGGATGGTCCAAACAAAACTATCTTAATAATGTTGTATATAAACAATATTAAAGACAGAGCGGTGGGTGCAAAACAGAAGCTACATTCTATCTTCCTAAAAATTATTAGCCAAAACTTAAACTCTTGCATACCAATAATGAGTGATTTTCTACCCACGAGGACTCCTCCTCCTCATCTTGGTGATGAGGACCTGATATGGAAAATACTTGTGAAGGCTGACCCGAAGATGGTCGGTAGGTGCATGACTGTAAGTAGAGCTTGGAACTTCAAGCTCTGCACACCAACATTTGTGAAAGAAAACTACAAAGAAAACAAGGAACGGAATAAGAGTGTTATCATTGGGATAGGCTATCCTCCGAGCAATCAAAACTCTTTATGGTTTATTAGAGCCTTTGTGGATGACGGCCGTCAGGTGCAATTCAACGTCCCGATGGATATAAACCAATTTGGTTTTTATGCCGTTATCGGCTCTGATCACGGAAATATATGCTTGAGGATCTCAATGGGTGGCCTTAATTCAAGGTTACTAATTTGGAATCCTCTTACAAGCAAGAGGTGATATGCAACAGATGAATCTATCAAGCACCTCGTGCACGCTGTTTCTAGCTATGCATTTGGCTTTCTTCAAGACACGGTTGAGTATAGGATTCTCCATATATGGAAGAAGAGTTTCTCACAGAAAACACTTTCATGACCTCTGTACACATCCTTTGAAAGATGCTGGAATCAATCCGGGACATTCGACATAAATGTGCAGAAAATTGAGCCCAAGTATGTTGTCAATGATGGCATCTTCTATTGGATAGGGTGGGAAGGTCCTAACTTCACCCATCCAGAATCAATAATTATGTTCAATCTCCTACAAAGGATGTTTCATGAGGCTACGATACCCTCGCAAGTCCCATCTGATTACAACGGTTTAACTCACTTCAATGATGGAGTATGTTTCATTTCATATCACAATGTTGAGTTTACAAGGCAGGTCTTGATTTGGTAGTTGAAAAGCGACTGGGACCATAATCTTCAGTGGGATAAGATGGTAAGGGTCTCTGGATTTGGCATTCCGTACACTCCAACTTTGTTCATTGGGAATGATATCTTATCATTCATAGAAGCTCGAAGCGGTCATAGGGGTTCAAATGACACAGAATGTACTGATGTTATAATTTCAAGACTCAAGTACATGGAAGGAAAAAGGGAGAATATGGTTCACCGCACTTGGCAGGAACATGTGAATGTGAAAAAAATCACATTGCACCATGAAGGACTCTTTATGGTGTAGTTTATAACTAAAAAGTTTGATTAATCACTAAGATATATCTGTCTGTTGTAATGTTTCTGCTATAGTTGATGGTCGCCAAGTTTAGTTTATGTAGTTTCTACCTAAGTATGTCATGGTTTATGTGTCTTGATATCATAGAATAGTCTTAGATCAATACCATCCCCCTCAAAGTGGAGCTATCAGGTTACTTCCTTTTAGGAATTGGGTAAATTATGAATATCATGTTTTTGGAATGCAAAAGTGTTTGTTGTCACTTAGCTTTTTAAGTTATAATCCACAACAATTTATGAAATTTTAGATGGTTTTTAATAAAGACAATGCCTTCAGCATTAGGATGTTGATTTTCAAATGCAAGAAAGGTAAACCTCCATCATAGGATTTTCATACAGTTGACTAACCTGAAGTTGTGAGTTATTTACATGGTCATGATTGAGTTTGACAAAAAAGATGTTAAGATTTAAAATGGTATAGATTTTTTAGTGCAGCAAATTTTTTCACATATTTTTATTTTTTATACTTCTTCATGGATGAATATAAGCCCATAAAAAATATGTTCCCAGTTAGAGTTACAAATGGATCAAGAAAAAAGAAGTTGACAAATAGTTATAACTAGCATGCAAACAAGTCACACTCATATCCAATGAACACAATTATACCAAAAAATGGAACAGGATCGCATAACTACTCCTAAAAATTATGTACTCGATGGTATAAATTGGTAAATGCCATTTGTAAGTGGATCACATATTGACATACAAATTAGACCCAAAAAATGTTCAGAATAAAGATGCTGAAAATTTTATATTGCATCAAATTTGTCCGCACAATTCAGTTTTTTACACTTATTGATGGATTGATATAAGGTCTTAAAGAATATGTTCCCAGCTTGAATTACCAAAGATTCAAGAGAAAGAAAATTGACAAATAGACTGATTTAATTACTTAGATTTATCGGGCATTAACTTGCAATAATGAAAAATATAGGTACTAGATAACATAACCCAACTCAAAACATAGTTATAACTCACATGTAAACAAATCGCATTCATATTCAATGAACACAATTATATCAGAAATGGACTAGGACTCCATAGTTACTCCTATAACATATTTACTTAGTGCTATTAATTGCTAGATGCCAATTGAAAGTGGATCACATATTGATTTCAAGATAGATTGTAGCAACTTGATTTCCTAAATTCTCTTGCGACATAAAATGTTATCAAAGTATTGTGTTTCAAAGTTATTTTAAAGTTATTCTATGCTCTTATTGATAAAATATAACATGTTTTATCAATCAAACTTTTGGAAAGGGGGAAAAATTAAATAAAACAGTCAATGTAGACGAGTTAATTTATGATGAACTAAATGTAAAAAATAAGAAATGTTAGTTAATTTGAGAGTTTGGTAGAATAAATGTGTTTGAATGACCATCAAATATATGAGTCACATTGCAATAGGCCTTAGACAAAACACATAATGAAAATTCTGAGTTGACTAATCTAAGCTTGAACAAGGAACCCGAAGGACAATTAAGTGAAAGGCACCACATGAATGGTTAGCTATCAAAACTCCTATTCAAGTAAGAAAATAGATCTTCATGGTATGGATGAACATTAACTACGACATAAGACATTTTATACTTATCTATTCATCATTGATATGGTGGAGAGAGCACCAAAGATGGACGAGAATGAGAACTCTGTCCAATCTTCAAGTGAACAATGTGCAGTTATTTTCAATGGAAGGACCCCAATTGCAGAAATCTGGTTCAATACAAGAAACAATATTCAAGGTAAATTGACATGCCAACTTTTAAATCTAAACAGATAAGTATTTTGCTAATTTTTTTTAAGATAGAATATAGGTCATGGGCAAATGTATGTGTATTACAACTACCGGGTTTGGAGGTTATTTTTTCAGTTTAACCATGAAGGGAACATAGATCTGCTCAGAAGAATAATGGTATTAGTATTTAATGTTAAATTCAACCTATTAACTTTGCAGTAGACGAAAGGATCGGTGGTTTCAGGAATAAGAGGAAGGTCGATGAGTACTGCATCAACAAGTGGTTAAGGCTCACAAAGAGGGAAGGTAGTAGCTCTTTAGCTTACGAAAAAACTCAACAAAAAGAAACCAAGGGCATCCCACCTCCAGGTTAGAACCGTTTAAATTCATACAAGTGCATAACGAATTTTATTGTAAAGAATAGATACCGTTTTTTGGATAATATAGGTGAAATTCTAACTATTTAATCAATAAATGCAGGATTGGTTTCCCTCGGCCTTACAAGTTTAGAGGAACAACCACATATAATTTTAGATACCAGCAGAACCAGAAGTTTTAGAACAACAAGTGATGTTGCACAGCCCACAGACATTAATGGTTGTCAAGAAATTCTGACAACAGAGGATTCATCATTGTTGGAATACAATACGGTGTGTCAGGTTACTCCATCAAAAGGTAATGAGCATAAACCAAGGTTTTGCAACAGATGAGTCCCATGATTATACATGTAACAATAGAGATGAATTTTATTACTAGATGATGCAAAGCTTGCTAGGATGGAAAGAGCATTCAAGATAGCTAAGAAGAGGAAGCGTATGGAATTTGCTTTGCCTCAAGGTAATCTAACCAGAATCTGAAGTTATATTATCTGAAGTAATATCATTCTTTAAAATTAGGGGCAACATAATACGTTACATGAGAATAATAGCAAGGATTTTTAAATTTTAAGAATAATAGAAAAATACTCTATATCATATGTTATAACTTTGGTGGTAACAAAAATTCATTTGATTTAAGAATGTTGAATTAATTGACTTATATGATTAAAAATTAAATTATATAGGTTGTAGTAAAGACAATATAAGCACTGCCACTGATGGATTGAGTCAAGTGTTGGCATCCAGGGCACTAGGTATTCAATTTTATATATAATAGTCACTATTAGTTGCCACCACATGTATAACTCATTGGAATACTTTGTGGTTGTTGAAGGTACTGTAAATGCTTGGGAAGTTAAACAATCAACTTCCTATTCAGAGGATAAGGAAAATCATAATAACAATAATGTGGTTGACCAGATAGATATAAATCAAGAAGAAAGTACTCATTGTCGTCAAAACCAGGTTAAGAGTAATGTTTCTGGAACAATTTCGTCAGCAAGCCAATCGACACTAAGCCCACTATCAAAAGGTAACGCTACAGTAATAAAACTCACATATATTTAATAGATAGCTATCCCTATAAACTGATATCAAAATTAAAGAGATTTATACAGAGTCAGCAAGGCACGCGAGACTTGAAAGAGCACTCAAGTTACTTAAGAAGAAAAAGGAAACTATAGTATCACAGAACCAAAAAGGTATAGCTTAACTATGTATTTAAATAAAAGCACCACAGTAGTCATGTTGATGATAGAGCTTGGAAAATGCTGATTACTATAACTATGCAGTGAAAGGATCCATATATTTACAAGGGTTTACTAATGGTTGCAGGAACCATTTCAGCGATCACATTCACCACACAAATCACCAATGTTACATCAATGGAAGGTATCAAAAGATTTTGGATTAATTACATAGTTAACTCGAATGAAAGTTGTTACATGTTATATGGATAAATAAGAGTGGAGCTGCTAATAATCAGGATATTATTAAGCATATTCAAGTTGATAAAGGTATAATGTTACAATTCATTATGGTTCTTAAGATAAGTAATAAAAACGGTATCCTAAAATGAACTTTTTTGTGTGTACTTATTGATAATCCTCCAAATAGATTTAACAAGATTGGCTAGAAGGTATCGAAGGCAAATAATGGACACAAGAAGGACCCCTGAAATCTCAAACCATGGCCAAGGTGCGGTGTATTTTGTGTATGTAGTGTGTTTTTTTAGTTTAGAGGATTAATAAGAATTTATATCCACAATCATTTCCATCTAACTAATATTATTTATCTCAGATATTTGTAATACGAGGTAGTATTAACAAAGTTAGATAAGTGGATCGTTGCCTATCTGATTGTATCTTAATAATTATACAGGTGGAGAAAAACACAAATCGGCCAACAAAGGTGGAGCAATACGAAACACAAAAGACAAACGAGGTACAATGTTTAAACTAGAGTTAGACCAGCGCGTTGTGCAAAGTAAATTGAATGTGATATCTATGAAAGGAATGAACTAAAAAAGACTTCAGAACTAATATTAAATCTATTTCTATTAAGTTAATTTAAAAATTATTTTTGCTTAAAAAATTACTTAAGTAAAGTAACTAATTGGTTACATCTATAAATTAAAACTTAAAAGTAACTATTCATGCAACTTATAAGAATAAAATAAAGTGAGAATGATTTATATTTGACTAACCAATTTATATGTATTAAAGAAAAATAATATTAATTACTATTAAATATATGAAGTAACTTTTACTATAAAAGGAAGAGACTAAAACAAGATTAAAAAAATAAGGTTAAACACACAAAAAGAATAAAAAACGATGTGAAAATAAAAAAATTAAAATAACAATTTGACCAAATTAAACATCAATATTATAAAACTATATCATATATCAAGAATTAATTGTACCATTCCTTGAACTAAAAGAGAGAATGGTTTATATTTGATTGACCAATTTATATGTATTGATCTTAAAATATTATTAATTACTATTAAAGATACAAAGTTACTTTTATAAAAAAAAAAAAAACACTAAAAAAAGGTAAAAAAAAGTAAGGTTAAACACTACACGGAAAGAATAAAAAGGGATATACAACAACAACAACAACAACAACAACAACAACAACAAAGCCTTGTCCCACTAAGTGGGGTCGGCTACATGAATCAAACGACGCCATTGTGCTCTGTCATGTATCATGTCTACAGAGAGACCGTTTACATGTAGATCTCGTTTGACCACCTCATGGATGGTCTTCTTAGGTCTTCCTCTGCCTTTCGCCCTTTGTCCATCTTCCATCTCATCCACCCTCCTGACTGGATGTTCTATCGGTCTTCTTCTCACATGTCCAAACCACCTGAGACGCGATTCAACCATTTTTTCCACAATGGGTGCTACTCCAACTCTCTCCCTTATATCTTCATTCCTTATTTTATCCAATCGCGTATGACCACACATCCATCTCAACATCTTCATCTCTGCCACACTCAGCTTATGTTCGTGCTCCCCTTTAGCCGCCCAACACTCCGTACCATACAGCATAGCCGGTCTTATAGCGGTGCGATAGAATTTACCTTTAAGTTTTAAAGGCACTTTTTTGTCGCATATAAAACCAGATGCACTCCGCCATTTTGACCAACCTGCTTGGATCCTCAATCTCTCCATTATCCTGTATGATGCACCCAAGATACTTAAAACTTTTAACTTTTTGTAGGATGTTTTCTCCAATCTTTACCTCTATATTGGGGTTTTCCCTTCTCAAACTGAATTTACATTCCATATATTCTGTCTTGCTACAGCTTATGCGCAGACCATATACTTCTAGAGCTTCTCTCCATAACTCCAACTTCTTGTTTAGGTCTTCCCTCGACTCTCCCATAAGGACGATATCATCGGCAAAAACCAAAATGACAATTTAACTAAATTTTTTATATAGCAGTTTTAAAAATTATATAATATATCGAGAGTAAATTGTTACATTTCTTGAAATAAAAAAGAGAGGATGATTTATGTTTGAGTAACCAATTTATTGTATTCAAGACAAATAATATTAATTACTATTGAAGATATAAAGTAACTTTAATAAAAAAAAAAGGGACTAAAAAGAGGTAAAAAAAAGTTGGAATCAACATTACATAGATAAAATAAAAAGTGTTGTGAGAATAGAAAAACTAAAATGACAATTTAATCAAAATATTTATATAGTAGTATTAAAAAATATATAATATATCAAGAATTAATTGTACCATCTCTTGAACTAGAAAGAGAGAATGATCTATAATTAACTAATTTATATGTCTTTCAGAGAAATAATATTAATTACTAATAACATATAAAGTAACTTTTATAAGAAAAAAAAAGACTAAAAAGAGGTTTAAAAAAAGTCAGGTTAAACACTACAAAAAGAAAATAAAAAGCGATGTGAGAATAGAAAACTAATTTGACAATCTAACTAAAATGTTTATATAGCAGTATTAAAAGCTATATAATATATCAAGTGTGAATTATACCATTTTTTTAAATAAAAAAAAGAGGATGATTTATATTTGATTAACCAATTTATATGTATTAAAGACAAATAATATTAATTACTATTAAAGGTACAAAGTAACCTGAATAAAATAAAAAGACTAAAAAGAGGTTATAAGAAAAAAGTTAAACACAACACAGAAAGAATAAAAAGCGTTGTGAGAATAGAACAACTAAAATGACAATTTAACTAAAATATTTATATAACAATATTAAAAAATAGGTTTAATTACTCTGCTGGTCCCTATAGTTTCGCAAAATTTTCAATTAGGTTCCTATACTTTTTTTTTTCTTTTAATTGAGTCCTTGCAACAAATTTCTTTTTTAATTGGGTCCCTACACTTTTTTCCCTTTTATTTAGGTCCATGTACCAATTCTTTTTTTTTTAGTTGGGTCCCTATAAAATTAAGCCAATTACTAATAAGAGGGACTTAATTGAAAAAAAAATTGGTGCAGGGACCCAATTAAAAAGAAAAAAAGTATAGAGACCTAATTAAAAATTCCATGAAATTATAGGGACCAACAGAATAATTAAACCTAAAAAATGTATAATATATCAAGAAATCATGGTTGCTTGCTT
>NC_029794.2:5205603-5236168 GCF_000816755.2 Arachis ipaensis | reverse complement strand
AGGGTTAATCTATTTCAAAAGTAAAATATTTTTTTAATAAAAAATAAATAGATAATTAAATAAATATTATTTTTTTTAAGATTTCGCTCTTCCTTTATATATTACAATAGATATTTTTATTTTGTTATACAATAATGCCTAAAGTTGACAATCAAGTACATAATGTAATCAAAATATATGAAGTTATTATAAAGCAAAAATTGGTACTTTGTATATCAGGTTCGGGAAGGGCACAAAGAAAAAGATCTATTGAAGTGGACAAAGACTCTTGCAAGCAAAACAATGGTACGAGGCACATATATTATGGTTAATCTTTGGTACAATCTCTACTTTATCATACTATCAATTCATCAAATCGAGATAGATATATTTGCAAGACCCACAATTGGTTATTCATATTAAAATAGGACAACTTATTAGTCATTGAATCAGTTAATTTATGACTAAATTATATTGCTTTGCCCAACTGATTATAAAGTAGCGTCATCTTAGTGCAAGCAACAATGCCTAACACAGATGGTTATTTTATTGAATGGTTAACCGAATGGATGAATAAAATAGGTGTCTTTAAAATAGAATAATGTTTAATCCCAGTTGTATCCAAGAGCTGACAATATGATTAACATTTGTTAAAATCCTTGAATATGCAAAGTATGTGCACATTGGATCTGCCATGTACGAATGTGAGCATTGTAATGCTCTATATTGGTATGATGAAAGGTCAAATAAAAGTTATAATACATCTGAACCAAAATTCTCATTATGTTGTAAAGGAGGACAAGTTCAACTTCCCCAATTACAAGAGCCTCCTACAGTATTGTATGATTTGTTGTACAATAATAGCACTAAGAGCAAACATTTCAAGGAGAACATTAGAGCTTATAATAGCATGTTCTAGTTCACTTCAATGGGCGCGAAGATAGACCGTGGAATAAGTAAGACAAGAGGTCCACCAACATTTATCTTATGTGGAGAGAATTATCATCTAATGAGTAGTCTCATTCCACCAGAGGGAACTGCTGCTAAATTTGCCCAATTGTATGTATTTGATACCCAGAATGAGATTCAAAATCGCATGGCTGCTATTCGGTAAGCTTTTAGATGTATGGATGTTTAGTGTACTAACATATGTTGGTTGTTATCTACTAGAATGATCCTAATATTATTAAAAGTACTTATTTTGTTATGGTACATAGGGGTGAAGATCATAAAGAGATACATGAGGACGTTGTCAGAGAATTAAAACAGATGCTTGATGAGAACAATGCCCTGGTCAAGGCATTTCACATGGTCAGAGAGTTTGTCGCAAAAGAATCTAATACTACAGTAAAGCTCAGGCTTTTGGGTAAAAGGGGTAAGGATGGTAGGAGATACAACTTGCCCACAATAGATGAGGTTGCTACATTAATAGTAGGAGACTTTGACATAAATAAAACTGATAGGGACATCGTGGTTGAGACACAAAGCAAAAGATTACAAAGGATTAATCAACTAAATCCAGCCTATTTGGGTTTACAATACCCATTGTTATTTCCGTTTGGAGAGGATGGTTACAAGGAAGACATAGCTCTCAACAAGCGTAAGCAAAGTGGTAGTAAAGGACGTCAAGAGGTTTTGATGAGAGAATTTTTTGCATTCAGGATACAAGAAAGGTTAGCCGATGGCTTTCCTTTGTTATATTCTAGGTGATTATTCCAACAATTCCTGGTTGACGGGTTTTCGATGATTGAATCGTCCAGATTAAACTATATACGGCTTGATTTGAAGAAACTTAGATGTGAAATGTACAAGGGTATAAAGAAAGCAGTTTTGTGTGGGGAAACAACACCATCGTTGCGTGGCAAACGTATTATATTGCCATCCTCATTTACAGGTGGTCCAAGATATATGTTTCAGAACTATCAGGATGCAATGGCAATATGTAAGGTTGTGGGATATCCAGACCTCTTTATTACATTCACATGCAATCATAAGTGGCCTGAGGTTGAAGACTTCCTTAAGAATAGGGAACTAAATGCAGAAGATAGACCCGACATAGTATTCAGGACATTCAAGGCCAAGCTAGATCTGTTGATTAAAGATATCAGAGTGAACAAAATTTTTGGCAGGGTTTGTGCAGGTAATTTCATGTTTAAAAATCAAAAGCATTCCATTAATTATTTATTTAATCAATAGGTATTAACATTCAGTACCCATGCCATCAGTTTTATATGAGTTTGCTGATATATGTACTATTGTTGGCACAGTTGTATATACAATCGAGTTTCAAAAGCGTGGATTACCACATGCACATATACTATTGTTCTTACACAAGGATGACAAGTTTCCGTCAGCTGAAGATATTGATAAGATCATATCTGACAAAATTCCAGATAAGGAGTTAGACCCTGAATACTTTGAAGCTGTGGAGAAGCACATGATGCATGGTCCATGTGGGTTAGTGTGGAAAGATTCACCATGCATGGACAATGGCAAATGTATCCGTCACTTCCCTAAGCGATTTGTGGATTGCACAACTATTGATGATGATGGGTATCCAGTATATAGGCGCAGGGAAGATGGAAGAAGTATCAACAAGTCTGGGGTTTACCTAGATAATCGTTATGTGGTTCCACATAATAGGCTTCTCCTAATGAGATACGGAGCCCATATAAATGTGGAGTGGTGCAATCAATCAAGATCAATAAAATATTTATTCAAATACATGAACAAAGGCCATGACCGCGTAACTGCTTCTTTCTATAAAAGTGCAACAGAGGACGCTGAGTTAGATGAACATGATGAGGTGAGTATGTATTATGATTGTAGATACATATCACCATGTGAAGCAGCCTGGAGGATTTTTGGTTTCAATATCCATTAAGAGATTCGTCGGTTGTGCGATTAGGTTTCCACTTACCTAACGAACAGAATGTCATCTTCAAAGACCACGAAAATCTTGATGATGTTGTTAGAAAAGCATCGGTGAAGGAGTCTATGTTCCTTGGATGGTTTCAAGCAAATAAGCACTATGCAGAAGCAAGGGCACTGACATATGCAAAGCTTCCAACTAAATTTGTATGGAAGCCAAATGAGAGGGTGTGGTTGCCTCGGAAATCACATTCCGTTATCGGAAGGATTTTCTATGTACCTCCAGGATCCGGTGCAGTTATTACCTACGACTTTTACTTAATTTTGTTAGGGGACCAACTTCTTATGAGGAGATACGTACTATAGATGGTATTTTGTATGATACATTCAAGGATGCCTGTTACGCATGTGGCCTTCTGGATGATGACAAAGAATATATCGAGGCAATAGAAGAAGCAAGCCACTGGGGATCGGGCACATACTTGAGGAAGTTGTTTGCAACGCTTTTGTTTTCAAATTCAATGGATTCATCAGAACATGTTTGGCAGAAGACATGGACTCTATTATCCGATGACATACTTCATAGACAGAGGAGCCTTCTTGATAATCCAGTTTAGTTATAACTCAGTCTAACTTCTTTTGTATCTTTCCGAAGGCTTAATATGTCTATATTGCTAACATATTAATTTACTTTGTCAAACAAAAATGCTATATTGATAATGTCATATTAGACTGATAGATTTATAGATACATATTGGCAGATTATAGACAATTAGTGTTTAGAATTAAAATAATACAAAGAATGAGAAGTTTTTTAGTATCCAGGTTAATTGTAAGTGAACTTACC
The DNA here is from genome assembly GCF_000816755.2 of Arachis ipaensis. NCBI lineage: Eukaryota > Viridiplantae > Streptophyta > Magnoliopsida > Fabales > Fabaceae > Arachis > Arachis ipaensis. The sequence continues at coordinate 5,232,471 of NC_029794.2, read as the reverse complement.
TATGTTATAAGATATAATTAAAAGTTAAATGATTAGAACTAAAATTTTGTGTAGGGGCAAGCAATATAATCTTTTATATTGCTATTTGAGATTAATGTATTTTTCAAGTTGTCATCATGGAAGAATGAACAATAAAATATACTATTAATTGTTTCTATTTGTAATGTGGTTACATAATTGATATCATTGACCAAGATTCATTAACCTGAATTTTTGCTACATATCAACAGAGTTGTTCCTTACCAATGATGAACTGAAGGACTTGACGCTTATAGAAATTGAGAGAATTCTCAACTCATACAATAAGAGCCTTAGAGATTTCCCTCCAATGCCAATTCCAGATACAAGTCAATTGAATAGTCAATTGTATGCTGATGGAATGAACAGGTTAATATGCGATGAGCTCCGTTATGACAGAAGACAGCTAGCTCTAGACCATACCACGTATTTGCAACAACTAACCGATGAGCAAACTGTCGTGTGCAACGCAGTAATAGATGCCATTGAAAGTGGGAGGGATGGAGTCTTTTTTTTTGTATGGTTATGGTGGGACTGGCAAAACATTTGTTTGGAAGGCTCTAGTAGCTGCACTAAGATCTAGATCACAAATTGTACTTACCGTTGCATCGAGTGGGATTGCATCTCTTTTATTACTCGGTGGTAGGACAACACACTCACGTTTTGCAATTCCATTGAATCTAGATGAATTCTCAACATGCAACATAAGACAAGGAAGTGCATTGGCTAAGCTGTTAATAAAGACAAGGCTTATCATCGGGGATGAGGCTCCTATGGTAAATAGATTTTGCATTGAAGCCCTTGATAGGACAATGCGCGATATTTTAAGATTCAAGAATCCAAACAGCCTTGATCAGCCATTCGGTGGGAAGACAGTTGTTTTTGGGGGTAATTTCCGACAAATTCTGCCGGTGATCCCTAAAGGGACACGTCAAGAGATTGTTAATGCCACGATAAACTCATCATACATCTGGAATAATTACAAGCTATTGACTTTGACAAAAAACATGAGATTGAAAACAGGTGATAACAACCCAGGGTCGTTTGAGTTAAAAGAGTTTTCTGATTGGATATTTGGTATTGGTGATGGGAGTCACGGAACTGCAACAAATATGTGCCAAAGGATTGTTATACCAGACGACATCTTGGTTAAAGACTGGGATGACCCTATTGAGGCTATTTGTAAGGTAACTTATCCTGAACTTTTTGATGGAACCATTATTGATGAAAAACTTGAAGACTGAGCAATACTTGCACCAACATTACAATTAGTAGATGAAATAAACCAATTCATAATGAGTTTAAATCCCGCTGAAGCACAGGCATACTACAGCTCAGACAAGGCATGCCCAACCGAGTCTTATAATGACCTATTGGCATCCATTCACACTCCTGAATTTCTGAATACAATTAGATGTTCAGGAGTGCCTATTCATGAGTTGACATTAAAGGTCAGAACTCCTATCATGCTTTTAAGAAATATTGACCACGCGACAGGATTATGCAATGGTACACGCTTGGTTGTGACTAAGCTTGGGAAACACATAATAGAAGCACATAGCAGTGTTGGAAGGAACAAAGGTCAGAAGGTTTTTATTCCCAGGATGACTCTAAGCCCATCCGATCATCGAATACCATTCAAGTTCCAACGAAGATAGTTTCCTATAATGGTATCATATGCGATGACTATCAACAAAAGTCAAGGTCAATCACTACCAAAGGTTGGTGTAATACTTAAAAAACCTGTATTCACACATGGTCAACTATATGTTGCAGCATCTAGGGTGACACAGAGGGCAGGGCTTAAGATACTTTTATGTCATGGTGAGGAAAATCATACAAAGACAGATAACGTTGTTTTTAAGGAGGTGTTTAGGAATGTTATATGAACAAGTATACTTAAGCAGCAGTATCAACTACATTCTCATATTCTGCACAGTTTTTGCAACAGAGCCGATTTGATCCAGGTAATACCTTTTCTGCTAGCTCTATTTTTTCTTTTTCTCCATTTTATGACATCAACACATACTAATTGGAAGCAATAAATAATTTATTTAATCTAGATAGGTATTACTAAATCAGTTGCCAATAAGTACACTTCTTCAAAAAATGTATGATATATGAAACTTATGAATCCTAGCCAATTAGTCTTTCACGAAACTAACACAGCAGATAAGCAGAAAATAACATTGTTCTACAGGACATCATGTTGATTTATAGATGAGTGTCAAATGAGCTAGGAGAATTAATTGCAAACATAAGAGTGTTTGCTCATAACTGAAAAAACTCACCTTGGTATGTGACAACAAGTTCTCCTGATTAGGAGCTAATATGAATCTTCACCAAAACCTTTAAGTCCTAATAAATACCAATACAAATGAAGGTCCGTAAAAATCATTGAACCTGGAATTTATAAATGAGGTAACAACAAAGCAAACAAAAGAATGCCAACCAGGGACAATAATTATATTTTTAACACCTATATCTCCAATAAAGTTCAATATTGGTTTTACCTATTAAAAAATACTAAAAACTAAAGAATCTCAATATATTTCAAATTTGTATATGCATAAGATGCTACCATACAGCCACAAATAACACATATATATAAATTTTATCATGTGAAGAGGTCAGCATTGTTTAAGTTTAAACAAGAAAATCACAATAGGTTTAATCCAATCAAATTGTATTGATAATCAAAGCATAATCAACTGCAAAAACAAAAAACATAGCTTCTTCATTTGTCTCTATCTACATCTGAGTTATCTATCAATTTATTACTGTTAACTTATGACAGGTAAAACCAAGTTCAAGTCGCATAAGAAAAATCATTCAAGAGTCTAACCCTACATAAAGCCAGTTTATGCTCCCTATTGATTGCCGATTTAACCAATGCTTAACATACTAAATGGGACTGTTCTCATTACACTGAAGGTTATGGTTGTCATTTGTGATATTCATTTCAACTTAGTTTACAGCTACGAAAGGAATGAGCAAGTTAATCATTCAGAATCTATACATCAATTGTCACAATAGATTCCATATTCTATAAAAATCTTTTCTTTCTCCCTTTTACTACCCATAAATAGATGCAACTCAAAACATGGCATATGGTTATTTCAAATAATTTAATAGAATGGAACACAAAGACAAATTTACTTACTCAATCGATTTTGATGCCCAGATCTCTAAAGAGGTAAAATTAGAGATTGAGAGAAGGAAAAGTTAACACCTTTTGATATAGAAATCCCTAAAATCAGATTAACATAGATTCATGTTTTAGTGGAAAATAAAGCAATAAGATTTAACAAACACTTTTAACTTAATCAAACATGTTTATTGTTTTCATTTACCTTTTTATACACAGATGTGCATTGTTTTGAGTTGGAACAACTTCACATGAGATGAATTTGGGGATATCCATGGAGGAATCTAATCAACCATCCCAAGGTGTGCAGAATCAGAGGTCTTCACCATCCATCAGGTGTCAATCTTTGGAACAATGCTTCTTGCCACGGTGAATCACCTCCCTTTAAAGAGCTACTGTTTAATGGAATACTTTGTATAACTTAAGGTAATCAGCAAAGACAGTTTTTTTGTTTGTTGTAATTTTGAATTACATACTTGAGTTGCTTTTTTTCTTCACCTTATACAGTTGGTGAACCCGCTTAAGTGCCAGTTGAATAATGTTGGTATATGGTAAAGGTGTTGGTGAAGCTTTATTTGCATATGAACCTAATCTTATTCAATGCACAATACGATGGTTCATTTTATTTGCCAGAATTAGAAGAGTCAGTTTTATTATTACACTAATGGAGTAGGTATTGTAATAATGAACATAATGAAAATGGTTTGACTTCTTTCTTTAGGTATTGCACGTAAAACTAAATATTAGATAGGTATATCATTAATTTGATATTTATATACACTTTTTATGTCATAACAGGTAGATTTTAGAATATTAAGGCTCACAATATTTTTTAAGAATTTTAGATTATTGGAGTAATTCAAGTGTTAAAGTTCTGATGTCAATTTTCATATTTAGGTAAAAGAATTCAATTAATATATAATTATGATGTTTTAAATATATAAAAGAGCCCAATTGATAATTATTCCAATTTTTTGTCACACTTTTACTAAAGAAGCAGTTTACCAATAGCATATGGCAATTTTTTTTTGCCGATCCTTGAATAGCATGTTTTGGTGTGTGTGGGCCTAGGAGTAACATTGCATGTTTTAATAAAAAATTATTAATAGGATTTTTCAGACATCAGGTCTACATGTGGGTTCCATTCACCACATACATACAAATGGATAATAAAATGGTGACATTTGTTATATTTAAATCAACGAATATTATTATTAACCTTCCCATTGTTATTAATCTTACCAAGGAAAGGATAAAGACTATTTTTTTGAACGGATTGACATTTGACCCGCGCGAAGCGCGGGTCTTGCACTAGTTTTATACTTATAATAATGTCTAAATAGCGTTCACAAATCCAAGTGTAATTTGTAATGAATTTTGATAAAACTACGAATTTAATTTTGATATACTATCATGGTAAAATAATTTTATAAATGGTCAACAAGTTATAACTCAAATGGCATAGTTTTTCTATACTGATTCAGAAGTTGCAGGTTTGAATCTTTTTATCTTTGGTAAAAAAAATATAATAATAATAATTTTATAAATGCATTTAATTACGTAATGTTACGTCAATAAAAATAACTATATTTCATATTGATGCATGAATAGTTATCCAAAAGAATAGATGTTATTTTACGACAATATATAATATCCTTTGTATCAAAATTAAACTCATTATTTATTTATTGAAACTTCTCGTGGTGGATCATGTTATAGTGGGTTTTTAACTGGAGGTCTACGAAATTTCAGATGAGTTAGGCCCAATTCAACCAAATTTGTTAGGTTACCATAAAACATTTGAGAAGATTTTGTTCAAAATAATAATAGTAAAAATATAACCGTTTCATTCGTTGGTTTAAATAAGTGTTGAAGTGTTAAGGGTTTAAATTTTATCTTGTGCATGCAATAATTCATTGACCAACAATAAATCTTTTTTTTTTAGTCATTACACTACTCACACACCTACACATCCACATTTTGAGGTTTCTCAAATCTCAAATGGAGCTTAAATTTTAACATGTGGGTTTGGTACATTGGGTTGCATATTTAGGGAAGTTCAGAGAGAATTTATTACACCATACCTAGATTTTAAAGAGATATAACGCACTTATTTTGACGAAATTGATTTTTTTAAGAAGTTGAAAAAATTAATTTAAATTGTTTTAATATATATAATAGACAAAGTGCACATAGCCTATATAAATTGCCTATGGAAATATAGGCAATTAACTTTAATATATACAAATTTGACAAATTAAAAAAAAAAAGTGTTAGATAATATGATAAAGATGTTATTAACAAAACTTGGCTTTTGATATATATAAATTAACTATGTAAAAATGTTTAACTGTAAATGCACCAAAATTAAGCTTTTGGGGATGAAATTTTATATAACACTAGATAGATGGTGTAGATTTATGACGATTTGTAAAATAAATTTAATTTCCTTTTGAAAATCACTAATTATGGTTTGTAGGAGAAAGCAACTAAAGAATAGCTTTGGCTGTTGAATGTTCGGTGCTTCCCAATTACAAATATTTTTTTTGTGGATTCATACTTCATAGTACTTGTTTGCAATTATTCAACTAGAGAATATATAGCTTTTGTCACAAATCGTATGGAGCTTCCAAAGCAAACGGGAATCAATTTTGGAATACAATTTAATTAAAAAATGAAATGCGAATGAATTATGAATCATATGACATAAATTTTTCGAGTACAAAAATGTCAATACAAGTGCACACTTTTGGAACACAAGAAAAATGTGATATAAAACAATAGGTAATGAATGAAAGTTTTTTTCCCCTTTGGTTAATGATGTAAGGTTTAATTTGTGTAGAATTTCCCAAACGGTATTGAAAGATGTAATAATAGTTTAAGTTTTTGATACGAGCGGTTCTCCAACTAGATTGTACAGTGGGGGGACGATACAAAAATAATTTAATTACGAAATTGAAAGTGACTTAGAAATTTAAATAAAAATTTTTAAAATATAAAAAATTAATTATAAATTTAATAAAATAATAAAAATTGATAGAATAATTAAACTTAATAAGTAATCATATATTTGTCTAAAATATTTTTTTTTGCACTAGTTGTGAATAAAAATAAAAATTTTAAATTAATAATTCCAAATAAATTAAATATTTAAATATTTAAAGATCAATTTCTTACGGATTTCATTCGAATTGTTTGCTCTCTTTTGAGTTTGGTATCTCTCCAGATAACTTGAGCTCATTTCAATATCGCGTGCAATCCTTAAACGCAACCATCGATATGTTAGTTTCCTTACGCGAATGATGAACACAAAGGACGAAATTTGTGAGCGTGCAATGTCACGAGAAGTTGTGAAGCCTTACTTTTACAAATGGCGTTACCTATAACTAAATTGACACACAAAGATGCCATGTTGCTACGACGTCAAATTGTGGGGAAAATTCCTTAAAAACTTGAAAGAAAGATTAACTATAGAGCCAATGTTGGTGTTGCTAGAACCTCATGAACCATTTGAGATCTACGATGATGCTTCGTTGAAAATCTTGGAGTGCGTTCCAATGTAGCACTATGAGGTAGTGGTTTACGTGTAGATTCTAATACGATTGATATAACATTTGGTACCTGGTGAGTTGTTTAAGTGCGGAAGCAAGTAGAAGAAGAGAAAAATAAGTGAGAATAAATTTAGGTTTGAATTTTTGGCTAAGTTTAACATTTGATTTAGTTATGATAAGTGAAGATTCGTAGGTTGTTTAGTAGGCATAGATATACTATATGGCCCTAAGTTATTACTTAGTCTTAGGATGAGCATAAACCTTATTTGGGTTGAGTTGGGGAAGTTTAAAAGTAAGTCTAGGTTTCGTAATCTGATAATGATGCATGACTTGATTGAATAACTAGATTAGTTAATTAATTAGTGAAAAAAATCAATCAAATCAGAGTGGCGCAGCAGAAGCTTGTGGAATGCAATAGTACATGATAGTTATGAATAATGGATGTTAAAATGGCTTTTCTAAATGGAGATATTAATGAAGAAATTTATATAGAGCAACCGGAAGGTTATATGCTACCCAAAAATGAAAAGAAAGTTTGCAAATTAATTAAGTCTTTGTATGGCCTAAAACAAACGTCTAAACAATGGCATAAGAAGTTTGATTTAGTGGTGTTATCAAATGGCTTCTCACATAATAGTACAGATAAATGTATTTACTTAAAATTTACTAAAGATTATGGAGTAATCATTTGTCTATATGTTGATAATCATCGAAACAAATTTAGAAGGAATTCGTGTAACGAAAGAGTATCTAACTTCTAAATTCAAGATGAAGGATATGAATACAATATTAAGCATAAAGGTGCATAAAAATGAAGTTAACTTTACTTTAAGCGAATCTCATTATATAAAAAAGGTATTGAAAAAGTTTGATCATCTCACAATTAAAGAATCCAATACACCCTATGATCTTAATCTTAAATTAGAAGAAAACATGGGAAGACTTATAGCACAATTAGAACATGCTAGTGCTATAGAAAGTTTAATGTATGCAATGCATTGTATTAGACCTGATATAGCATTTTCTGTGTGCAAATTATCAAGGTTTATAGGAAAGCCTAGCAATCAACATTGAAAAGCTATAATAAGAGTTCTTGGTTATCTCAAGAAAACCATAAATTTGGGATTACATTACAGTGATTATCCCGCAATTTTAGAAGGTTATTCCGACGCAAGTTAGATTACAAATCTTAGTGATAACAAATCTATTTCAGGATAGATTTTCACCATAGGTGGTGGAGCAATAAGTTGGGTCTCAAAGAAACAAACATGTATTACACATTCTACTATGGAGGCTGAGTTTGTAACTTTATCAGCTACGGGTAAAGAAGCGGAACGGTTAAGAAATTTGTTGTATGATATAAAGTTGTGGGCACAACAAACGACAGCCATTTCAATCTTCTGTGATAGTGAATCAACCATGTCTCGAGCATATAATAAGGTTTATAATGAAAAGTCTAGACATATAAATTTAAGACATGAGTTTGTGAGGCAACTAATAGATGATGGTATAATTACAATTACTTATGTAAGATCTCAAGAAAATTTAGTAGACTCTTTTACTAAAGGTTTGTTAAGGGATAAAATCAAAGAGACTACTGTTAAAATGAGATTAAAACCTATTATTACTAAATGACGGAAACCTAACTTTATTCTAGTAGATCACTAGTTTTAAGGTTTAAGGATAATAACAAGTTATTTATCAATTGGAGTACTAAGGTATAGGATTTAGTGCTATTTACAATAAATTAAGAGGATGAGTTAAAACTCTTAATAGAATGATAATATTTTTTATCAAAAGATTCCACCTATATAAATATAGGAGTGGTGCCGCTCTAATTGAGAATTTTAGAGGTTTTATTCTTGTAAATATTCATGAAATCAGGATGAGCACAAGGCCATATAAGTGCTTAAAATTATAAACTCTTGAAATTGGAGGGTATAAGTAATGTGTGTGATTTTTTGTACTAGTATATGTTTAATCGATTAGACACCTATTACTTTGTTAGAACTTTAAAATTTACACTAAAAGAATGTTTAATCTTAGTGACACATTCTTTATGCATATACTTGTATGACATTTAACAGTTACTAACTGTTTAGTACCATTTGACTAAAAGGACACCACATTTTAAGAATTTATATGTTCAAAATATTGTATCTATTGGCTAAAGAGACACAACTCTTTAAGAATTGTGTATGTTTAAAATATTGTATCTATTGGCAATACAAAAGACACAAATATTTGTGTACGAAACAAATTATAATGAATCCTGCTAGGGAGCCAATGGAATATTTATACAATGTGTGCAATGGGTTATTTATTTAGCCCAATATGAGTTAAAAAATGAACATCTCGGATAAAATACTACTAACTTCTCAAACACAATACACCCATATTATCCAGAATAACCATCCGAATACCAAGGATAATAAACATCTGATATCTTATTGAATCGAACATCCCTAAACTCCCATTGTACACATTCTACAGATATTCTATTGGCTCCCTATACTTCCTCAATTATAATTGCTACGTGCAATATGTATAAATAAGTCTTTGTTCACTATTTCAAATATAGAAGTAGTGTATATTTTACTTAACTATTAAGAAATTTTTTTGTTCAAGAGGGTTGAGAATTTCTTACTTGTTAATTAAAAAATTCTTAGGTTTTATTGTATCTTGGAAGAGTATTGTCATCAATCTTATAACAACTAAGTGTGGGGACAAATATCTCTCTAAAAAAGCGATCTAATTGTTATGTTAATTGTTACCATGCTAATGTTGTCCACTATCTCTCTTAAAACCATCTTCATATACCCAATATGTTAATTGTTACTATACTAATTTTGTTTTATTTAACATTCATTAATTTTAATCACAATTAATAAATACTAAATAAAATAAATTTGAACTACTTTTGGTACCATAATAGAAAACTAAAATATGATTAAGTAATTTGTATTATGCAGAGCCAAGGAAGTAAGTTCTAATCAATTGAGAGAGAAGATTGTATTTTATTCATCAAGTGAGATTTATTATGTAGGCTTAATATCCGTTTCTCAAACTCGAGTGGGGTCTTGGACATAGTAGATAATATCCTAACAGAAAAAAATCTCATGCTATAAGTTAGTCAAATTATGATGTTGATGGTTTGATAAACCAGAAGTGATCGAGAAAAGGAGAAAAATAAGTTCTTCTTATTTGGAAAAGAATGAAAAACTCTTTAAAAAATATTTGTTGAATTATTACACCTTATATATTATGTACTCTTTATGTACTTTCATTATAAAAATAATTTTAACAAATAAACCTATATTTACTATTGATAAAAAAAAAATCTAAATAACACTAACAATAAATCATTACTAGAAAAGTGGATGCTAATAAATTTCTACCGCTTTTCTATTATAAAACGGATTCTTGTCTTTTGTGGTGTCACAAGCTTTAGCTTGCACATTTGATCCATGAATGTTAATAAATTTCTATCGCTTTTCTGTTATAAAACGTATTTTTGTCTTTTGCTTTGTCACATGCTTTACCTTGCACATTTGATCCATGTGATGATATTCGTAGTGGTGATATTGGTAAAAAATATAGGTGAACTCTTATAATTTTAGGAATAACTAGGTGATATTGTTATTTTACAGTACTCTTCGTTTTTATAGTAGATAGTTAAGGGTGATATCCAAACTAGGAGGTTATCCTCTTTTATCTTAAAATTCTTCATATTGCAATAAAAATTTGTAGTGATCTTTAGATAGATTGCCCTCAATTTATCCAAATAAACCAATTAATTTTAGAGTTAAAACTACAAGACAAATGAAAAGGATAGAAATAAATTTGTGTGGAGTACGGTACGTACTCTCTTTTTCTGTTTGAGTTTTTTTAATTTCAAAACTATTTTTAAAATAAATTTGTGTTCTATAAATATATTATTATTGATATATATAGTTTTATGATAAGATTGAAAAAATTGGTGCTCTCAGTTAGGCCCGTTTATTTCTAAGAACAGGACATAACAAGACACTAAAAATAGGATAGAACAAGATATTGATGGACAAAGATACAAAATTTTGTGTTCTTGTATTCTGTTTGGTGATAAACTAGAACAAATTATAAAAATCTAATTTATCTCATTTTTTCATTCAAAAAATTTGAGATGAAAAATATAATAATAAAAAAAATATAATTATGAAAAATTAACAAGAATAATGAAAGAAAAAATAAAAAATAAGTTGTATCCCTTGTTAGTGTCTCCGTGTCTTTCTTGTCATGATGAACACAAAATACACTAATTCAGTGTCTCTAGACACATTGTCTCTGTCCATGTCTCCTCTGCCAAACATGAATTTGTGTCTCTGTGTCTCTGTCTCAGTGTCCTGTGTCTGTAAACAAACACAGCCTTAGTGACGGAAGCATTACGAAAGACCGAATTCTATCATGTTTCTCAAATAGAAAGATAAACTGTAAATCATCCCTAATAACGGCATTAATAGACAGATGGCGATCGAAAACACATACGTTCTATCTTCCAGTGGGTGAGTGTACAATCACTTTGGAGGATGTGATACACATCTATGGTCTACCAACTAACGGTCGTGCTGTAAGTGGAAGAACAAATAGTAGTTTTGCCCACCTAGTCGACGAATGCATGGCCAACTTCGAGATACCGCTGGGCGAAAACGATCATGTATCTAGTGTGATCAAGCTATCATGGATAAGACAAATCCGTGATACGGATGCGTCGGACACTCCAGAAACAATGGACATTTCTTTTGTATCATAACGCGAGACCCAGTACAACGACTTATACAAATATGCCAACAGCATAAACAATGCATATAATACCACAACAGTTATAACTAACAAAAATCAAAATGCATATAATACCACAACAGTTATTCTAATTTCATTAAAAAAATAATAAAAATATAACAACAACATAAACAATGTATTGAAACACTGCACCATAACACCATCAATTTAAAATATAAAAAAAATCAATAACCCAGAATCAACAATTCAAAAAAAAAAAAATCAATCTTACAATTTCAAGAAATCACTAAAAAAGATTAAATAAACAAAGACCAATTTGCTAAGCAATCAAAAGATTCAAAATTCAAAAGGGGCTAAGAAATTCAATTAACCAACTTGAAACAACAAAACCTGAGAAGAGAATATGAAATTCCAATATCCATACAATTAATTCAGAATCCAATGTCCATACAATTAACTCAATCCATATAATTAACTCAGAAATCAGAATATACAACAACAATCTAAAAAATTAACAAGAAAAAAAAACGTAGCTCTAGGAGGAGTAGATGAGTGCTTATCGGAGGTGATGGCCGAGCAGTGGAATAGAGGTGACTTGCGAAGAGAAGACAGCCAAGTAGACACGCTCGCGACGGCGAGGAGAACAGGGCTGCCAGTAGAGACAGGGCGAGGAGAACAGGGTGACGCGAGGAGAACAAGGCGACGCGAGGATAAGAATAGACCTTTGAAAGGAGAAGACGAGGATGGCAACAACTGCGCTGACACCGATAGTGGGGGCTGATGGTAGGGGCGTGGCTGGGTGCTCCTCTGAGTCTCTAATAGGTTTAGGTTACTCAAATGAGGGATTAGGGCTTTTTCCTGAAGAGGGAAGGGGAGCTCTGTCTCTCCCATTTTCCTTTCTTATATATACAAGGGACCAAAACGACGCCGCATTTGTGCTTGAGGAGAGAACTGGCTCTTTAGAAAACTGGTCAAGTTCAAACAACGGTTTGGCCAGTTTTTTAACCGATTTTTTGCAGAACAGTTTTGTGGCTCAACCAGACCGGTCAGATGACCGGTTTTTGATTAACCTCATCGAACCGGCCAGTCTGGTCCAATTTTTAGAACAGTGGATATAATAAAAATAATAGTAAATTTCCGTTGCTAACTTCTATTTGACTGATAAAACATTTTAAATCAGTTTCTGTGGCGATCATTTGTACACATCCAGCATGAAGTGTCACAAGATGTATACAGTCATTATGAGATATGGACTGTTGTGGGCCCACTGATCAACTTTAAAATCATAGAATGGCACCCGGCTAATAGAGTTCACCGGCAATTTGGTTATCCACCGCCTGAACCTGGTCCGCCAAAGAATTTGGAGGAGGTACGCAATATCACGTTGCGTGGTGAACAAAACACCAACTGGAGACTATATCATAGCGACTCGGTCACAATATGGGAGGTGCACCGACACCATTACACCATTGATGACTTTCAGGTAGATCCCTATGTACCTAGTGTTGAATACATTGGTTGGTATATAGAAGAGAGTTTGGTGATCATCTGACTGCATGCGACAAAAGTTGGGTCGATCCGTTTGGTGCACAACAACCACACTCGCCACATCGACAACCACCACTGCCACAACCATACTATCCGGCTCCACCACCACCACAATGTCCACCATACTACCGAGTAGGGATGACAAACGGGCCTAAATCTGCCGGGCCGACTCGCGTAACCTACCAAAAAAGGCGGTCTGGGCTGGAAAATTGATACCACCGCACTTCAAAATTCCGCCTAACCTGCACCGCTTATACCACAGGCTTTGGCGAGGGGGGCCTCCCTGGCGGGCCCTGTGCTTTTTTTTTGCTAGGGACATTTTTTGAAGATGTTCTAATTTAATATTTTGGATTATATTTTACGTTTGATTGATTATTTTCTAAACTTGTAGATATTTAATTATTATATATTTTGGACAATATTGGTTTTATTATTTTGTTTCAAAAAACATGGTTTATGATTATGTTTATTACATATTTATAATTTTAAAAACTTTAATATTTATGAATTTAGAAATTATAATTTTTTTATGTCTTTAAAAACGGGATGGGGTGAGGGTTTTAGGACCGCCTCATTAGGCAGGGCAGGGAGGGGTGGGTTTTCCCGTTCGCCACCCCTACTACCGAGCACAACCTGAACCGCAGTATCCACCTCTACCCGGGGACTATCACATGCAGTATCCACCTCCACCATCGCACTATACACCACAGTATTCACCACTACCACTACTATTCCCTACTATCCACCACAGTACTGACCTCCTCCATCATTTTACCCACCATAAGGACCACTGGCACCACCTCATTCGCAACAATAATAATGGCAACAACAAAAAGGGATGTTGGAAGTTTTTCCATATCTCGGTTAATAGAGTTGGGACGAAACGAGTTTCGGTTTCCATTTTGGAATTTGGCCACACCAAGCAGTGCTCATCAACAGGAACCACATAATAACAAGGAATCTCATGCACGTTCCGTTCTTAGTCAACCAATTCCTGGTCGTATGTTACTAGATGCTCGTTCTGGTCGTGTTCTTGCAGATGCTGGCCAGTCTATAGCACGGGCGTCTACGGATTCCATGGGTAGTTGTCCAGATGGTGGTTTTGGCTACATGCATGAGAGGCTTGATACACGCCTAAACAAACAAGCGTGGCAAATGCGTGAAAAAGAAACATGTAGTGACTCCGTTGAAGAGAATGATGAGGGATATGTGAATGCAAACATGGGTGACTATGGCAATGGTTGTGATGATGACTCTCCACGTGGTAGTGCAGGCGGCAATCGCCAATACGATAGTGGATATGAGAGAGCATATTTTCTTCTGACTCATGTAGCACAGCCAGATAAACTCAGCCCATCGCCTTTTATGAAGATGCTTAAGAAGGGAAGGAAGTTTATAGCCGGTGGACCAAGTTGGCTAGGAAAAAGGAAGAAAAAATGAACCTCATGTGATTTTCTAATGTAATATACACTTAGGCAGCTCTTGTACTATTACTTTTAGCTTACATTATAAGTCACTACAAGACAACATGTACTGTAAAACCTAGGAAAAAAAGGGAAAGACCAAAAAATAAATGCCAGCATGTTATGACAATAACAAAGTAATGACATCTACAACAACACGCCGAACAAAAAGACAACATCTGAATTAATAATGTAAGTTCTACGAAGATATTGATAATTAGAAAATCCCAACATAACTAACTATGCAACAGGTCTTCCCCGACCTGAGCTTGACCCAGCATGGTGACGACATCAACTGCGGCTATGTCCCTCGTCCCTGCAAAGGTTGCATTGTCACAGACCACGCATCTGGCGAGCATCTAGTTCGTTCAAGTATTGGGTTAATTTTGGTCGACCCTTACCACCTCGCCTAAGTTTCGGATTAGGGATCAACCATGGACCGATATTAGCTAGCCATGTGCTCGGATCTCCAGCTGGTTCGAATTCAGTCCGATAAACTCTTCGAATTTGGTCCATCTTATAGACATCATGCACATAAACATGCCAATCTAGACGCTGGTTGGCACAACATGCAAAAACATGCCGACACGAAAGTCGGGTCACCTGGAAGTTATCATATACATCTACATACTTTGTGCCTGAGATCGACGGTGTATTTAGCCCCACTAAGCATCTCACGAACCTCAAGAACTTCGTTGCGTCTATCAAACCGATGCACTTGTATGTTTCGTAATTCTTGTAAATTTTCCTACAACTTTACAGTGGCAAATTCTGAGAAGGCATGTCCAGCATTGATGTGCTCTTGAGCATCGGCACTCTTCCGGATAAATAGCTCGCTTAAGCGGTAAAAGGTTGCCCTGACCAATGCTGTGACCGGGAGGTTGCGACCACTTTTCAATGTAGAGTTTATACACTCTACCAGATTGGTTGTCATGTGACCCCAGTGATGCCCTTCATCAAAATCCATAACCGCCTGTCGAAGATCAATAGTGTCACACCATTGAGTATATGCCTCTCCTCGATCCCGCAACTGCTGGTACTGCTCGTTGTATTGTTGTTCTGTCTTACAATATCCTATAGAAAAATTCATTTTAATATAATACCACTCGTTAGTAATTCGAATAGTATATAGCAATTTTAAGTTCAACAAAGATCAACTCAACATAAAGAACATGTTTTACCCATGTTTATGATGATTTTTTGCAAGTAAGAGGCCTTGAATCTTCGTAGGAAGTTTGACGCAATATGCCTGACATAGAATAGATGAAATGCTCTAGGAGGACTCCATGCACCATTACATCTAGCCATTGTTGCACTGATAGAGTTGTGCCTATCAGAAATAATACCGACATCGTCCCTCCTGACGACATTTTTCCGTAGATTATTCAAAAAAAGTGCCATGCGTCAGCGGTCTCTCCTTCAACGAAATGGCAAAAGCAAGTGGCACAATATTCTGTTTTCCATCTTGAGACACAGCAACCAAAAGAGCTCCTTTATATCACCCATACAGATGTTAGTCATCAACTTGCACAAGTGGTTTGCAGTGTCAGAATGCTCTAACGCATGGATGGAAGCTCCAAAAAATTCGGCGCATTATCTTTACACCTTCCTCCGCCTCAGATCCATGATATGCTGGTATAGTTCTAAGCACACATTGCCATACACCATGCTGACAAACACTCATAAGAAGCTTTCTGTTGAGTTAAGAAATTAACTAACTTATTTGACGATGACAAACATTATTTTAGTTTTGATTGTGTTTGATTAGTGTTGCAGGCCAAAGAAATAATGATGCAGCAATCCAATAGGATGGAAAATCAAACCAGTAACTAGGTGGGCTCTAAAACATAAAGCCCAAAGTAATTGAGCAAAGAAATCACTTGGGCTAAATAGAAAGAAACCAACCCAAGCCCGAGTTGCTCACCCAAGCTGATCCTTTCAAGTCAATACATTCCAAAGCCAATGTTCACTTTTTCTTCGGTCAGACTCAGAGAAAGGAGAGAGATAGTTTCGTTCCTTGCTCATTTCATCAAAGAAGAAAGATAGAGAAAGATTAAGCTAAAATCCAGAGGTCTAATCACCCAAATCAAACTATTTCAAGCTAAATCAGAAGCTAAAGGTGATTTATTTCCATTTGAATGTAATTTACTTTCTTCATTCCTTCTCCAACTTTCTACTACTCTAATTTGGGATAAATGGAGAAAGTGATTTCTGATAATACTGCTGTGAATCAAAGGCCAAAATTATTTCTTGGGGACAAAGTTGTAGCTCAAGGGTTCAGATTTGGGTTTACCATTGAACAACTTTTTCACTGCTTACCTGAGGCTTTCGGTCAAGCAATAAGGCTCATATTCAAATTTCCTAATTTAGGGATTAATTGAAAATAGTGAAATGATAAGTTGGTGAAGCACACAGCTCGAGGAGTTGACTTAGAAGAGAGAAACTCAGCAACATGGAAGGAGATACAAAAGAAAAATCTTCATCTTTCTGAAGACATAGAGAAAGAATCAGAGTTTTAAGTTTTTGTTTTGAGGAGCTAATCTGTGAAGAGTTCAACATGTTGGACAGTGTTTTCTAGAGAAAGAAGCATTCTGCCAATGTGAAGAACTTAATCAGTACAATGGTGCAAGCTAAGAAGGCTAATCAGGAACAAAGGCAAGTACAATGGTGCAAGCTCAAAGGAGTACAAGAAGGACTTGAGCAAAGTAATATGTCACCATTGCAAGGAGGCTGGACATCTCAAATACAACTGTCCGAAACTCAAGAAAGGGGACAAAGGAAAGAAAGAAAAGAAGAGAGTGCTCATGGCATCTTAGGAAGATCTTTAAAATGATTCAGATGAGGAAGAGGACTCAGAATGCGAAGCTCAAATATGCTTCATGGCTAGTGAGGATCAACTTGATGAGGTAAATTACTATGACTTGCCCATAGATGATTTACATGTCATAATTGATGATCTCACACTAAATTCTACAAGACTGTTGGAAAAATACAATAAATGTAAATCTGAAAAAGAAATATTGAAAGCTAAAAATAATTTCTTGAAACAAAAAGTGAAAGAAACCGAATGTGGTTTGGATATTATTGAAAAAAACAGATTTCTGAAATCTGAACTTGAAAAACTAAAAGGAAAGCACATTGTGGATTCTTCTCTAGAGCTTATTGCTGAAAATGAAAGATTAAATGAAATGATTAAAAGATTGAACAATGATTTAGCAAAATTTTCTCAAAGTTCCAACAACTTGGACAAATTACTTGCAAATCAAAGACCATTATTTGAAAAATCTGGGTTAGGATATGTGACAAAAGATAATGCAGTTTTTGATCATATCTCAACAAAATTTATAGCCTCTTCTTCCAAAACAAAATCCATCATGAATAAATCTGGTCTGGGACATGTTCTTTCCTATGAAGAGAAATTTGGAAATTATTATTTTGATGAAACTGTATCATCTTCAAGGACTGAACCTGCATAAAACAAGTCGGGTCTGGGCTATATCTCAAAAAATGAAGTTGCTTTCAAAAACCCACATTTTTTCAAAGGGACTTCACAATTGAGAAGCCCACATGCGTTTAAAAATTCTGGTTCAGATGCATTAACAAAAAGGAAAAGCAACAACAAAATTATTTTGTCAAGAGAAACGCTTATTCTTCAAAAATCAGAAAAACCCAACCTTTTAATCATTTCCAGCATCGAAATAAAAATCAATTTCAGCAACATGCTTCAAGAAATCATTGTTTTAATTGTAAGAAAACTGGTCACTCTTACTTACAATGCTTCATTGAAAAAAGAAAAATAGGAAACCAAATTTACAATGTTGTTTGTAACCTTAATGCACTTAGGCAACCAATGTGGATTAACTTCAAAGGATCCAGATTAATTTAGATACCTAAGGTTGATTGAAATCATATGCATATTTGCCTAGCATACAAGAAAAAGAAAGATATATGGTACTTGGATAGTGGGTATTCTAGGCACATGACTGGAAGGTCAACCTTCTTCATCAAACTAAATAAGTATGATGGAGGTTTTGTGACCTTTGGAGATGATGGAAAAGGTAAAATTGTTGCTGTTGGAAAAGTAGGTAATGATCACTCTACTTTCATTGATGATGTCTTTTTGGTTAATGGTTTAAGGCATAATCTTTTGAGTATAAGTCAATTGTGTGATTTGGGTTATTTGGTGACTTTCAAAAGATTGGAGTGCTGTGTTGTGAATGAAAAGACCAATGATGTATTGTTCATTGCTAAGCGTTGTGATAATATGTATGGACTTACTCTTGATGAACTAAAGGATAAAAATGTTGCTTGTTTTCATTTTAAAGAATCTGAAAAATGGCTATGACACAAGAGATTGGGTCATGCTAGTATGTTTCAAATAAACAAGCTTGTCAAGAAAGGATTAGTGAGAGGTCTTCCTTTGATAAAATTTGACAAAGACATCACTTGTGATGCTTGTCAAATGGGAAAACAAACAAAGAGTTCATTTAAATCAAAGGAAGACATCTCTACTAAAAGACCACTTGATGCTACATATTGATTTATTTGGTCCAACAAGAACTCAAAGTTTAGGTGGTAAACACTATGATTTAGTAATTGTGGATGACTACTCTAGGTTTGGTTAGGTTTTATTTCTTACACACAAAAATGAAACCTTTTTGGCTTTTGAAATTTTTAGCAAGAAAGTTTAAAATAAAAAGATCACCTTAATAAGAAGTGATCATGGAACTGAATTTGAAAACCAATTATTTGAATCCTTTTGTGAGAAATTTGGAGTATCACATAACTTATCTTGTCCAAGAACACCACAACAAAATGGTGTTGTGAAAAGAAGAAATAGAAGTATTCAAGAAATGAACTCTATTTATTAAGAGACTTAGTTCTTTTCTTTTGAAAAATAGTTTTTAAAGAGGCACCACAGACACTACTCTATTTATTAAGAATTCTAATAATTCTTTCATTCTAGTCCAAATTTATGTTGATGACATTATTTTTGGATCAGCAAATGAATCCCTTTGTACTGAATTTGGAAAACTCGTGACAAGTGATTTTGACATGAGTATGATGGGTGAACTTAACTTTTTCTTTAGGCTTCAAAATAAGCAAAGAGAAAATGGTATTTTTATTCATCAAGAGAAGTATGCCAAGGAACTAGTTAAGAAATTTGGTATGGAAAATGCCAAACCGATGGAAACTCCTATGTACCCTAATTCAAAATTAGAAAAAGGTGAAATTGTAAAGATGTAGATGAGACTAGGTATAGAGGAATGATTGGCTCTCTTATGTACTTAACTTCCTCTAGACCTGATATTGTGCAAAGTGTTAGAATGTGTTCAAGATTCCAATCAAACCAAAAGAGTCACATCTTTCAGCAGTTAAGAGGATCATTAGATATGTTCATGACACATCCAATTTTGGCTTATGGTACCCTAAGATTGATAATTTTTCTGCAGTTAGTTACTGTGATGCAGATTTTGCTGGAGATAGAGTGGATAGAAGGAGCACATCAGGCATATGCTACTTTCTTGGAAAGTCCCTAAACATTTGGTCAAGTAAGACGCTGTCCATAGTAGCCTTATCCACTGCAGAGGCTGAGTATATTGCTGCTTCTTCTTGTTGTTCTTAGCTTATTTGGTTGAAAACGCAACTTGCTGATTATGAATTAAATGCTGAAAATATTCCTTTGTTATGTGACAATATGAGTGCCATTAATATTTCAAAAAATCTAGTCTTACACTCTAGAAATAAATATATTGGAGATTTCACTCAATAAGGGAACATGTTCAAAAGGGAAATATTAGCATTCAATTTGTTAAATAAAAGGACCAATTAGCAGATATTTTTACTAAACCTCTAGCTGAAGACAGATTTTACATGCTTAGGACTAATCTAGGGATTATAAGTCATGATTCATTGTTTGCGTATTGCTGATGTATTTGTTGAAGTTTTTGTCTCTCAAGTAAGTATGAGACAATTCTGGGTAAATGAAGAACCATCTTTCTGAACTTCAATTTCTGGGTTCTAATGCACATGCTGAATCATCTGGGCCAACCTTAAAATTCAGATTCTGTGTGGTTCAATATATTTCCTTAAACAAAACCACCTCTGGACCCAAATGAGTGTTACATTGTCCACATGTCATTTTATTTTGTCTTTTAGTAAAAAGGTTTCAATTTTAAATCAATAATTTATTTTTTTCATTTAAAATAAAATCAAATCACTTTTTGTGATGTCAAGTCTTTTCAAATGTCTAGTCAAAGTGATGCAGTTGCATAGGTACAAGAAACCTCTTATTTTTTGGCAGTTAATAAATCTCTCTCTTCATAAAGCCTTCCACTAATCCTTCGGTTTCTTTCCCCACTACCATTAGTGCTTCTCCTTGTTCAAAACCAAGGTTCAACCTAATGAGGAAGAAAACCATTCTTCAAAAGCTTCCTCATGAAAGGGTTCTCAAGCTTCCAGCGAAATCGAAATCCTCTACACACTCCCAAGACCAAACCTTTACACCTTCACCTTCTCCTCCTATATCTCCTCCTCGCACAGACCCCATGGCTCGAACAAAGAACCCTTCAAGGACGCCTCCTTCCTTCAAGCCAACTGCTCCAACAGCGCACCTTACAAGCCCAGCACCTCAAAAGGGAAGCGTCCCGCCACTGAGGAACGTCATCCTGAACCTTCTCGTCCTTAGAGAGGTAAATCTCGTATCCCTCTTAAATTTGTTAGGAAACCCTCCATTGATCCTTTTGCACACAAATCACACTTCATGACCTTTCACTAAAACTACAACCCTCACCGTTTTCGATCTGCCATGAATAATGATTTCTATGAAGGGGTTATTGCTCATCGCACCTTGTGTCCCACGTTTCTTGTTGATTTACCAAATCTGAAAAAGAAAGGTTTTGAGTTTGCTGAAAATCTTGAATTTCTGGACTGGAACCATATTTTTAAAATAAAAAAAAACAGTTTACCCAGTTCTAGTCAAGAAATTTTATGCAAATATGCCTTATCATGAGGGCAGTATTCATTCCTATGTAAAAGGCCATGACATAGTTCTGAACAATAAAACCATCAGTGATTCCTTAAAATATACTGATGTTGGGGATTGTGCATACACTTCGGGTAAGTGGGATGATGGGGTAGGTCTCTCTTACAATCATGCTCTAGCCTATGTATGTGAACACATTTCTTTGATTGATGGCATTACTCCTACTCACAAAGTCATGGGTTACACTCGTGCTCAGTTACATCGCATAGTGAACCATGTCATCCTTCCTCAGAGTGGCTCATATCAAAGGGTGTCTTACACTGATACTCTAGTTTTGTATGCTATTCTCACAAAAATAGAAATCTCTTTTGCATATTTAATGGTAAGGTATATGTTTGATTCTGTTAGAAGTGAGAAGGATAAAGCTCTTCCTTATGGCATATTCTTAACCTGTATTTTTTAACATTTTGGTGTTGATTTGTCAAATGAGACATATGAAAATAGACACTCATATCTAAAAGGAGGTGGTTCAGTGAAACAGCAGAAAAAGGGACTCACTCGTTCTAAAAGGGTGGTTCTTGATGATGATGATGACTATGAACCAGAAGAATCTCCTCCTCCTTTTACCACGGGTACTTCAGCCTCCACTGGACACAAATCTGCTTTATATGGGGTAGTTAAGGATGTGGTGCAAGAGTTTGTCTCTCAGTCAAACCATCTGATTGCTATGAGTAAGGAGCAAAGGAAACTAGCCACCAAGCATGAGAACTTTCTCAGAAAATCCAGAGATAGAGTGGCAGTTTTCTTGAAATTTATTGATAATCTCCAAGAGGATGACAATGCTACCACTGATCCTGAAGAAGATGCTGATTCTGAAGAGGATGGTTCGGATGCCTGAAATTGTCTCATGTTGCTGTAGCCTTCTATTCACTTTTGTCTCATAAACACTATTATTGTTTACTTTTGAACTACTTTATGTTTTGTTTTGGATGACTGTAAACTGTTAAACAACTGCTCCTTTTAATTTAAGTTATTTAGATGTTTAAACTTTAAATTGACACTTTGCTGCAGGTCTTAACATGTTCCAAGTTAGATGTTTTTTGTTTTTCCTCCCTTGATGACAAAAGGGGGAGTAGTAGAAAGTAGAAAGCATGTAATTGTTGCATGTTAGTTGCTCTCTGATTTGGTGTTGCTGCTCTATTTTGGATTTAATTAATTTTATCATTCTCTTGATAATATGTTTTGTTCAGTTTCTGCCATGTTTTGTTTGGTATTGGATTGGATTTTAGTTAATGGTGATGTACAATCCCTTAGTTAAGTTGAATTGTGTGTAGTACGTCATTGTTCTCTCTATAAGAATATGCAAACAGGAAAGAAGAGAAGAGCACCAATCAAGGGGGAGCAACTCTTGAAAAGGAAAGGGGGAGCAACACAAAAGCAAGTAACATCATTCAAAGGGAAGTTCTTTAACTTTATTTGAATTCAATTCCTTTGATCAATGTTACAATTATGTTTGTCATCAAGGGGGAGATTGTTGAGTTAAGAAATTAACTAACTTAATTGACGATGACAAACATTATTTTATTGGGTTAAACACCTAATTAGTGTTGATTGTGTTTGATTAGTGTTGCAGGCCAAAAAAATAATGATGCAGCAGCCCAATAGGATGGAAAATCAAACCAGTAACTAGGTGGGCTCTAAAACATAAAGCCCAAAGTAATTGAGCAAAGAAATCACTTGGGCTGAATAGAAAGAAATCAACCCAAGCCCGAGTTGCTCACCCAAGATGATCCCTCTAAGTCAGTACACTCCAAAGCCAACGTTCACTTTTTCCTTCGGTCAGACTCAGAGAAAGGAGAGAGATAGCTTCGTTCCTTGCTCATTTCATCAAAGAAGAAAGATAGAGAAAGATTAAGCTAAAAGGCAGAGGTCTAATCACTTAAATCAAACTATTTCAAGCTAAGTCAGAAGCTAAAGGTGATTTATTTCCATTTGCATGCAATTTACTTTCTTCACTCCTTCTTCAACTCTCTGATACTCCAATTTGGGATAAATGGAGAAAGTGATTTCTGATAATCACTACTATAAATCAAAAGCCAAAATTATTTCTTGGGGACAAAGTTGAAGTTCAAGGGTTCAGATCTAGGTTTACCATTGAACAACTTTTTCACTGCTTACCTGAGGCTTTCGGTCAAGCAAAAAGGCTCAAATTCAAAATTCCTAATTTAGGGATTAATTAAAAAGAGTGAAATGGTAAGTTGGTGAAGCACACAGCTCTCGGAGTTGACTTGGAAGAGAGCAACTCAGCAACATGGAAGGAGATACAAAAGAAAAATCTTCATCTTTCTGAAGACAAGGAGAAAGAACCAGAGTTTTGAATTTTTGTTCTGAGGAGCTAATATATGAAGAGTTCAACATGTTGGGTAGTGTTTTCTAGAGAAAGAAGTATTCCGCCAAAGTGAAAAACTTAATCAGTGTTAGCACAATCCGGTTCATCTTATAGCAATAGAGGCTATTGAAGTATCAATCTCCTTCATGTTTTACAGATTGTAATTTCATTTTTAATGTATATCTTTCTGTAATTTCTTGAGTGGTAAAAGGCTGAAAGAGAGAGAGTTCAAGAAAAAGCCAAAGAGTGACAAAAGGTTGAGTGATACACCTGATTGAAAAGCCTAGAGTGGTTTCAGATTTCTTTTGGTTGTTTCAAATGTCTTGTGTCTTGTACCTTTGAGGCACCCCTTTCTAAGTTGGGTTAGCACTTAAAGTGGAGAGTTAGGTATTAGCATAACCAAGTCAAGTTAGGATAGAACTTGAGAGGGAAAGGATTGTGTCAATCCTATGAAATTGGTGTATGTAATACTTTAACTATAGTGGAAATTTCACCACTGTTGTGGCGGAGACTGGATGTAGGTTGCATTACACAAGGCAACTGAACCAGGATACATGCTGGTGTCATTCTTCTTCTCATTCTTTATGTTCTATTTTCTGATATTTATGAGACAAAATAAAATTGTCTCATAAAGTTTCTGCTGCACAGTTCAAACAGAATCTAAGTGAAAGCTTATAAGTAAAGGCTTATTTCATTAATGTAAAAGAAGGTCATAGATTCAACCCCTCTTCTCTAACCCTTCTACAACCTTCACTTTCCAACCACAAAAAATTTTTACAATCGACTTTTGCTTTGCCAACCACACTTTATGATAACTTATCGTATAGTTGAATTTCGACTGAATATCTAGGATCACAACTCAAATCTTCAGAGATGGTTCGGCTTCAACTAGAGATCTTATAGCGTCCGTGATTGTGTCGGAATCTAGTTTCGAATGGTCTTGAGAAATTGTGCCCATAGTGCAAGTATGACTTTCATTGTATCGTCTAATTTTCTAACAACATTTTCTCTGAATCAAACTAGCGTGAATCAGCCAATCACAACCTCTGCCATACTGCATGCATTTCGCATGAAATGTCAAAGGCTCAGATTCAAACACCCTGTAATCGACACCGCTGAAAATGGTATAATTTTTAATTGCCATAACTACAGACTCTCTAGAACTGAACTCAATTTCAACAGCAGACTCACCATCTTGCACAAAAGGAACTCTTGTGTATGTGGAATAACATTTTCTAAGTTCTAAAAAAATATATCTAATTGTATTTAAAGAGTTTTCAATTTTCAATGATTTGTATAATATTTCATCAAAGCAGTCACAATATCTAGTAAAATAATGTAAGTTAGATTTTTTTTTTCTTTATCTTTTGTACAAAATAATCTTATTACAAAGTACTCTCAAGCTGAACAAAATTTATTGTTTTTAGATAGTGAACAATTTTTGAAACACTTTAATTGGTAACTTAAAAATAAATATATTTTAAATAATTCAACAAATAAAATAAGAATGTATAACCGAAATTTGATACATAAAAATAAAATTGTCATGACAAAAAAAAAAGATAGGCTGACATATCTAAGTTTGCCAACTCATAAAATTCGGGTACATTCATAGCTTCAAGATCCAAAGCACGCATGAAAGATAGAACACCAAATGAATGTTAGCTTCTTACCGTGCTTGTTCAAGCCTGAATTTTTGTGTTGGTAGTCTCGTTTCCTCCCAACATATCATTGTTGGATAAGAACTCCTCTTCGTTGTAAAAAAAAAAAAGAGATAGGCTGACATATCTAAGTTTGCCAACTCAGAAAATTCGAGTACGTTCATAACTTCAAGATCCAAAGCACGCATGAAAGATAGAACACCAAATGAATGTTGGCTTCTTACCGTGCTTGTTCAAGCCTGAATTTTCGTGTCGGTGGTCTCGTTTCCTCCCAACATGTCATTGTTGGATAAGAACTCTTCTTCGTTGTCACGGTCATTTTCTTCTCATTATGTATTGCCCCCTTCATTTAGGAATGATTCGTCAACCTCATGACTAATAGTCAACTCCTCGAATTCATATATAGCTCGATCATCGACACACGAGATTAATTCTGTCGATAAATCATTAACATTTCTTGTTTGGTGACTTTATCGGTCACATTCATTACTTGAAACTGTATTACATCATTGAAAACTAACACGGGCTGCCTGTATAAAATATTGTTAACTCTCTTTGACAAATCACCGTATATATGTTGGTAAAGTCTATTTTGTAACTCTAGAAATGACATTGTATAGGAAATAACAAAAGATACTAGATTTGCACAAATAAATTTCATACTTTCATTTGTATATGATATAATCTCACCCTCAAAATATACTAATAAACACACATTAATTTCTATGACTTCCAAAAATAAAAACTTCTCAAAAAAACTCTCACATGGTAAAGACTTATACAAAATTGCAGTTTTAACTTCTCAACGAAAATGAATGTTATTTTTGGAATACTAACTCTCTTATAGAGGAAAAGAAAACTAATTTTTTATTATTTTTAATAATTTTTTCTCATGAAATAATTAAATTATTTAAAAAAATATTAAATTATTACGCTTCTCACCGTCTCTAAATTAGTAAAAATGTCTCATCATATAAAATTTATTGAGTTAAAATATTAATTTCTTCAAAAACTTTTTGTAAATATTTTTTTAAGTAAATAAACCAATTTCACACCAATTTCATACCCTGCGAGATAGATTCAACAAAAATTAAAAAATGCTTATGGTAGTTAATGAGAAGTTTTTGCTTTCACTTTATCCCATGCTCATCTTGTTAATAGCGGGAAAGTGGACACCACCGCCACCATAAAGTTTAACACCTCACATGCCCATGTTAAAGATCAACTCCAAAAAATTATCCATATTTAAATTTTTTAGACTAGTTTAGTTTGTTTAATATTTAATTAATTTTTTTATTTCTAATACATTTAAAAATTCTTAATTAA
>NC_029794.2:5199540-5205520 GCF_000816755.2 Arachis ipaensis | reverse complement strand
ACATTTTTATCTTTTTAAAATTAATTCTTAAAGACCTTTTTGTCTCTTAAATAAATTCTACAAAAATAAATTCTTATTTAAAATAATACTGTTTAAATGATATTTGGTATGCTATTTTTTTCAATCAATTAAATACATGAATTTTACAAAATTAACACAAAAATTTTATTTAACTAATTTTTTATTTTTTTATTTTTTTTAAGTTGATTATGGTATATAATCTTATAATTGCTGAAAAATATTTGTTTATTATTTTTATGGTTGTTTCACAAATTAATATATTGTGGTTCTCATATAATAAACGCATGTGAATATTTTGTATATAAGTAATTAATATCATACTAGTTTGGAATTAATATTGAAAAATTGGAATTCAATGTTGGATGTCCTTTGGGAAGGACCAAAGAATATTAGGATTAAATAGAGGCGACAAGGACTAAATTTTTTTTTTTTTGGTGACTTGACAAGGACTAAATTAAATCTAAATTACAATTTTATCAGCTAAGTTAGCCGTTACACACTCTAATACAGTTTACGATAATTACGTTAGCCTAAAACAGTTGAGTCATTATCGAAAAGATATTCAGAGATCATTATAGTATTTGAAACTCAATCTAAAAAATTATTATGATAAAATTAGAACTTTAAAGACCAAATTAAGTAATTTCA
Organism: Arachis ipaensis; assembly: GCF_000816755.2. Classification (NCBI taxonomy): domain Eukaryota; kingdom Viridiplantae; phylum Streptophyta; class Magnoliopsida; order Fabales; family Fabaceae; genus Arachis; species Arachis ipaensis. The sequence continues at coordinate 5,204,851 of NC_029794.2, read as the reverse complement.
TACATTTTAGAGACCATTATAAAAATTTACTTGTTTTTTCAATTCCACATTTTCAAGTCTTTATACAATTTTTTATTCATTTAATAAAGATCTAATTTAGTTTAATTCACATATTGATACTTTAAGATGTGGTTAGTTTGATCTATTCTCTCAATCTTCTTGTACCGTGTTTATTAGGATTTTTTTTCTAATCAAATGTGTTTTAAATCGCCTACCTCTAGTTTTAACAAAAAAAAAATTAAGAGTTCCACCAGTCAAATAAGTGTACGAGTAAATACTTTTTGCATAAAGTCTTTCTAGGTTACAATGTTGACAAAGTTGAACTACAATTCAATTTAAAGATTTCGAGATTATCTCCATAAGTATTTTTTATGAGAAATTCTAAAACTCACCAGGGTAAGATTGAAAATGTTGATTAATTGCGAGGTTGGTCTAATATGTTTTCTAACGAGTTGACAGCATTGACGTGTTGTATTCAACCAATTAATAAAAAAATTAATACACACAAAATGACAATGATATTTTTTAATCTTTTAAAAAGTGAAACTTTTTTCTCATAGCAGTTTTAAATTCACAGATGACAAAATAACGATAACAAACACATATTTTTTTTGTAATATTAAGATAATTAATCCGAATTTTATGTATTTTTTTCTCTAAAATTTGAAAATTGTTTACAAATCAAGAAATCGGTCTAATTTTTGTTTATTACAAGTTTTAATTTTTTTGAAAGAATCGGAATCAAAGAACCTAAATCCTTGCTACCCAATTCAAGGCAATCAAAGGTTCTTCATCTCTTGTTATTTGATTTGAACATAATTTTAAATTTTTTAGGTATGGTTATTGGAATGGTTATAGGAAGAAACTTTTACATCTTGGTGAGGACTTCACAATTGAGAAATTACTAAGGCATATACGTATAGAGGAGGAAACTCGAAAACGTGATGCTGTGTATATCTTTCTCAAAGTTTTAAAGTGAATCATATTGGTGAAAACAACACCAATAAGAAGAAAAGAAATTTCTCTAAAGATTTAAAGCAAGATAAGAAGAGACAAAGAGAGTGTTATCATTGTCACAAGAAAGGACACTATATCAAAGAATGTAGACTTCTGAAAAGGGAAGCACCAAAGACCAACTTAGTGGAAGAGAAGGATCTAATTGCTATAGTTGTAGAAAAAGTACAAAACATGCATATTGGCATGGTTACAGAAGTCAACATAGCAACACAAGAAAAATCACTTGAGTGGTGGTTAGATTCTGGGGCTACTGTTCACATTTGCAATTATCGCAACCAATTCAAAACATATGAAGAAGTGAACAATAGAGAAGTCTTGATGGGCAATGACAACTCAACCAAAGTTTTTGGTCAAGGAAGTGTGGAATTAAATTTTACATCTGGAAAGAAATTAAGTTTAATAAATGTACTTCATGTTCCAGATTTGAGAAAAAATTTAGTTTCTGTTAGTCTCTTGTATAAGAAAGGATTCAAAGTTGTAATGGAATCCGATAAAGTGATCTTGCTTAAGAAAAGTTGTATTCATAGGAAAAGGATATTGTACTGAAGGCATGTTTAAACTTAGTATTAATAAAGTGAATGTTTCCTTGTATGTTGTTGATTCTTGTGATTTATGGCATAGTAGATTAACACACTTAAATTACAAATCAATTGAATATATGCAAAAGAATAACTATATTGATCTTAGTAACAAGGACTTTAATAAGAAATGTGATATTTGCATACAATCTAAAATTACTAAGAAACCTTTTCCTAAGGTTGAAAGAAATACACATTTATTAGAATTGATTCATAGTGATATTTGTGAGCTAAATGGCAATATTACTAGAGGAGGAAAAAGATACTTTATAACCTTCATTGATGATTGTTCAAGATTTACTTATGTGTATTTGCTTAGAAATAAAGATGAAGCTTTTGAAATGTTTAAGAAATATAAAATGGAAGTAGAAAATATGCATGATAAGAAAATAAAAGTTCTTCGTAGTGATCGAGGTGGAGAATATTTTTCTAATGAATTTGATCACTTTTGTGAATTACATGGTATTGTGCATGAATCTTCCGCTCCATATACTCCGCAACAAAATGGTTTGGCGGAAAGAAAAAACCGCAGCTTTTCTAAATGGAGATCTTAATGAAGAAATTTATATGGAGCAACCGGAAGGCTATGTGCTACCCGAAAATGAAAAGAAAGTTTGCAAATTAATTAAGTCTTTGTATGGGCTAAAACAAGCGCCTAAACAATGGCATGAGAAGTTTGATTCAGTGGTGTTATCAAATGGCTTCTCACATAATAGTGCGGATAAATGTATTTACTCAAAATTTACTAAAGATTATGGAGTAATTATTTGTTTATATGTTGATGATATGTTAATCATCGGAACAAATTTAGAAGGAATTCATATAACGAAGGAGTATCTAACTTCTAAATTCAAGATGAAGGATTTGAATGAAGTTGATACAATATTAGGCATAAAAGTGCATAAGAATGAAGTTGGCTTTACTTTAAGTCAATCTCATTATATTAAAAAGGTATTGGAAAAGTTTGATCATCTCACAATTAAAGAATCCAATACGCCGTATGATCCTAATCTTAAATTAGAAGGAAACATGGGAAGACCTATAGCACAATTAGAATATGCTAGTGCTATAGGAAGTTTAATGTATGCAATGCATTGTACTAGACCTGATATAGCATTTGCTGTGTGCAAATTATCAAGGTTTACAGGAAAGCCTAGCAATCAACATTGGAAAGCTATAACAAGAGTTCTTGGTTATCTCAAGAAAACCATAAACTTGGGATTACATTATAGTGATTACCCCGCAGTTTTAGAAGGTTATTCCGACGCAAGTTGGATTACAAATCTTAGTGATAACAAATCCACTTCAGGATGGATTTTCACCATAGGTGGTGGAGCAATAAGTTGGGCCTCAAAGAAACAAACATGTATTACACATTCTACTATGGAGGCTGAGTTTGTAGCTTTATCAGCCGTAGGTAAAGAAGCGGAATGGTTAAGAAATTTGTTATATGATATGAAGCTGTGGCCACAGCAGACGACAGCCATTTCAATCTTCTGTGATAGTGAATCAACCATGTCTCGAGCATATAATAAGGTTTATAATGGAAAGTCTAGACATATAAGTTTGAGACATGAATTTGTGAGGCAACTAATAGATGATGGTGTAATTACCATCACTTATGTAAGATCTCAAGAAAATTTAGCAGACCCTTTGACTAAAGGTTTGTCAAGGGATAAAATCAAAGAGACTACTGCTAAAATGGGATTAAAACCTATTATTGCTAAAATGGGTAACAACAAGTTATTTAGCAATTGGAGCACTAAGGTATAGGATTTAGTGCTATTTACAATAAATTAGGAGGGTGAGTTAAAACTCTTAATGGAATGATAATATTATTTATCAAAAGATTCCACCTATATGAATATAGGAGTGGTGCCGCTCTAATCGAGAATTTTAGAGGTTTTATTCTCGTAAATATTCATGAAACCAGGATGAGCACAAGGCCATATAAGTGCTTAAAATTATAAACTCTTGAACTTGGAGGGTGTAAGTAATGTGTGTGATTTTTGGTACTAGCATATGGAGTATAGGTTTAATCGATTAGACACCTATAACTTCGTTAGAACTTAAAAATTTACACTAAAAGAATGTTTAATCTTAGTGATACATTCTTTATGTATATACTTGTATAATATTTAAATTTTGTAAATAGTGGGGGATTGAAGAGTATTTACAAATTAATATATTAATATTAAATATAAACGGTTAAATAATTACCGTTTATGGTTAACTCTTTCTCTAATGGTTGTGTACCTACATATATATATTTTATGAATGCTTGTTAGTGTATGTTAAGTGTTAACGGTACTTTGTACCTATTCAAGAAATAATCAAAAAGTCATATCTTTTCATTATGTAACCATTTAATAACCAAAGGTTACATCTGTTCAAAAGCTACGTGACTCTTGATTTACGTGACTTTTGATTCTAAATACATACAGCATATATATATATATATGAATTACCCACTATTTAATGGTGTGTGTAACAAAAGAGAAAATAACAAGTACTAAGTGTACATGTGATTTTAACTATTGAGAGTTTTCTTTGTTCAAGAGAGTTAAGAATTTCTTATTATTGCTAACTAAGAAATTCATTGGTTTCATTGTATCCTGGGAGAGTATTATCATCAACCCTATAGCAACTAAGTGTAGGAACAAATATCTCTCTAAAAAAAGCGATCTAATCGTGTCTTGAAACTATAACACAAATATAAGATTTTGTCATCTTCTCGTACAATAACCACAACAGTGGGACGTGTATTTTAATCTCTTGTGCCTTTATTTCCCTTATCGAATATTGATTTATGATTGTACAGTGTATCCAAGTCAAAGACATTCCCAGAAACAAGAAATAAGAGTAGTAGCGTTTGCACTTTGCAGTGTAGTCGCCAAGGCCCCAGAAAAGGTTTTCTTCGGAGATTTTCAGCATTGCTTCCTCTTGGTAAGAAATATAACATAATACATATTATTATTATTATTATTATTATTATTATTATTATTATTATTATTATGTTTGATTTTNNTTTTTTTTTTTACTTTGGCACTTGTCATGAATAATAATCAATAATGTATGATCATCTATCTAGTTTCATAAGCATTAATTTTAAACGTTAACATATGTTGGATTGGATTGCATGAATGCGATATAGTTAATGAATGTATGAAGCATATGCATCATGGATGGACCTTGAGTTCACTAGCTAGTGATGCATGTCCTTAAATTAACATATGGGAACGTGCATACTTAGAAATTAAAGGTGAATATTCTCCAAGTTATATTATAATAAGATAACAAACATCATAGTATATTAAGTATGTAACGACGTTATATATATTGAGCGATCCTCTGGAGTGTTCTGCGCATTTGTGGGCGGTGGCACTTACAATAATTGGTAGTTTCTTATAGTTGTAGGCAGGGACAGACATAAAAGCGAGTGGAGGTTTTGGCTCTTCTAGTGTTTTTTTCTTTTAATTAATAGTAGTAAGTTATTAAGTATGATTTAATTTAAAAAAAATATTTATTATTTAATTTAGTATAAATAAAAGTTTAGTTTAATTTAAATATTAATAATTTTTAATATTTAAAAAATAAATAATAATATTTAAAAGATTTGAAAAAGATATTATTATTAATATTTTTTAGTTAAATAAAAATTTTTAAATCTCATAAAATGAATTTTTTTGTGATTATTTTTTTTTATTCATTTAGTA
>NC_029794.2:5195862-5199172 GCF_000816755.2 Arachis ipaensis | reverse complement strand
AATATTTCTAGGTCCGTCCCTCAGATAATGAACTGTAAAGTAAATTTCTTTTTAGAAAAACAATAAAAATTTGGTTACATCTTAAATTCGAAAAATATACATTCAAAATATCAAAATTACACCTTCAAAATTTTTATTGCTTTTTTTTTGGTGACTTAAAAGAAAATAAACAAAAACTAAGAAAGAAAAAAAAAATACAAGAAACTGCTTAAGAAAGGCAGTCCCGTTGAATACTACTCTCAAACTCCTTCCAAGGCAATGAAAGCTCCACTTGGGGAGAAATAGTCCTCATTGCAGTCTTTGCCATGATGTCTGCTACTGTATTTGCATCTCTCAAGATCAACCGAAGATCAGCACGCCATTTCCAAGACATGATATCTCGGATGACTTCCACAAGCCCTTATCAACTTGCTGATTAATAGAACAGGACAATCTCTCCATACACAACACAAACAGATACGGTGATATAGGATCTCCTTGCCTAAGACCCCTGCTCGGAGTAAAGCTATTTAATCTATCCCCATTCCAGAGGATAGACAAGGAGGAAGCAGTGACACAACGCATAATCAGATTGACTGTCGGAGGAGGAAAGCCAAAACTCACCAGGGTTTGTTTCAGAAATCCCCAATCCACTCTATCGTACGCTTTCTCCAAATCAATCTTAAAGGCCAGGGTGCCTTTCTGTAACACCCTCCTTCACGGTTGCAGGAAGACATAACGATGCTTCCACCACCGTGCCTCCATTCTTCTCAACTGGCGAGCTCTGTAGGGACCTCGGCCTTGGTCGTTTCCGGAGAGAGGACCCGCAAGGCACTGTGGTGTGTCGGGTTGAGGAGATCGACGTCTCACCAACACGGGAAGTGCTGTATCCGACCTTGACTCGTGACCCGACCCTAGCACGATAGGAGCTTGATCCATTCGTGTGAGAGAAGTGAATGGTGGGCCTGATTACTCTACCCGAATCGATTCTGGATTGAATGCCTCTTTGGACCTTGTTAGATTGCTTCTGACCCAGCTTGGATTTTTATTGCTTGATTATATATTGACTAATTTTTATTGTTTCTTTCAAATTTATCTTAGATAATGTGAGTACGTGGCATACCTATTTAATTCGAACGTTACCTGTGAACCTTTTGTAATTGGACATTTATATCCAAACAAAGGTTTGCTAAAGTTGAATATTGCCTGTAGTTCTGTAAGTGGTTACATCTTGTTTAATTCTTTATAACTACTGTTTGCAATAATATTTAAAGAATAATAAAAAATTAGTCTAAATTTATTTTATTTAATATTTATTAATAATTAATAAATATTAAATAAAATAAATTTAAATTTTTTAAATTAATTTTTTTTATTATTTGTCTAACATTACCAAACTACTTATACTGCGTGCTGTAAGTACATCCACAAAGTTGATTTTAAATTTATCTGCACTACACTTATACCTACAAATAGTATCAAAGTGAGTATTAACCTTATGAATATTAGTGTATCAATATGTACTAATATAAACAAACAGGTGTTATCTGTGATGAGTGGTGACTGATGCATATTAATGGCTAAGATAGTCATCATAACGTGTGAATTAATGCAGAAAGAATATTTGTGATATTATTTGAACATAGAGAATGGATATTGATTCTTCTAATTACACATTAACTCCACTAATTAAATGTAGTAGATCATTTGGCACATAAAATTAGAGTAATTAACATGAAAAAAAAAATCGATAATGCAATTTCGTTAGAAAATTGGTAAAGATTGGTTATGGGTATAATAGTTGGAGAACTAGGGTTCTAATTGAGATTGGAGATTTAGTATCGGAAGACTAAGTTTTGGGGCGCGGCTAGTGAGCGTGTGAGTGAGAGGAGAAATAACTAATTAGTGATAGAAATAACTAATAGTCCATATTTTTAATTTTTTTTCCTTCGTAGTTATTTACATATTTTAACTTACTAGATTTGAAGAAAACGAAAAAATATGTTTTAGGGTCATGGATAAAAATAATTCTGCTAATTCCCTCTATTTCATCTCATTCAATGATTCCTAATCCTAATCAAGATAATCAAGAACACTTCTTTTCAGTGAGACGCTCCCTTTACCAATAATAGTGGCCGCTGCTGGATGATGGAAGAGTAGAACACTAGTGAGCCATTGAACGTTGCTGCCATGGAAACAGGTTGCTCTTCGCCTGTACCAATACATCCTGCCTCGTTCTTCTCTGTTGATCAGAGGAGAGGAATGCTAGATTGCTTGCTTTGAGTTTCGTCGTTGGATGATTTTGCCTTTCTTTAATTTTCTTTTAGATGATTATGTCTCTTTATTGGTGCTCGGAATTTCACCGACAGTAGTAATATATCTCTGCTTTCAATTGGCATCAAAACTCTTCTCATCAATTTCTATGCACTTTTCATGAATCCAAGCGTAATACTAGCCAGAGAACCAAAAAATAATTGTTTTCACGTTTTTTTTTCTTTTTTTTTTTAAATTTATCATATATTCATCTTACGTTGACATGGTTTTTGTCCATACAATCTAAAGTCCACATGAAATAATCAATTTTTCGAACTCAAAATGACTATACTGTCAATGCAATAAAACTTAGCAAATTATCGTACTTAGATACGTTTAATCTTTTTTAATGCTTACATTAAAAATTTTTAATATTTAAATAGGTGTGTCACATATTATTCACCAATTTATTAGTTAAAGTATGACCACTTTTAATCATAATAATTTTGGCCACCACAGAACTCATCAAATAAATATTGATTTACTTTTTTATTTATTTACTATGTCTAAAATTAATAAAAATATAATTAATTGAGGCTAAAATGACACTTTTCTCTCTTTTATTTTATAAATGTACATTCCCCTCCCTTCTAACTTTTAAAAAATTTTCTCTTTAATCTATTTTAAACTTTTTGTGTTAATTAATGTTAAGGGATAAGTATTGTTTTGGTCCCTCACGTTGAGGGTCGGAATCGAAACCATCCCCAACGTAATTTTCGATTTAGAATCATACTTAACGTTTTTTTTCGTATTAAAATCGTCCTTTTAATTTTTTTGGACAAAAAATATCCTTCATCACTACTGGCACCTTTACTTCCACCACCGGCTAAATTCAAATACAACTTTAAGGATGATTTTAAATCAAAATATACACCAGGGACGGATTCGATTCCGACCCTCAACGTGAGGGATCAAAACAATACTTATCCCTAATGTTAACTTTATCCATTTTTTAAGAAAAAAAATAAATTATTTTTTAAAAAAAATACCCATTAGTAAAAATTTTATTTTTTATCAT
>NC_029794.2:5183826-5195821 GCF_000816755.2 Arachis ipaensis | reverse complement strand
AAAAAAATAATAATAAATTATATTTTATTCTCTAAAATAATATTCAAAATTTAAAAGATTTAAATCCTAATTTGAGATAAGTTTGTAAACCAAAATGTTCCAAACATTAAATAACATTGAAAAGCATTGAATGAAAATCATACTAACAATTGCATAGTGTCATGATTGGTATCAATGAATGGATATGAAAATTATGTAATTTTTATTACTTGTGTTAATTAAAAGTTAATTATCACAAATAAATGAAATAATAATGAATCTAAGCTCGTCGCGCGACTAGTAGAACCGGATAAGATCAAATTATAAAATAAATAAAATTCTGTGTCTAAATAAAATATTTATCTAAGTTATTATAACAATTTTTTAAAATTATGCGCTCCTTCTTCTTTTTCTTTTCTTTTTCCGTTTTTTTTTTCTTTTCCTCTTCTTCGTATTTTTTCTTTTTTTTTTTTTAATTTACACAAATTTTTCTTTTTCCCTTCTTCTTCTCCTCTTCCTTCTTCTCTTCTTCTTTCTTTTTTTTCTTCTAATGAAGCACATGTAAGTTTTTTTTTTCTTTTCTTCTTCTTCTCTTCCTCCTCCTTCTTCTTTTTCTTTATCATCATCACCAATAATACTAACATTTTACAAACGTCTTTATTAGTTCTAATTTTCTCTGCTGTTATCATTAAATAATTTTGGTTCATTTCTTAATTTGTTTCGATTCATCAGTTGTGTGTTAATTGTCTATTCATTTGTGTGTTAATTTCGATTCACTTGATGCTGTTGATAAGTATTGACTAAATTTTTTATTCACAAATGAACCGAAATAAACACACAAATGAATCGAAATTAATTCACAAATGAACCAAAATAAACTAAAAAATGAACTGAAATCATTTAATAATCTGTTGTTAGTGATGACGATAACGAAGGAGGAGGAGGAGGAGGAGGAAGAAGAGGAGGAAAAGGAGGAGAAGAATCTGTGTGCGCGAAAAAGAAGAAGAACGTATGCGTAAATTTAAAAGAGGAAGAACGTCAGCGTGAATTTGAAATAAGAAGAAGAAGAAACTTAGAAAAAAAGAAGAAGCAATACAAAAGAGAAAAAGAAAAAAAAATGGTCCTCTCTCTTAAATTTTCTTCTAATTTTGTCATTGTGATTCATTTTCTACGTCATAATTCATGAACTTTAGTGCCAAGAACAGAGGAGTAAGAAATAGCATTCAGTAGAACACAATAAAAAAAATTTAGTCAAACATTATAAATATATAATTTCCTTCAATTTATACCATTTATTATTAGTACTTTTATTTAAAATATTTTATGAAAAGGAATACTTATAAACTAGTATTATAACACTGAATAATCAATATATTCCTTAACATATGCCTTAAAAAACAGATAAAAATCCATATTCATATTATTAAATAAAAGCATTATTGAACAATTTTTTGTCGCCTGGGGAGTAGTGCAGCCATGCTAATGCTAGCGAAGAATGGTGTGGTATGATCTGTTTTGAATTATTTTGTGATCATAAATTCATAATGTGGTCATTTTGTTTGCACATACATGTTCTTGACTTGTAGACTCGGTAAAAATCATGCGATTACTAATTAGTGAATAGTAATAGTGTCATCATAATTACTAGTAGAGTTATTAGAATAGTGAAAGACGAACACAGTGAGTCACGTTTGAGATTAGTAGATACTACTAGTACTCCGAAAATTCATCAAGTTTTTGGCTTATACCAGATAAAATGGTGTGGTTTCATATAAATTGTTTTGAGATGCTACTAAAGCTTTTGAATTAGATCTTTGTTATTTAAAAATAATCTATAAAAAAGGTAAAAAAAATCTATACAAAATTTATATTTGAAGTCAAACTTTTTTTTAAAAAAAATTTATATTAAATGTACAATTATTATAATACAACTTTTAAATTAAGTTTAAAATTGTAGTCAGTCTAAAAGCGTCACTTATTTATAAAAAAATACATTTTAGATTATTATGTATGTTTTATTCGAATCTATTTAGATCCTACTATATGATTCACCTTTCAAAGGTTGTAAATAAATGACTTAACATAATCAAAATATATTATATATCTATCCGTAATCTTTATATCTTTTAAATTTTTAGAAATTTGAGTGTCAGAATTTTTTTAGAAATACACCCTACTCTTAGAGATGTCAACCCATAACAAAAAAAATTATTGTAATCTCGTATCTCGATCTTACATATTCCTGTTCCATTGTGGTCTTAACTTCACCTTCAGAACAACAATATTGTTGGAATAAATGATTTAACTTTTTAAGACAAATGATTTCTATAGAATCTCCTATTTTAATTTGTGTGAAATAATTCTTCAAGAGGGTGGATGTTTTCCCAATCTAATACTAACATTTATTTACTTCATCATATCCAATTACACTTACAAGTCTTAAGCAAGTTCAAAGTTAGGATTGTGGAAATAAAATGATGTTAAGTTGGAGCTACTTTCGTTTTGCTGGTAGAGCATGTTGGATCTTAATCACCACATGCTGCAGTAATAGTGTGAGAGCCGAGCCGAGCCGAGCCGCGCCGAGCCAGAGCCACTATTATAGTAATGGTAAGATGAGAAGGCGTGGTTAGAACGAAAGATATGTAAGAAAGTGTTGAATTTGGCAGAGGACGGTGCATCTGGCGGCTTCCAATTCTCAATTCCCGATGACATAACAGAATCTTGGTAGATCCCACAACCATGCATACCTGTCAACCACTCATTGTATGCCACATCTCCATTATTGACGCACGTGCTCTCTATCTAGCTAGCTAGCTAATCTATCCCTAATCTTCTAATCATTAGGTCTGCTTTCTTCTTACGTTCTCCCACGCTGTTCTCGTGCAAGTCTCCTTTATTTTCTTATCTCATTTAGACTTCAATTATTATCTTACCTTGCTCCCTTTGTTTAGTTAAGGAATACATACATACATACGTGCATATACCTCTCTAGTTATTCCAAGTAACTTGTATTTTCCAAGCAACAAGCTTAGTTTCCTCCGCGAGGGATGCTCTTACAGTTCGATTTCTTAATTTGCTTCCATCACTTCATCCCAATCTCTCCCCTTCATAATACAAGTTTCCAATCATGAATTAAACTTTAATTCTTGTTTTTCTATTGTTCAACATAACACTTGTCTTTGTTTGGACATCATTATTTTAATAAAAAAATATTTTTTTAATAAAAAAAGATTTTTTTTTTTATTTTGTCTCCAACATCATATGCAAACAACGTACGAAATTGATTATTCAATGTATATATGTTTTAAGAAAGGCAATTAACTATTCTAACGAAGATGTCAAAAATATTTTTTTATGATAATTTTTGTTTAAAAAATATAATTTATTTATTTAGCTATATTCTAAATAAAAGTAACATTTTTATAATATATGAAAATCAAATCCTACAATTTATCATCCAATAATCAAAATAAAATATTTTTATACGATTATAATTATAAAATTTTCGTTGGAATAGTCACTTTTAAGAAATTGACACTAGATGCATTTGAGATTTGACTACGAGGATGTTGTGATTATTCATTTATCCACTTATACGTGTTGAATGCATGTAAGCGAGATCTTTTTTTATGGAAATATAAAATAAGCAAATTATAGTATGTATATACTAAAATTAGTCACAAAAATTAATTATCAATATAAAATATATATTAGAATATAAATATATATTAAAAATAAATTAAATCACACATATATTTATACACAAATACATTAATAGCTGGTTTTAAACACTAAAATTAACCACTAAAATTAGTCATCAATATATAATATATGTTAGAATACAAATACACATTGAAAATAAATTAAATTATATATATATTTATACACAAATATATTAGTGACTAATTTTAGTGTATAAATAATATTTTTTAGAGTATATACTCATTTTGGAACTCAAAGAATTTTAAATTAGACATTTTAGTTCCCAACTAAAATTAATTACTCGATTGGTCCCTAACAATTAATTCCGTCAGTCACTTAGGTTCTTGACTTTGTCAACTCTAACGGAAAATAAAATGATCCTTGAAAATTCTAACATGGGACAAAATGATCCCAGACAATTCTAACAAGGGACAAAATGATCCCTGACCCCTTTAATCGAAAACGACACTGTTCTTCCCCAATTTTTATCATATCTCGCATAACCCTAACATTAATACTCTCCTTCTTCACTTTCACAGTCTTCTTTTCCTTCTTTTCCTTCCTCCTCTTTAGCTCCAAGATTAAGCCATGGTGTAATTGTCACACGTGTCGCACCTACCTCAACATGTCATGGACCATACACTTCCTAAATCTTTGTGACTAGTACATCCACCTCTTCTGCACTTCACCCACTAAAAGCATCCACTTCCACGTCTTTGATAACATCACCTCCAACCCCGACAACGTCCACGACATTCTCAAGACCAAGTTCCAATACAACTACTCCAATGGCACACCTTTCTCCACTCTCCGGCAAACAATATAGATTGTTGGACATTATGACATCATGAAAAGATTCTCCTTTGACATCATATGCAAATTCTCATTTTAAATAGGCACTGAGTGCTTCATTTCTTCTTTCCCGGAGTCCAAGTTGGCAGACAGTTTCGACCTCGCATCCAAGCTATTACAACGAGCAATGTCGCCATTGCCGCTCATATGGAAACTGAAGCGGTTACTAAATATTGGTTCGGAGAAGAAGCTGAAGGAAGCGATCAGAGTGGTGGACAATATGGTCATGGAGATGTTAGGGCAGAGAAGGACGGAGATGGCAATGACGATGACGAGTCTTAACAAATCAGACTTGCTGTCTAGATTCATGGGATCCATCGAGGACGACAACTAGTTGAGAGACATAAGCATTAGTTTCCTGATTATGAATTGGTTGAGAACAAGTTGAGAATTTTTTTTTCTTATGAACATTAAATTTATAGAGTGTGCATTGTGTAGTTTGAAGTTACAGTGTTAGACTGTTAATGTTATGCAAGATATGATGAAAATTGGAAGAGAACAGTGTCGTTTCTGAACAGAAGAGATCAGGGACCATTTTGTCCCCTGTTAGAGTTGTCAGGGACTATTTTATTCTCCGTTAGAATTAACGGAGTAAAGGATCTAAATGACTGATGGAGTTAATTGTTAGAGATCAATCGAATAATTAATTTTAGTTGAAGACTAAAGTGTCCAATCTAAAATTCTTTGAGAACCAAAATGAGTATATATTCTATTTTTTAATAAACAAATGAACAATAAGTAGTTTGACATTTATGTTATAGTTGGTTTGAATACCTATAAAACGAATACGTACACCAAATGGATGATAAGAAATTAGGAATATTTAATTTAAACCCTAGGAATAAATATTTAGAGAAGAGAGAATGAAATGAGAGGTGTAGGTTAATCCAAGTGGATTGAAGGCTTAATCATTGAGAAAACTACTCTGTTATATTATATTATTGTGATCTTGATGAGAACGTCAGCTAGAAAATTTGAAGGATAGATCCTGTTAATTACAAGTTACTATGTATATCTTTCCATCACTTATTATTGGTGAAAATCATTTCTATAACATAACATATATTCAATGTTTATCCATCTATTGTTTTTTTTTCATCAATTGAATTGGACAACCGAATTTTAAGTTGTAATTGATAAGATTTGAACTTGAGATTTTTGAGATGGAAAAAGAGAGATATATTATATAAACTACGGTTCATTGGTTCTATCTATTGTTGTTTAATTAGAAAAATATTCTGCAATGAGGATCATTTTTCTTCAAGTGGAACTTCCGTTACCTTAGAAGGACTTTGAGAGTAATATTCAGCAAAACTCTTTTTTTTAAGCAATTTCTTGTTTTTTTTTTCCTTTATTTTTGTTTTATTTTCTTTTAACCCACTAAAAAAAATTAGGAAAACATTTAGGATTATTGTAGTGATGCAAAATAGAACCCCACCAAAAATAGCAAAGCTGAAGAATTATTGAAGTGTAGTAAATGGATTCAATACTGTCTTTTCTGTCCTTTTTGGTAACTTTAAATTATCGTGGGCTAAATGATCTTTTATATTTTCTCCACAACACCTAAAAAATTGGTGATTCAAAACGAATACTAAAGTAAAAAATGTTCGCATGTTGGCCCAAATAGAAGCCCACTATGAACCCAATTGAAGCCCACCTTGCTCCTCGCGAGTCCTTGTTCGATCCTCTCTCTCAGTCTCACAGCCTCACAGAACTCAGGTCAGTTCCCAAACACTGCCTCCGAGCTCCGCCACGGTGCCGCCGCTTCTCTCCTGCAGCTGTTGTGCTCCGTTCTCGTCCCCCGAAGAAAACCACGATGCTTCAAACACTTCAAAACTCAACTATTTGCCCCTTTCTTTCATCAGCCGAATGTCACACTAGGGCTCAACCTCAATTCTTGCTCAACACTAGTTTCTCCTTCTCAATAACAACACTATCCATCTCACATAACGTTATAACTTTTTCAAAAGTAATTGCATGTCTTTCATGTAGCTTTATTCTGCTCAGAAAAAAAAAATAGTATTCTTACTTCTCTGGTATTCAATTGCAGAGAATTGATGCCTATTGTGTGTTTGATTCCTCACTTGGTCACTCCAACATTTCCCGAAGCAATAGTCTTTCAGAGAAGGAGAAGTAAGTTATTGTTGCACTTATTATTCAATGATATTATAGTTCATGTAATTTATTTTTATGTTTTTAACCATTTACTCATGCTTCATGTTACGATTCACCTGTAATTTAGACAAGGGAAGAAGAAGGAGAAAAAGAGAGTGGCAAAGAAAGAGCACCACTTGTGGAAAAGCAGAGATTCTGCTCAATCTGGCCAGAAGGCATTGAACCTTATTAGAATTGTATGTTTGCTCATACCAATTTTATTATTTTCGGTTTGGAATTTAGTGAGAAAAAATGAACCCTTAAAAAAATATATTTATATATGTCCATTTTTGTGCATTTTGAATCTTGGAAGGTTAGGTATCTCAGCTTCCGAATGAGAAAGAGGCTGTTTATGGGGCTTTAGACAAATGGACTGCTTGGGAGACAGAGTTCCCAGTGATAGCAGCAGCCAAGGCTTTGAAAATATTAAGAAAAAGGAGACAATGGCTTCGTGTAATTCAAGTATGTTATACTAAGCTCTTTATTTACTTCTGCAAATTTTGGGACACTATTTGACAACTAATAATTATGGTTTGTTTGTGAAGTGTTTATTAAATGTTTCCATGACATGGTTCAAAGCTGAAATTGCTTCCTCATGAGATGAAAGATAGTTCATGGGTAATTTGAGTTTTGACCAAAGCCAAAATTGTTTATATCAATCATGGTTTTGAGTTATTATATAAGTGAAGAATGGTCTTTAGCTCAAGAAATGGTCCCTCAGCTGTTCAAGCTGCAGTCTATATAAATTACTCACATAACTGATTTGGATCTTTAGTACTTTAATATATATCAATGTGCTTTTTGTATATTTCTTTTCTTTATTTATTTATTTTTATAATAATGTTTTGATATTCTTGAGAATGCCATCCAGCTTGAGTTTGAGCCTTTACAATGTACAACTGTAATGATATGTTGTTTTGTTAACTTTGTGAGTAATGGAAAAGAATCTTACTGCTTATCAATCCTCAGGTAGCAAAGTGGATGTTAAGCAAAGGTCAAGGGGCAACAATGGGAACATATGACACCCTTCTTCTGGCATTTGATATGGATCAGAGGATAGATGAGGCAGAGTCATTGTGGAATATGATTGTACATGCTCACACACGTTCTGTCTCAAAGAGATTGTTTTCTAGAATGGTCACATTATATGATCATCATCATTTGCCAGAAAAGATGATTGAGGTATATTTTTATTGTACTATCAATCTTACTATACCTTGATGCAAGCTGTTCAGCAATTACAAGGTTAATTCTTCTATGCTTTGACATGGAGCTATCATGTTTGTAAGTTAGATATTTGCAGACATGGAGGAGTTGCAGGTAAAACCTGATGAAGATACGGTCAGACGAGTGGCAAATGCCTTTAGAAAACTTGGCCAAGAAGAAAAGAGTAAATTGGTTACAAAACGATATGGGCTTAAGTGGAAATATATTCACTTTAATGGTGAACGGGTTAAAGTTAGAACAGAAGCTTGGGAAGAAGAAGGTCCATTTAGAAGTTGAAATTGGTGTATTCCAAATTGTTAATGAGGACACCAGTACACCACCATATTCTATTACCTGGGATCTGCTGTTGTTGCCGATTATATTGTTACATTCCTAAAGCTGTTGTATTAGAGGTTCACTAGTTTGGTTTCTTAACATGTTTAGAGCTTAGCAGCTAACCAATCAGGGGAGGAAGTGAGGAACTGAACTACCGTGAGGGATCGGTGCAGTGCTCCCAGATATGAAAATGTTGTATACTTGTATAAATATATATATTATATATTAGTTATGTATTCAATGGAAAGGTAGCTAAAATTTAAGAAATGTATTCATGGAATGTAAATTTTAATATAGCGACAGTTCTCGAAAAAATTTGTTATGTATTGTGGTATCAACAAAAATGTTAGACCCAACCAACTACTGCCTTAAAATGTTACAAGTGGATCGAAATTAATCTCTATATAACATCAACCGTTGAAACTTATTTTTCTTGTTTCCATCCATGTGATCAGGGATGCTTACATAAATATTGTCCTAATATAATGAGATTCAGTAATTGCAAGCAACAGACACTCACATATATGTGGTGATGATTTATAATCATCCTTCACCATCTAGCTATATAAGTATATAACTGAATTTTGCTGAATTGGGATGGTAACTGATGATAATATAAATGTGTGTTGTGGGGATTCAGGATTCTGCTAAATGCCAATGATGCAGGTACTATTACTCTTGTGATTCTGGAATGGCTTGGAACACAAAGGTGATAAAATGATCCAATTATTTATACCATTTTGTCCCAACTAATTTCTACATTTTAAGACTTCAAGGCACTACAAACTTTTGGTATAAAAATAAAATGGTTCAATTATTCATTGGTACTATTTTTCTTTTAACAAAATTGTTAGCATCATTTATATTGTATGTACTTGTGCAGTGTTGCTGCTTAGTGGCAGTGACTCTCCTATAGTTTGTTTCTGTGTACTCTCATTGGGTCAGCATGAAGTTAGAGCATGCTCAAGTTCATCAGAAATTATTGCATATATCCTGGTGGACCTACCACCATGCCTTGTAAGCCTTAAATGTGCATGTTACATGTAATGATTATTATTTCTCTGAAGAGTGAAGATTGTGCATTTCTGTTTTGGTCAAGACACTTGACACATGCTTTCAGGTCCCATGTCATCGACATTATCATTTGGAGTTACACATATCAATCAATGGCGGCATCATCTCATCTTATTCATGTCTTTCATATGTTGAAGTTACTTACATTTCGGTGAGTGTTGATTGAACATCTAAGTTGTTGTTGCTGTATACTCCTTCTGCCATGTTTGTGAGTGCCATAGCTTCTAGTCTTCTAGCCTCAACCCTTTTTTCTTTTTGCTTTTTTGACTGAGGTTGGTGGTCAATTTCCATCTACTCTATTATTATAGTAATTTTAGAGAACTACACTCTGCTTGCCACTTTTTATTTTTGATAGAGTTTAATGGTGTTTTTTCAGATCATAGACTGCTAGAATATTAATTTCAAATGTAAAATAGTTTAATTTGGGATTTGATTTTTGTGAGGTATAGAAGTCAGACTTTCTAATAAATTATAATATTAAAATATATCACTCATTTTACTTCCATACAAACAAAAATAGCCTCTGCTTGCTGCTTAATTTAATATATAGATATGGCAAAATGCCAAAACATTCAAGGTCCAATCGTGGGGGCCACGGTCTTCATCAGATAATGAACAGAGAAAGGCTCAACCATGGTTAACTCTCTGTGATTGCCTCTATGACTTGAAATTCCAAGACCATATGCTATTCACAAAGACATTAAACTTTTTATGGTGTTACTCTTGTATGGACTAAAATATATAGCACCCATAATTTCTGAAATATAAGCCAAAGCGTTACTTTTCCATATTCTTAATTCTTAATATATTATATATCACATGATCATAGCTACAACCATCAACTTGTGCTTCTAGTAGCAGTACCTTATCTGAATCATGCATGCCCCTCCAATAATAAATCAATTGAAATGATTAACAAGAGGCAATAATATTAGGTAAAAGACACTGCAACTTGGCTTCTTACAACATGATTCTGGTTAGTCCAAGCATACCATCCAAAGTAGTATCTATCCGGGCCATACTTGTTTGGAATCTGACCCATCTTTACTGTCACTGTGATGTTGAAGCTAATTTTCTGTCCAACATGATTGAACTCAAGAAAATTTGGAGTTGCTGTGATGGAAAACTCCTCTGGTGACTTAGCACTAAACATGTAATCACTGCTCCTCTTACCAACATTGGCGACTGTCCTCTTAATATTCTTAGTTCCATTGAGTCCGCTGATTTGTATGGATGGATAGCTGAGATCTGTTGGTTCAGGCAATGATGATGAGTTTGGACAGTTATAAGCAACATCAAAGTATTGAGTCACTCCAAAGCTACAAGTATAGACAACGTAGTCCATGTAAGAAGCATCATAAACTAGTCCAGGATCTGCTGCCTTTACAGGGTTGAAGTGTCCAGCATCAATTGCAAATGGGGTTGCAGGATTACCAGTTTCATCAGTTACCATTGGATTAGAAGAAGAATTGATGTAGTGAATGAGTTTCAAGACATTGTGATAGGACACTTGAGTGGAAGGAATGAAGTGAGCGTCACTTGATAGATCATTCCCAAGTTGTTCATTGTTTCCTAGGATGAAACCAACACCACCAGCTCTTTCAACTTCTTAATCCCTTTCTTATTCTTCCTCCTTCCCCTCTCATGCACACAACTATCTTCCCCTTGGCCTTGTTACGATCAAGGCTGTTGTCCAAACAGAACCTGCATATATCATTACACAAAACTAGTATTTACTTTTTTCTACCTTTGTTTGCCATGTCATATACTAATCAATATATACAACAGTAAAATTGAAAACTATGCATACCCAGAATGGCTAGTAGGCATGCCTGGAAATTCAACTTCTCAGTGAGCACCAATGGATAGAAGCTGTTTGGCATGTGCCTTGGAGTAATTGATCTACCCTGATATTGACATAGATATATATAAGCACTGCAATATCTGGTGCATGTGTTGTTACAGGAATATGATTGTGTCAAATGATGAGTACTGTTATTGAAAGTGATTTTTAATATCTTTACTTTGATTGTAAGCATCAAATGATTAACAAGAAAAAAAGATGTATTTGTCAATAACAAAAAGTAGAATGCATTACTTTTATATATTTATATATGTAATTGAGTTTTTCAATTTTCAACTTCAAACCCTTATAGGTACTAATAGTTCCTACTTTGAAGATCCTAGCTAGTTAATTAACAAGAAAAGTGAAGTTAAACTTATTATTACCTCAATAATTGTGCCATCTTGTAGCATAATTGGTGCAACAAATGAACGATCCACAGTACTAGCACCAACGGTGATGATCCATGATGCAATGTCTGACGAAGTTTGAGGCAAAGGACCACCATTCCCAGCACTACAAACGACCACAATGTTCTTCCTTGTCACAGGCTGACTTGTAGTCTTCCTCTTCATTTAGAGGGCCAAATTGATATTCATAACCTTGTACATTACAGGGAGAAAGAAAAATAGCATCATTCAATTTCTGTATCTAAGTTGCACAATTCTAAGAAAATTAGAAAAGTAACGTGTATGAGAAATGATTCTATCATACTAATTCACTCATTATTATGTGCTACTAAATAAGATGTATATATGTGAATGCTGCTGAAATGGTTCTATTATACACGACTTTATATATAAAAAAGAACTCGGTCATAAAATTTTTTAACTGATATATTATTTGTAA
>NC_029794.2:5168064-5183736 GCF_000816755.2 Arachis ipaensis | reverse complement strand
TGTGCTTGTAACTGTAAAGAAGCGAAGCTTTTGCTTCCTCCTCACTTTCTTTCACCGAAGACAAATAATAAGAACGATGAACATTCTCTATTTCTTCATCATCATAATGCAAACAAAGTTGGTCCTTATTGGTCGCTTTTCGGTGTCGTTATTCTCAAATACTAACCTGATCACACGTGCTTACTAAGAAACTAAACACATTTTTTAAAGAAAATTTTAGTAACGATAATACTAGGAAAAAAAAACAGCCAATTTTATTTAATATTCGTTAATTATTTTTTACCAAATATTTTTTATTTAGAAATTATATTCACGCAATTCAATGTGAAAGTTGTCAAGTTTTTTGTTTTTTTATAGATATTATGGAATTCAGACTTCAGAAGGTGGAGACCGGGGATTTCTGATAAGGTATTAGGACTTAGGGGCTCTATAATGCTTGAAAAAATATATAGTCTAGAATCTAGCTAAAATGCTAAGTAATTCCGTTTCTTAAATTAATTTTTAGGATTAAACGATGCATTAATATGTAGAATAAGCTTTGGAATATAAAAATGGTTGGAGAAGTTCATGTTTGGAAGAGAAGGATTTTCTTTTTCATGGTTTGTTGAGAATAGGAGTGGTAATGAATAAGGTATGATAGAGTTTAAATTCAACTTTAATTTTTTATCTGCAGATCTCAAACAAATACAATATTTAATAATTTAATGAGATTTTACTGTTGTAATTTGGTATTTATATATCACTAAATAAATTTGGTTTTTATATAAACAAAAATGTTAAATATCTAATTGAAGATTTTGGCTTAATGATTAAAGATCTTTTATATAAATAAAAAATTCTTGGTTTGACACTCATTCCTAACACATTTTTTTTATATAATATAACATATATATAAGATACGGGTTAATTGGTAGAATTGAATTTCAATTCGCACTCTATCCAACCCGCTCCACACTCAACTCTACCCGCAACAGGTCAAGTTGACAAGATCTTTTTTAAATTAGGTAATTATGTCTATAAACTAATAGTAAAAGTATAAGTAACATTTTTTATTATGTTGAATAAAGAAGTGATATTTCATTTCTCAGTTTAGAAGCAACGCTAAGGTTATCCAATTAAGACTTTCTTAACGAAAATAATCGTGTCTATCTTTTGTAACGGAACAATGGTAAACTCCTATTTAAATATACCAACTACATACGCAAAATCAATTTCATAGATTACTAACTAAATAAATTTAAGTGTGAAAAAGGAATAAAATTTATGGGGTTTGATTTGTGGATGATAATGGTGATTATCCAGAGTCTCCAATTTGCATAATAGTCATTTAGGCTCTGGCACGGTGGCACCACCAGTTGGCACTCGTGCATTCGTACTTCATTATTGTTCTCATATTATCCATTCATTGATTCCAACCATGAAAGATGAAACTATGCAATTGCTAGTATAATTTTCTATTTAATGTTATTTAATGTTTGGATTATTTTGTTTTACAAACTTATTTCAAATTAGCACTATTTCTATTTGCATTTTGATAAGATTCGAAGGGCTGCAAAAAAGGGAAAAAAATAGTAAAAGAATTGAATGCAACTCTTTTAGGGCCATGGATTCCTTACTCCCACTTTTATGTGGGAGTATCATTAGCCAACACTAAAATAATAACTCTCTTAGAGGCAGAATTTTCTCCTAGTTTGAGTGTTGAGATTCACCAATCACCACCACAATTAAATTGTGCCTCTAAAATAGTAAAATGGCATAGGCCTCACATATATTCTTTCATCCCATGAATAACATAATGAATTAGTTAGGGTGTCCTTGTCTCGGATTATATAATTTGTTATACTTTGTATTGGATTTGATAAATTCAAATTCTAAATAAAACACAATTTGATATGATATCTAGCAGTTTGAAGTGGGACGGTTAAAAATAATAATAATATTAAAACTATCATACATAAAAAATTTAAAATTATGTTCAAATAACAAGAGATGAAGAACCTTTGATTGTCTTGAATTGGGTAGAGAAGCATAGTGATATTCATTTCATGTTATCATATTCCGTCTACATCAACTTAGTGAAGTTCTATTTTATGTAAAGAAGCTTCTATTCAACAATGTAATCATCTTCTCTTCTCTTGATTTACTTTTGAACTTTGATAGAGTTATGGACCCTTGCAATGCATTACTGATTAAACAATTAATGTATAACGAACAAAAATACTTCTAAAAAAAAGAAAAATACATTATACATAGTAGGAACTCCAAAAATAACACACAAAGGTACAAAAAATAGCCTACTTCTAATTAAAGAGAAAATTTTCAACAAAAACCTATAAATCACACAATAACCAGTCATGATCCTCAAAGTTGAGGACAAAGGTAAATACATATATTCCTATCCCCACATCCAAAAACTCTTAACAAAAATATCTTAAATTTTTTTAATACAAGGGCAAGGTCAAAATTTCAGTGGATTGTATTATGGGAAGGTGAAAAAAGTTGAACAAAAGCATACTCGTCTTTGTAAGGCAAACCTGCTTCGCAAGAAGCTTCACATGCATACACCACAATTGAAGCCCAATCCAAAGAGTCCGCTTCATTGTCTACTCCAAAGTAATATAGCAGCTGTGGTAAAATCTAGTGCCACCAACAATAATAACAGCTTATTAACTAAAAATCTAAAAGTAACATCAACACCAATAGAAAAACCATGAAGAACCCTTCAAGCAAAAACTTCTCGTAACTAACTACCTGAAATTCATGACACCTTGGTCCACCACAATAACTGCATTTAGGGATATCAGCATTGGATGGCCGACCACTCGAAACAGGCCATATTGGCTTCGCATTTGTATCCTTATAGTACCTGTATTTACCATAAGTTTGTATCAGTCGGTTAATGGAAATATATCCTGAAATCAGTT
This sequence comes from Arachis ipaensis, assembly GCF_000816755.2. NCBI lineage: Eukaryota > Viridiplantae > Streptophyta > Magnoliopsida > Fabales > Fabaceae > Arachis > Arachis ipaensis. The sequence continues at coordinate 5,180,812 of NC_029794.2, read as the reverse complement.
CAATTAGTTGGGTTATTTTGAATTTGTTTATCCATTATGCAAGAAAATCTGGTTTTGGAACATTTTTAGCAAATAAGCTGCCATCATAAGGACGCTGAAAGAAGTTCTTCAACTCAGTTAAGCACTCTAAATAACTCAATAATAATCACCTCAACACTTGTTCGGGGGCCTTGGCAATGCGTTCTTGGAAGTAAACCCAACTCTTTTTGTCATCATCACCCTGTTTGCAAATAATATCGTGAGCAAACTATATGCTTAAACAATAGAATTTGGATCCTCTAAAGTCAGGAAGTTGATAAAGTGGTAAAGTGAAGGATTAATCACCATTGATTTTATAACTTTTATGAAATGTGCGCCCCACTATCTTAATTTAAGAGTGATTAACTTCTCATTTTACTACTTTACCAACTTTCTCACTTTAGAGGATCTTGATCCTAAACGATAAGAAACATGATTTCAGTGATGAAAACAGCTACACGTTGTACCTGAAAACTATCCATAAGTGAATTCATTGTGTCATCAATCTTGTTCTTCGAGATCAAGGAATTAGATAAAGCATTATCCTCAGGAATGTCTGTGTTATATTCACTTTCGTGTTCAATGATGATTTCAAATTCAGGCCACACATTCTTGCTTCCAACTGTATGGTAAGATATCAGATGTAATGAACATTATGCTAGAAAGTATTAAATTTTAGATTAACCTACGTGACTCATGAAATATACAGGTCTTAAACAACTGTGACCTTTATGAGACTCCAATGAAGTGGCTCCACTTTTATTGGATTCGCCAATAGGTGAAGAAGCTTTCATCTGCTGGCAAACAATTTTATGACCTGAGCGCCAACTCATTACCTGCAAATTGAAAATGGAAAGGAATTTTATAGGATGAAATTTGTGAAAAGGAGACTAAACGAGACATTTAATCAATTCAACTACCTGGTGTTTCTCAGAACAATACCGCACTTGTCTGCAACTACTGCAGAGTTTATCTCCTTTCCATGTCCCACACCAATTGCAAAGAGTAGCTAAAAGAAAGAGAGAATCCTATCTTTTAATAAAATATGCTTAATCAATAGAAGTACTAATACAGCAATCTTAATGTAAAAGCAGGCCATAAATTAGTCATATACAAAGAAAAAATAATAGTAGAAATAATGCTGAGTATAAGAACAATAAAGATACGACGTAAGAGCAACTTGTTCGGGGAATCAAATTTTGAGACTGAAATGTAGCAAAAGCATGGTGTCACAAAATAAAAAAGATGAATTGCATTGCATGTACACATGAACTCTATAACTCATGCAATACCTTTAGAATGCTACTCCTCATGATGAAACAGTCACCGGTTAAAAAATTCATAAATCAACAGATACAACTAAGAAAACTAGCAATTGAAGAACAGAACCGAAATCACACACAGACAGAAGCAAAGACCATCTGATAATCATGAATACCCATTTTCCCAAGATACAAAATCACACAAACACTAGTAAAAATGAATCAAATCACAATAGCATATACATTTATATATGTATGATACCCAACAAAAGAGCCAAAAAATAAAATGATGATAAACTAACCTCCAATGCCAGAAGGTTTGTAATTCCCATCATACTTAGGCGGTTCACTTGAGTAAAAAGGATTAAAGCGAGGTAACTGACAACGGAAAACCTTCACACTTCAATAAATCATTACACAATCAGAATTCATTGGCCAAAGGAACCCCAAAGACCATGGAAGAAAACTTTCTTTCTCGTCAGACATTACGAACCTTCTAGATGGCTTCTCCGGGTGGCGTTTCCACTGCTCATGCTGATCCCTGAGAAGACATTTCATGGAACGGCACATGAAAACAAACAGCATCCGATGAAATGCACTTTCCTTCTTAGTAGGTGCATAAACCTATCATTTCAAGAATTCCAGTAATCCCTTAGCTGGGTAGAAGAAAAAGGATATATCCTACTAATTGGTGCAGCTAAAACTTCTCCTAACTTGAAATTTCACTCACATCTTTGAATGAATATCGTGTAAATTACAAACCATGCCATTATTAGGAGAGTATAGGAACAGTGATGGATAGAATGATACCTGAAGCAGGAATTGTAAAGGTTCGCCACAAATGTCACAAATTGATGACCTCCCTGATGGTATATCCACAGGATCAAGCCAAGCCTACACCAATATTCACAGTTCACAAAATGAACACATCACCATCAAAAATTGAAACTTTTCATTTTCTTTATATAACAGCAGGTTTTAGTTTCATTGAATAAGAGGGATGAACACAGAAGCATAGTGGGAGTACCGGTACTCCGCCAGCTTTGCTGGGGAAAAATTGGCGCTCAAGAGACCATTCATTTTTGGGGTTCTCAACGAAACCAAGTGTGACAGCTTCTTCTTCTTCGTCATCGTCGTCATCGTCGTCATCTTCGTATTCCTCAATTCGAAGGGACTTGAGCTTCTCGGCATGGTCTCCAATGGCGTCAACGTCCATAGTAGTCTGCTTGAGAATGAAGGTTCAGGAGTAGGGTTTTACGCAAAGCTCTGAATATGGAACCAGTCAGGTTATCGAATGAATGAACCGGATTCAACCAGATTAAAGTTTGGTTTGGTAAACCACAAGCACCTTATTTTATATTTGGTAAATTAAAAAGCTTAATTACTTGTGTGTGTGACTTTTAAAAGTTATGGTACTTTTGAGTTTTGAAAACATATGAAAAAAACTTGTAAAGTTCTCATCAAAATTAAAAAATCTATTATATCTATTAGGCCATGAATTCCTTACTCCTACATTTTTTTTGTAGGTGTATCGTTAACCATCATAAAAATAATTACAAAATGTACCCCTTTTTTTTTGAAAAATTTATTAAATAGATTTTGATCCCTTAAACTTTTGTTATTTATACTTTTTCTCTTTTTCTTTTAGTTTTAGTTTCTCAGAAGATAAGCATGTCTGTTAGGGTTTATAGATCCAATTTCAATCAACATCATTTTCTCATCTTCTTCCTCTGTTGTATCTCTGGTTCGCCTATCCTTGCTGCCGCAACACCCATCAGACGCCGCCGCTCCCTGCATCCGCCGCCGCGCCCTGCTTCTGCCGCCGCCGCGTAGGACTCTGCCTAAACGCTTGGAGGTTAGTTAATCATTATGCCTTTTCAATTCATCATTTCGTATGTTTTCAATTCATCATTTGGAGAGTTATCGGAGAGGTCGAGAGTGATGAGTGTGGTGAGTTGAGAGACGAGTGGGGTGAGTGTTCCTGTGTAGCCAGCGGGGTCGAGGGTGATTTGGTTGATGCGGGTGTTGTCGGCGGTGCAGGTGAGGCCGCACGTGAAGTGGGTGCGACGAGGGATGGAGCATGGGTCAGTGGTGAAGTTCCAGGATGCTATGCATGACCATAGTGTTATTGAGGGGGGTTTGATTGAGGCCTTGAAAGCCTTTAGTGCTTCAATGTCTGAGGATGAGATGAGACCTTATACGAGGAAACCACACTTACTGTTTGTGTGAATGCACAAGATGATTGTTATGCAAAGATAAATGATGCTTTGCATATTGGAATTTGGAAGAGAGGGTTGGTTATAGAGATTAGTGTGTGGGGAATTGAGGTGCTTTGCATTAGGGTTTTGGCTGCTGGCCGTCAACTTGCAAAGAGTCTGGAGTTACAATCTCTAAATGATTTAGGTTTTTCCAAAAGATATGTAAGATGTTTGCATGTACACTACTTAAATCTACTTAGAGTTTTTTTATAAGTTTATTATTATTATTATCTAATCAAGCTTTCTCATCATTTGCCTCCTGTAATGGGTGACAGATATCTGAGGTTGTCAATTCCATAAAAGATCTGATAGATATCTGTCGGGAGCACAAAAGGTAATAAACAATTTGCATAATTACCTATTTGTGCACATAGGAATACCTAAGGCACTACGGACTTCCCAACCCTCGAAACTCACTATTTCTTGTATACCACATTTTGCATACTTCTCAGAAAATATTATTTCAGAAAGAGCCACTCCCTGTAAAAAGAATAATGTGCTTTATTATTCGAAGTAATGTTATTATTAGCTTTATTTCTATAGTAAGAGAACCTACTATATTTCTAATATGATGCTTGCGTGGTTCATCGTCTTCAATCTTACAGTGAGAGTCTAAATGATAAAGTATTTTGTCAGGAATGCTCATTACCATTAGATACCAGTGATCATTCTCCTTGATTGGGACATATATCTGCATAACAAATAGGATGTAATATGTATAAGTAAAATTTTGAGTACTTTTTATTATAATAAAAATATTCCAATCATTAATGAGAACTTACAAATTGAAGGTCACGGGTTGGTGGCATATAATGTACATATTTTTCCAGTAGGTCATGATCCTCCATATGTAACAACACGTCATCCTAGGAATGTTTGAGCACAATGATTATTTATTTTACTTAGTTAAAATGAGAAAATCAAGATTTTGACTTACGCAAATGATGGTGGAAGGGACCAAACATTTTTTAATTTGGTCATGCTAATATTTGATGTTATCTTCAATGCCATCAGCTTTATGGAAAACATAATGAAACAGGACAATGTCCTGGTCCATTTGCAAAACTTCTAGAAAGACATGGCATATGTGCACAATACACAATGCCATACACACCGCAACAAAATAGTGTGGCAGAAAGGCATAATCGAACGTTAATGGATATGATTAGAAGTATGATGAGCAATTCTTCTTTACCCAAATTCTTGTGGACGTATGCATTAAAGACTGCCATGTATTTGCTAAATAGAATTCCTAGTAAAGCTGTTCCAAAGACTCCTTTTGAGTTATGGACTAATAGAAAACCCAGTTTACGGCATTTACATGTTTGGGGTTGCCCAGCAGAAGCAAGAATATTTAAACCACAAGAAAAGAAATTAGATTCTTGAACAGTGAATGGCTATTTTATTGGCTATCCAGAGGAGTCTAAAGGGTATATTTTTTATTGTCCAAACCATAGTCTAAGAATTGTAGAAACTGGTAATGCAAAATTCTTTGAAAATGATGAAGTTAGTGGGAGTAAAAATCATCAAAATGTAGAAATAAAGGAAATTAAAGTTAATGTTCCTATACATGTTAGTGTTCCTTTATCCACACCTACTCAAAGAGTTGTTCTAACTATTGTTGAACACATTAATAGTGATGAACAAGATTTGAATGATAATGCTCCCAATGAAGAAACTAACTCACAAATATCATAAAGAAATGAGTCTCAAGAAATACCATTGAGGAGATCTCAAAGAGAAAGAAAGTCAGCTATTCCAAGCTATTATGAGACTTATTTACAAGAAGAAGATATTGGAATATCTAAAGATTCAGTTTCATTTACACAAGCCATAAATAGTGATGATTCAGAAAAATGGATTGATGCCATGAAAGAAGAGTTAAAATCCATGAAAGATAACAAAATTTGGGATATTATTGCATTGCCAGAAGGTGCTAAATGTATTGGTTGTAAATGGGTCTTCAAAGTTAAGCGAGACTCCAAAGGCAATGTTGAACGATATAAAGCTAGACTTGTTGCTAAGGGATTTACTCAAAAGAATGGTGTTGATTATAAAGAAACTTTTTCACCTGTTTCTAAGAAAGATTCATTGCGTATCATTATGGCACTTGTGGCTCATTATGACTTGGAGTTACATCAAATGGATGTAAAAACTACCTTTTTGAATGGTAATCTTGATGAAGAAGTTTATATGGATGAACCTGAAGGTTTTCCAACTGAAGAAAAGGGTCGTATGGTGTGTAAATTTAAGAAATCAATATATGGACTAAAACAAGCCTCACGACAATGGTATATTAAGTTTAATAATACCATTCTTTCTTTCGGTTTTGAAGAAAATGTTGTTGATGTATGCATATACCGAAAGGTCTGTGGGAGTAAGTTTATCTTTCTAGTCTTATATGTTGATGATATTTTGCTTGCAACAAATAATTTGGGAATGTTGCGTGAGACTAAAGAATATCTTTCTAGAAACTTTGAAATGAAAGATATGGGAGAGGCATCCTATATGATAGGAATTGCAATTTTTCGTGATAAATCACAAGGATTGTTAGGATTGTCTCATAAGGCCTATATAAATAAAGTTCTAGAGAGGTTCAACATGGAAAAGTGTTCCGCAGGAATTGCACCAATTCAAAAAGGGGACAAATTTAGTCTTATGCAATGCCCAAAAAATGACATAAAACGGAAGCGAATGGAAGGAATTCCATATAGTTCTGTAGTGGGAAGTCTTATGTATGTGCAAACTTGCACAAGACCGAACATTAGCTTTGCAGTAGGAATGCTTGGAAGGTATCAAAGTAATCCTGGAATGGATCATTGGAAAGCTGCAAAGAAGGTTTTAAGATATCTTCAAGGTACAAAGAATTATATGCTCATGTACAAAAGGTCTAGCCAATTAGAAGTAATTGGTTACTCAGATTCAAATTTTGGTGGATGTGCTGACACAAGAAAGTCTACATTTGGCTACTTATTCTTATTTGGAGAAGCTGCCATATCATGGAAAAGTTCCAAGCAAAGCATTGTGGCAACATCTACTATGGAGGCAGAATTTGTAGCATGTTTTGAAGTTACAAATCAAGCTTTATGGCTGCGAAATTTCATTTCAGGACTTGGCATTGTTGACTCAATTGCTAGGCCATTGAAAATTTATTGTGATAATTCTGCAGCAGTATTTTTCTCAAAAAATGATAGATATTCTAAAGGTGTCAAGCATATGGAAATAAAGTACTTTGGCGTTAAGGAGGAAATTCGGAAACAAAGAGTGTCCATAGAACATGTTAGAACAGAACTTATGATTGCTGATCCATTGACTAAAGGATTGCAACCAAAGACATTTAAGGAACATGTACATAGAATGGGTCTTGGTTCTTCTGAATGATGCTAACACTCTAAGCTCACTATGTTTATATATGTGTTTTCTGAACATTGATAGTTTGTTGTTTCTAGTTAAAGTAATATTATTTTATGAGTTATAACATAATGATCTAGAAACTTTATGGGACCGATATAAAATTGTGTTATTTATGTAGCTTGTGTAGTAAGATGCTAGTGGTTGTAGTATATGGAAAGAAATGTGTTTCATATTAAATGCATGACTACCATAACTCACACAAAGTATTTTACCATATTAAAGCAATTATGTAATGTGTGAGAATATGATTACACTTAGGCCAAGTGGGAGAATGTTGGAAGTTTATTGTAATTTAAACTTCTGTTGTGGTCTAATTGTAATTATCTATAAACTATTAATGATTTAATCTCATCTGTTAATTCTAATGTTTGCTGGACGCATTAGATTTAAAGATAATAACACATAAAAGGTGGTCCTCTCTCTGCCTCAATACACACGACGTCTTACAGTTTCCACTCACTGAAAAATATTGAAAAACTGCCATCTTGATGAACGTCTGGAAGAAAGGAAAGAAAGAGAAACCAGTGCTAAAGTTCAACTCTACCGTAATCAGGACTTGTTATGGCAACCAATCCAGGTATGAAAATCACAACTTTTAAGATCCTAATTAATGCTTCCGCTAAAATAAGTTTACATCATATAGTTAACAAAATAAAAAAAATTAATTGAAAAATTAAAGAACTCACTGCGTCAGCATCAGAGAGAAGAAAGAAGGTCCAGAGTCCACGGCGGCAGAAGTGATGCTTGGTAGGACAGAGGTGGCCGACCACAGAAGCTTCGAAGTTCGAACTAACCAGCCGACGACGACGACAGAATCTTCAAATCGTGCTTCCGACAATAGAAGCTTCGAAGTTCAGACGAACAGACGACGCCTAAGCCGATTGAAGCTTCGAACCGCGACGATGGCTACCGCTGGTGGTCATTGTCGGCGTCGATTGGGCTAGGGATGGTGGAGTTTCTTCTGGCTTCTGCAATTCTGCTCGTTGAAGGAAAGGGAAGTTAGGGTTGAGAGAGGGTTGGGAAGTTTGGTGACTTCGTTGGGTTAGGTAGGGGAGGGGCTCTTTCTTTTTTATCAGCGCCAGAAACGACGCCGTTTTGGGGAATGACTTAAAAAACCCTCTCGGTTCGTCCGGTTTGCCGATAACTGCCGGTTCGACCAATTTTTATCGGGTTTTTGCAAGACAATTCTGATGTACAACCGGACCGGCTAAGTAACTGGTTTTCGATTAATCTGGTTGAACCGACCAGTCCGGTCCGACTTTGGAGAATGACAAAAAAACCCTCTTGGTTCGTCCGGTTTGCCGATAACCGCCGATTCGACTAGTTTTTTACCGGTTTTTTACAAGACGATTCTGATATACAATCGGACCGGCTAAGTAACTGGTTTTTGATTAATCCGATTGAACTGACCGATCCGGTCCGATTTTTAAAACCTTGATAATAATAAATATTTGAAATTATTCTTATTAATTATTAACACCAAATTTTATTTATTTTTCTGCACATATTTTCGTCATTATATTGCCATTAAAGTCCTCATGTATTTCTAATTTCTCACCCTAACCTTCATCAATTCTAACATAATCTTCATATATTTTTTATTTTTCACTCTACTCTTCATAAATTTTAAGTTTTCAACACAAATACATCTCTACCACATATTAGGTATGAACTTCTATCTATTTATATTATTTTTTGTTCGTTGTTTTTATATGTTTTTAGTAGATCTATTATGTTTGTTTTTTGGTTCTTTGGAACGTGAGGTGGGAGAGGTGGCTTATAGGAACCCACCATGAAATTTTCATATACTAAAATGAGCATTAGTTAAAATTACAATAACAACGTATATATACATACGTAAATATAGATATATAATAATAAAAGTAAGCCAATATATACAGGTGGATAATGAACATACTAGTATTAATATTGGATTAAGTTTTATTATTAGCTAATGATAACTCTATTTATATTAGTATAAAAAATAAATCGAATAAATATTTAAATTATTAGTCTCTGAAATTTGAGTTAGTATCAAATTAAAGTTTCAATTGATTCAATTAAAACTCCAAATTTTGATTCATGGATTATATTATCAATTCATTGTTTCTCGTGATTTTTTTTGCTAAGTAATATTTATATAGTCTTTTTTATTTTTAAAAGCTATTTTATCAAATATAATTATAGTATTTTTACTTATTAAAAGTCATTTTTTAATTTAATTTTACCAAATTCAAGTAATGTAACTTTTAAAAAATTGTCTTTTAAAAAACAACATTCATAATTTACTTTTAAAAAATAAAAATTTTATCAAACCAAACCAAAATTTGAATAATAAAATTTTTGAATAAACAATTTTTTTTCTTGGTCTGGGCCTAAAGCCACTTTAAAAAATCGAATTGAAAATACGCGCCCCGGTTTCACAACACACGCTGAAGCCATGCTCTACACTAAGAAGATGAAACGGTTGAAGAGCCATGTTGACCTCCATTGCATGGTATCTAAAACAACTTTCACAGCTCCTGCGGATGCTTTAGAACCTCAATTGCGACCATGGATGATGCTCAGTGATGACTCGCCTGTGCTTCCCCTTTGTGGTAGCTCAGAACGGTTCTCCAGGGCTCATCGCCTTATGTTGTGGAGGTACCCTTTAAATTCAAGGCAGAGAGAACAATTTGGAGAGATCCACATGGAGAATCAGAATAAACAACTTGTAGTTGGCAACTTAGAGTGGGTTTGCAGTTCTCTTTGTTGAAAACCCAAGTAGAATGAAGCCAAGCCCAAAGTCCATTCAACGCTGAAACAAGGCAGGAGGAGACTCACCGGAATAGGACCGTGTAGAGTCTTTTCTGGTCGGGTCTGCTAATATACTTGACCTACGCCCAACAAAAAGAAAAAGGCAGGATTACCNNNNTTAATTTTTTATTTAATTTAATGTAATTTTATTTTTAATATTTAAGATAAATTTCAATTATATTATTATTGTCATTTTTGCTTAATTAGTTATAAACTTAATTTTGAATGAATTTGCTGATTAGAATTTGTTTTAATTAGTTATAAACTTAATTTTGAATGAATTTGGTTCTTGCCAACTTAATTTTACTCTGAAGCTCTACTTCTAAGACAATTGTATTTATAGCTTGTCTTAAAAAATAACATAAAATTATATGACTTTGAGACTATATATATGTATGTATGGAAAACTTTCTAACAATATATATAAAAACTAAATCCCTACATAATATTTTATATCTCCAGTATGCATAAAATATTGACAATTTAGAATTAGATGTATCAGGTAAAGAAAATAAAATAGTAAAAGAAAAGATATGTTCATCAAAAAACATATTTCAATATATGTAAATTTTATTAGAGGGAGATAAGCATTTATATTTATATCTCTTATAATTTTGTTCATAGCCAATAAAAATGCATTGATAGTGTGATCTGTAATTTAAATTATTTTGTTGTATGATCTCAAATTTAAATAACATAAACTACCAAAAATTTTTAAATAATTATAATCTAAAAGTTGATTAAACAAAACTTCAAAAAGGTGACTTGTCATCTAAGATAATTATAGGTAGTCTGTTAATGAGATATGCTGAAGTTAAAATAGTCTTGTCTTAGAGACATCTTAACAGTAAAGAGCATAGACATGGCCATTTCTGTGAGATGACGATGTTTTTTCTTAGCTCGACCATTCTATTTATGAACATATCTGCATGAAAATCTATGCTTAATACCATTTTGTTGCAATAAGAAAGTAAAGGCAATGGACAAGCATTCTTTGCCATTATCAGATTGCAAACCCTTCATAGAATGTCTTGTAAGATTTTTCAATGTATGCTTTATATTCCACAAAAGCATTAAAGACCTGAAATTTATTAACCAATAAAAAAAGTCAGGTATATTTTGAATATGCATCAATAAAAATTACATAGTAACGATAGCCTAAATGAGAAATTATTGAAGATGACTCCCAAACATTAGTGTATCCTAGCTACAGTGGTAATTTGGTATTAGAATCATGAAAAGGTAATTTGTGTATTTGGCACAACACAATTATTACAAATCGAAGGAATGTTGTTCTTATTAGATTCTGAAATAGAAAAGTTACATTTGTTTAGGACAATTTTGACAATTTTTGAACTAGTATGGTCTAAACGTTTATGTCAAGTCTGAAAATTATTAATAGAAATAGAAAGTAAAATTGGATGAGAAGGAACAAATTCAAATCTACGAAAACCTTTGAGCAGGATCTTCCTAGTGAATTTGTATTTCACAAAATAAAAAAAGTCATGACACTCAAAGAATACAACATTATTTACAGCAAATTTAGACGCACTAATTAATTTTTTTTTGTAATTTATGATGTATTTAAATTGTAATTTAAACTAGTGTTTTGTCGTTATATCTTACAAGAAAGAGTGACCAATATGTTTAGGGGAATGCTCCCATAAAGACGGCGTAAAACGTGTTTTTGTAAAGATGTTTATGTGTCGCATTATTATTGGACGTATTAATAAATTGGTTATTTTTTAATTTTTTAACAAATTATACTAAAACCGATTTTTTTAAACAATAACAATAAATCTTTTTTTTTTTAGAAATTTAATTGTATTTTTAAATTTTTAGAGATTTAAATGTTCGCAAAACAAAAAGTTAGGAGTATATTTGTCTTTTTATCAAAAAATTTAAAGATATTCGACTTAGATTGTGTAATTCGATTGGATCAAATCGGGTCTAATAATTATAATGCTGACAATTAGGTTTATTATTGTTACTATAATAAACCGATTTTGTTCCGGTTTATTAAAAAATAAATTATTAACCAGTTATCCAATAATAACATGACACATGTAAACGTCTTTAAAAGAAGACATTTTTAGTGTCTTTATTAAAGTGGCCTCCATATGTTTAATTTGCATACCTGCTCTATTACCTACATGAATTTTCTCAGATCTAGAATATTCTGTGCAAGATACAAGATTATTGGATTGAGAAAGAGTGACATGATGGGATGTTCCGGTGTCAAAAATCCACGAAAGATAAAAAAAAAACAGATGAAAGTATGGCCATGCATGTTGAGGGATTATGAAAAGAGAGTGGTGCTGATAGAAGTGTAGAATTGACTGTAGATATATTTGATGATAATAATGCTCTAGAAAAATATAATAATGAAAAAGGTGAATAACGAGAAGTTTGAGAATGTGGGAGTTGATCTTGATTCAAATGCTAAAAATAGCTCCATACAATGTGTCCTAAACATCCACAATAGACCTGACATTGAGGGCGTGAATTGTCAAAGAAAAATCTGCCTCCGAGTGAAAATCTTCCTCCACATCCACGTCGATCACCAAATCCTCTTCCAGAGTAATTTGTTGAAGGAAATGAAGCTTGTGTCACATGAGCTCGAGTAAGAAAAGTATATGATTACGAAATTTTTTCAACATATTATCAGATGAGAGAATAGAGTTTTCTACTTCATGCAATGAATACAATTTAGGCTTGGTTGAAATAGTAGTAATAAGAGTATGGTAATTTTCATTAAGACCCTTTAAAAAATCTCAATATGTTCATCAGATGAAAGAGGATTTTTCAATGCTGCCAAAGAATTTACAATCTTCTTTATCTTCAAAACATAATCAAATGCAGAATTACCTTTTTTTTTGGGTGAGTTTCAATTGAGATTTCAATTGTTTAATATGATATTTTGTTGGATTTTTTTCTAAAATAAAATAAAAAAATTAATTAATTTCTAAAAAAAGATATTTGAATTTTATTTTTCGAAAT
>NC_029794.2:5158909-5168027 GCF_000816755.2 Arachis ipaensis | reverse complement strand
AGGGCAAGTTTGACGCACCCGGCGAACTCTAGGTTGAGTTCGAGAGAGTATATAAACGTGGGGTCAAATTCATTTGTCGCTTTCCTTCCAAATCTCTCCTCCAAAATCACTTTGTTCCTCCTTCACTTGTGATAGTCAAATTCTTCTATACGAGATTTTCTGTCTTTCGATGTCCGTGAGGCTCGTTATCTACGACATCGTTAGTTTCAGGTCAGTAAATAATATGTTAGTTAGAGTTACTGTTTTTAGGTTAGTTAGAGTTATTGTTTACACGTTAGTTAAAATTACTGTTTAGTGGTTGCATGTTAGTTAGAATTACGGATTTACTATTTATATGTTAGTTAGAGTTACTGTTTATGGTTTACAAGTTAGTTAGAGTTACTATCTAAATGTTATTTAGAGTTACTGTGCAGTATTGACATGTTAGTTATAGTATATAACATGTTAGTTAAGTTTTTTATGTTATTATTTTCTAGTACAGTTGCTGTTTATTATTTATAACATGTTGATTAGTATAAGTTATTAGTCAATTTTTAGTTAGTTTAGTCAAAATAGGTAATTTAAGTTGTGAATTAGAAGATAATTAGCGGAATAATTAGTTAGGTTAGGTTAGATTAGAAAGAAACATGATTAATAAAATTTAGGGTTCAGTTAATTATTGATTAGAGTTGTTTAGAGTGTTAGTTGACGGCCTCATGTAGTTGGATTAAATTTTAATTAGTAAGTTTATAAACGGATTAAGAAGTAAGGTAGACAAGTAGGAGGTGTAAGTATGTTTTTTAAGAATTTAGCTAACGTGAAAGGAACTCATTTCAGTATATGTTATTTTATTTTACTAGAGTGTGGTTAGATGGAGCAGCAGTTATTGGGTTACGAAGATATACTTTATAGATTGGATCATGCTGAGCATATTACTGGCAGACTTGATCGAGTGGTACATTTTTATCATTGTTGTTTATTTTGTTGTAATTAATAAAAAGTGAATTTGTTATTTAATGTGTTCACCGTCTTTTTTTTTTATTTGTTGTTTTCGTTTGGTATGCGACTCGAATCTTGCGTACCAGACGGAATTTGATGAGACGGCTGCCAGAGCAGATTTGGCCATATCTCAGACGAGCTGAGTTTGAGTATGTGGCGTATATGGTTGAGTTTGAGTACGATTGGTCATTAGCCTCGGCGTTGATAGAGAGGTGGAGGCCTGAGTCCCACACGTTCATTTACCATGCGGGAAGATGACTATCACAATGCAGGACGTAGCTTATCAGTTGGGGTTCAGGATTGACGGTGATACTGTTAGTGGATGCATGGTGGTTGGGAACAGCACCATCAGGGACGGTCCATTGAGAACTACTGCCAGCAGTTATTAGGTGTTGTTCCTGGCCCTGATGACAGACAGTCACAAACCAAGTGGACTGTGAAGCTCACATGGTTCCACAACACCGTATGCGGAGAGCTAGAGCAGGACGCCACTGAGGAGCGCCTGTTGAGGTACACGAGAGGATATATCATGCAGTTGATCGGGGGTATCCTATTTCCAGATGCATCTGACTCTCGGGTGCACATCCGGTGGCTCCCCCTCCTAGAGGACCTTGACACATGTGGCGGGTTATTATGAGGCTCGGTTGTGCTAGCATGGCTGTATCGTCAGATATGCCGTGCCACAAAATATGGTCAACACAATTTGGGTGGTTGCGTCAGCTTGCTGTTGTCCTGAGTCTATCGCCATATTTCGCTGCTGCGGCCCGATGGATTTGATACTCGTCGATTTTCGCTGGTCGAGATTTGGAAGAAAAGCGACAAATGAGTTTGGTCCCACGTTTATATACTCTGCCGAACTCAACCTAGAATTTGCCAGGAATGCGGCAAACTCTATATAAATTATAGAGTTCGCCGGGAGTGCGGCGAACTCCATAATTTATATAGAGTTCGCCGGGGGTGCAACGAAATCCTTAATACAAAAAAAAAATCGTATTCCGAAAAATAAAGTTTAAATATCTTATTTTTGGAATTAATTATTTTTTATTAAAAAAAATCCTATTTCGTTGATTTGGAGAAATAATTTTCAATCTTGCTTCACACATCATGAGCATATGTACAATCAACCATCTTATTTTTGAAAGACTCATCCATTGAAGCAAATAACCAGGAGATGATGTTATAATCCTCCTGTCTCCATCACTTATAAGTTGTAAAAAAACACCAGCAGCACAATCTTCATCATTTTAAAACTGTGATGAAATTTTATTGAATTGAGATTATCTTAAAAGATTTTATTCAAAGATTATTACTAATACTTATTGATATCAAATTTTGTGATTTTTTTTATTGAGTTTGTCCCTAATTGAATGATCCAAAGAATGTGAATTAAAAACAGCAAATAAAGAAGATATAAAAAAAAAGATGATTTTAAATTTGCAGAGCTTGAAACCATGAATATTCAATCAACAAGGCTCTTGATACTACGAGCCAAGGACTGAAACAACCATGTAGAGTCAAAGACAATGTTAAAGAGGCAGAGTATACTCAGAAGAAAAGTAACAATAATCAATATTAGATTGTGAAGAAGTTTACAATGACTTGAGATACAGGCTACACAAGTTTGCTACTTAACAGACTTCCTAACCAACTCTCTGTTTATAACTAACTTTAAACATAGCTAAGACTCACCCTTCTCATCAATTTCATTTCTACCCTTAATATAAACAATGCCAGTTAATTAATTAATTAATTAATACCTAAAAGAAATTTACCAAATTAACTAAGATCAGAATAGTGAGACGACACAATCAAATTGGAAAGTCCGCCCGTGTAAGAAATTATATTGTGTGTTATTCTGTATGTAAGTTATATGTGTACATGCAGAAGCAAAAGCTATTTTGCATATGTTGGTATATAAATAAATTAATTAATTAAAAGAAGTAATTATCTATGATGTATTGGTGTGTGTTTAGTTAAGCATCTGTTTGTATTGCTCCTCCAAGGACTGTTGTCTCTGCAAGCGCATCTGATGGTTGAAGTTGCGTATGAATGCTTCGACGCGCCGATTCAACTCGTCTTGACTCAGCGACGGCTCTCTCCTAAGCGCTACCGCCTGCTCCTTGAATGTCTCAGACTTGTTCAATTCAGCCACACTCCCGGGCCCGCGGTTCTGCCACGTGTCACACTTCCTCACGTGCCTGCTTAACGGTATCGCCCGTCCTTCTGTTATGGCCTTCCACGTGTTCTCCAGCGTTTCATGTCGTTTCGCCCTCGCCACCACCCTCAACGACTTTCCAGTCCCGCTCCCACCTACAATTTCGTGCAAAACGACAACACACACTTTTAATCTCAACTCGTCTTTCCACGTCAAACGAAAAAAACGGTGAATGATAACGAGATTTGATACCTTCGGGAATGGATTTGGGCGGTCTACGTTGACCGAACCTTGCCGAAACGAGAGGTTTTCCCGGCGGAATCTCCGAGTCAATGCTCTTGAGCGGAATCAATGCGGATTCCTCCACCACTCCTAAGTCGATTGTCTTTTCCACCTCTTCTTCTTGTTCTTGGGGGTTGACGTGGTGAGCAGGAGGTTGTGGAATGGGAAGTGTTGTGTCGAAGGGATTGTGGTGGAAGAACTTGGAGGAGGCGACGATGGAGATGATGATGGCGTTGAGGAGAATATAGATGAATGGAGGCTTGAAGCAGAGGAGGCAGAGGTTCCAGAGTGTTGGGAAGTGAGTAGTAAGCAATGGAACAGTTGCCTTCACTCCCAGCGCCGTGAAGACGACGGCGGCGGAGAGCACAACCACCTTGAGGGAAAGCATGGAATTGGGTGTATAAGTGGTCAAGTAGTAGTGAGTGTATGATAGAGGGTACTTACGTTGGAATCCAAAGGGGAATTTATAAAGGAAGGGAAGACAGGGAGGGAATCAGATGAAATCTCAGCCGTTCATTGCACGGATATGGAATCTATTTTAGGTCTATGGGGTTGGCCTACTCCTAACAAGTCCTACTCCTTCACACTCTTAGCCTAAGTACGTCAAAAAAATAACATCAACTCAAAGGCTCTAATTATCTTCTATTCACCAATAAGAAACTGTCACGTATAGTAATTTGTTATCCGATTATTACGCATGTCTAATTCAATTTTTTTTTCTCTTTAAAATGTACTGTAAATGACAACTAATGTAAAATTTTATCTTTTTTATAATCAATTCAAAGAAAAAAAAGTAGAAAATAATCTTGGTGCACTACACATCCATATAATCATGTAACTAAGTTGACTCAAACTCAAATAGAGTCATATACGTTAATGATGAGTGAAAATATGCACTCGAAAATCTTTCATTACTTCGCGCTCATTATGAAAAGACGTTACTTTTTCCTTAACACGAAACTGCTCTTTCTTTTTGAATCTCTCTCAAAATCACTCAAACTGCAGTCACGATCTCTGCAAAAACCACTACTGGAGAAGAATCGCGAGAAGATTTGGCAAGAAACAACCAGAAACGAATGAAAACGGCAACAAAGATTCGCCTTCCTCCTCTTCCTCATTCTCCTCCTTCTTTTTCGCATTCCTTCTTCTTCACGTGTTTTCTCTTTATCTTCATTCTTTTGTTGTTATTACTGCTGTATTTTTTTTTGTCTTTTAATCTTTCTCTCCCTGGTGAATAGTGAAGAAGCAGTAGAAGGTGAAGAGGAAGAGTTTTGAATCGTGCAGAACAGAAATGAACCAAAATGGCCAACTCTACTGAACCAAACATCATTCATGTGCTGAATAAAATGTCATAAACATTTAATCATCAAGAAAAATATTTCTACATGCACAAGGACTCAATTGAACACACTAACAATCAAGTAAATCAAAATGAGCAACTCCACTGACTCGAGCAACATTCATGTGCTGAATAAAACGTCATAAACATTCAATCATCAAGAATAGCATTTTTTCACGCAAAAGAAGTCAACTGAACACATAACAAGCAATCAGGTGAACCGAAATGGTCAACACCGTTGAACCGAAAACCAATCATGTGCTGAATAAAACCTGATAAACATTCAATCAGTAAGAAAAATATTTCTGCATACACAAGGACTCAACTGAACACATTAACAATCAAGTGAATCAAAATGAGCAACTCCACTTAACCGAGCAAAATGTTAGTGTTGTTGGTGATGATTATAACGAAAGAAGAAGAAGAATCTGCGTGCGCGAAGAAGAAGAAGAACCTACGTGCGCGAATTTGAAAGAAGAAGGAGGAGGAGGAAAAGGAGGAGAAATACTATTCTTGTTGATTGAAAGTTGATCACCATTTATTCACCACATGAACATTGTTCGGTTCGGTGGCCTTTGTGATTTTGATTCACCAAATGAATGTTGTTCGTTTTGATGGCCTCCTTTTACTTTGTTCAAAATTTAAGATTATTGTGATAGCATACAACAATCATTTTCTAGCTGTCTCAACGTAATAACCTCATTCAACTGATTTGAAATTGAATCATTCATTGTTTCCATTCAGAAGTGTAGATCGAAAAAGAAAACGAAGAAGAAGAACGATGGAACTTATTACATTGAATTCAATGCAGATCAATAATGAAGAATGCGAGCAGAGAAGAAAAATGCAAACAGAGGAGAACGACGAATTTTATTAAGAAGAACGAAAATGCGAGAAGAGAACAAGGTTTACGTTGAGAAAGGTTTATCACGCAGCATAAGGTTTATGTTATATACGTTATATGAGGCGCGTGTATAACAAATGTCTAAGGGAGTTGGGGAGGTGTGTCTGATTGAAGTTACTTAGATAGTTTAAATGAAAAAATTACATGGATGTAGAGTTTTTCCAAAAAATAATATTCTAAGTTAATCGCATGCTTTGTATAATGTATATAATTTTTGAGGAGTGCTATACATACAAGTCATTTTTGTTTACAAGTCTTACATTGGGCCTAACACGCGCGTTACTGAACCATCTTTGCGTGTTTCATCTTTGTTTCCTTTTTTACGAAAAAGAAGAAGAAGAGACACAGAGAAAGAAGAAGAAGAAGAAGAAGAGGAAGAGGAAGCACGGAAAAAGAAGAAGAAGAAAAAGAGGCACAAAAAAAACGTGAAAACGGCGTGAATATAAATGACTTGTATGATTTGTATGGAAAAGCGTTCTCTCTTTGTCTTCGATCTCCTTCTGTTTTTTTTTATTTTCATGGTTTCTGAAATTAAGCTTTGAAATTGTTTTGAAGATGATGGAACTTCAGAAATACACCCGAACGATTACAAAAATACACCCAAACGATTACAGAAATACATACAAAGGATTACAGAAATACACCCAAACAATTACAGAAATAAACCAAACGATTACAGAAATACACCCAAAGGATTTAAGAAATACACCCAATATAGGAGGAGACAGTATATTTCTTCTTGAAATCTTTTAATGTTTTGCTGGTTAAGGGTTAGACACATGACAGAGACAATCTAAAAAAAATCTAGAAAAACAGTAAAACAGTACCTTAAATAATGTTTTTTCGTTTTTTTTGGTGATTTTGATGAAGGAGAAAGAGAAAACGAAAAAAGGAGAAGAAATTTCAATAAAAAAAAAGAGAGGAAGAGGTGGTGTTGATGACGATGATAACCAGAGAGAAAAATTACGAAAAAGAAGAAAAAGAGACACGGAGAAAGAAAAAGAGAAAGAAAGAGGAAGAGAAAGAGAAAGAGGAAGAAGAAAAAGAAGCAAAAAAAAAAATGTAAAACAGCATGAATATAAATAACTTGTGTGATTTGTATTAAAAATTACTTGTACGTGGAGAATCACTCCTTACATTATCCTCTAATTATATCTACCCTTAAGCCGTAGGAGTTTCTACCGAAGTTAGACGTGGAAGGTGATTATAAATGTCCATGCAAATTGCAAAGTAAAGTGAACGAGGAAGAATAATATTGACATCTGGTTGGGGAGCAAGGCATGCACATGCGGGCACACGTACGGATATATATGGCACGTATCTACTGTAGCATTATATTTCACATTGATGATGACTATCTGACCATCCATCTGTGTCATCAAATGTGGACCGTCTAATTAAGATACGTTACAAAAGATAATAACATAATTAAAGGAAAAGGAGGAAAGGTCTAGTAGTGATATGAGCTCATAAATTCCCTGAAAAGAGTATAATATTATTATATGCATAGTGTAGGAATTAAGAAAGGATTACATAGTTAATTACATTAACTGACTGACAATGACACTCCCAAATTAAATCCAAAATCTTGGTTTGGACTTTTCAAACCGTAACTTAAGGAGTTTCTGGATGGGAATATAAACACCACAAAATGAGTGATTTTGATTTGATTTTGGTCCAAATTACCCGCGTAAAAAGGCACGTATCTCAACTACACCAGCTGGTCTCATTCTCTTGCATTGCTGAAGAGATAAAATGGTCGGTTCGATAAAAAAACAAAAAGAAGTTAATGAGCTTCGGAACTTTCTTAAATTGATCCCATGAAAATTGACTCCTCTTGTGTTGGTATCAAGGACGAAAGCGCCATGCAATTGCACCAAAAGGTACAGACAAAAACTACATATGTGATCCACCAAGCTAAAAGGAACCTTTCAACAAGATTTTTAATATTTTTTATCTTAAATAAATATAATATCAGAAACCAATATTTTTATTAAAATTTGAATAACATTTAAATATAATTTTACATAATTAAAAATATTAATAATAACTATTTTTTTTTGAAAATGCATAATAATAACTAATTAATAACTACAAATTACAAAACTTAGTTATCTCATCCTAAAAACAACAAATGCTATTTTAATTCACACCTTCAATTTAATATGATATGATAAATGAGCATATATTATATACACAAGTCAATCTTTAAAAAAAAATAGCTATGCGCAATTGAAAAAAGAACAGATTAAACAATTATTTATTTTGTTTATTATTTTTAATTCGTAGGTGTGAATGAATATCTTCAGTCGTCTTCATTTTAAATTGATCGCACATTAACACCGACGAGTGACCAGTGCAAAATAGATAAGAAATAATAAATGTATAATACATCATAATAAGTGATATTTAATTGAGGTAGTATTGTAGTAAGTCAAAGTATAAGTGTGAAAATAGTAATTTCCTTGGAATTGATTCATTCATGATGATTCTCGGTGAATTAGCAACAATATAACTTTGTCACAGATTTTTAAGGATATTCTCTTCGGATATATTCCGATTCATTTTCAGTTAGGTTTTTCTTAAGAATCAAACCAGAGACTCTGTAATCGTAGCTAACGTTATTAATAGGTCAATGAAAATGGTACTTTTTTTTTCGTTGAGTAAACTACCAACACTGTATTTGAAAATTTAAATACTGACAAAAAAATAATTATATAACATGAAAATGACAAAAAAAAAATCTCCTAAAAAATTGACAAAAAGTTTAATATTTAATTTCATACATAGGAACCTAGCTAGGATCTTAATTAGTTGATGGTAAAAACTCAGGTGAAGTCGACTTCATATGAAATTGATACCTGAGAGTCGTTAGATGAAAATTTAGTCAAATCAGTCAAATTATTTAATGACTCTCAGGTATCAACTTCACGTAAAACCAATTACACCCCTTATTAGTTGATATATTAGTTCTATATTTCAAAGTGCTGGCTTTTCTTCATATGTTTTCGTCCTTATACTCTAGTAGATATGTCATCGAATAAACAAAGTATTCATGATTTAGCAAAACAGACAAAGAAGAACTGTAATTGGTGGAAAATTAGCGTAGTCCAAAGTTGTATGTGTCGGCAAACAACGCTCTCCATATATGCACTTTCAACTGTATCCTGCAACTGCCACATATATTCTAAAGAAAGTCAAGATAATTAGTAATATTTTAGTTAATATAAAATTTATTTTATTTTTACTTTTCTAGATCCTTAAAATATATACTTAGTAACTAATTATAATTATTTTTAATGGCTAATTAATTATACTCGGATCAGACATGATTAAATTCAATTTTAATGGATTTGAGTATTAGTTTTAAAATTTTAGAACTCGAACCATGGAATCTAAAGAAATGCATATTCTTTTTTCTTTAATTAAAAAAAAATAAAAATTTATTATTTTTGGATCA
>NC_029794.2:5157131-5158653 GCF_000816755.2 Arachis ipaensis | reverse complement strand
CAACGTTTGTATTTTTTATATAAAAAAACTTTTTAAATTTTTTTGTAGAAATTAATTGCGCTAATGAATAAGCTTTCAATGTTGTTCAAAAACCTCTCATTTTCCAAAGAATTTTTCAGATTTTTTTTATCTTAAAGGTGCGTCGTCTTTTTGGAACTGCCATGTAACTAATATAATTTTTTGAGAAAATGACAAATAGGTCCCTGACTTTTTGTTCCGCGGACATTTTCGTCCTTGACCATTGAAAAATACTTTTAAGTCCCTGCCTGACCTTCACAAAACTTGGACGGATCAGTCCCTCCATCCAAATGTCTCTGTCAGGGATTAATCCGTCCAAATGCCTCCGTCAGGGAGTGATTCGTCCAAGTTTTATAAAGGTCAGGGACTTAAAAGTATTTTTCAATGGTCAGGGACGAAAACGTCTGCGGAGTAAAATGTCAAGGACCTATTTGTCATTTTCTCTAGTTTTTATATTGCTACAAGTAAATATTTACAACAAAAAATGAGTCCCAATTTTAAGATGACCGACCCCCTAAATCCAATTCATAGAACGTCTTTCTCAGACGCTAGAAAAAATGCATCTCAAGTACACCAATTAATGAATATAAGAAGATTAATGTCAGATCTACAAAAACAAATGATTGATTTACCTATTTAATTTAATTAAAATTTAATCTATTTGATTTTATTTCCCATCACATATTCACATCCGAATTAATCCGAGCGGTGAATACTTTTAAATTTAATTACGCAGTAGCAGATAGAGGCATTGAACTCCGTGCCTAATTATTATGTGAGATTAGGTTTGAGCCACACCCACACCTAAAGGCTAAGGGGATAAAGATAAGAAAAGAAGCAGCAGTCAAGGTTTCAATTCAATACTAGTGGAGTTTAGCTGACTAAGGGTGGAAATGGAAACGTATGGAGTAGTACTACTATATCATACTATACCCGTATTAATGGATAATTTCTGTAGGGCCCACCCGCTATTAATTAACTCAACAAACTGGCTGGTAGTTAAATGGCGGTTGATAACATTTGGATTTTCACAAAATGGATAGAGTTATTGCCAAACACCGTCTAAACTCTAAAGCGATATAGTGTGTTTTTAAGTTATGCAGGGTAAAGGTGGCTTGAAATGATTTGAAATTTGAAGGCTATGCAAGTTTTATTTGATATTTTTATATTTAATGAACGTGAATACTTTTTTTTTAAATCTATGTTCGACCAAAAACAAGAATTACTTATTTTTGCATTTAAAATAGTTCGTTGAAAAATTATGATTGTAATTAATTTTTTTTTCTAATATTGTCCTTATGTTATCTGTCAAAAAATATTTATTGTTGTAGTTAATTCTTCTTTCACCTATTTTATTCTTCTAATTGTACAAAAAAAAACTCAAACATTCTCTTTTATATATTTTAATGTTATTTTGAAAGAATTTTTTATTTATCTTTAGAAAACATAATTTTAGTAAAAAAAAAGTATAAATATTAAAATAGATAAATAATGATTAAAAATA
>NC_029794.2:5152439-5157099 GCF_000816755.2 Arachis ipaensis | reverse complement strand
AAACACAATTTATTTTATTATAATCAATTTTAATATTAAATTATTCAATATAAATTATGTTGATATCAATTCAATTTTAACCAAACATAAGTCTACAAAATTAAATAAGAATAAACTCTCATGCATTACAAACTCAAATCGAAACACATTTATAGATTTTTTTTTGTGATTACTATTTTTTTTTGTGTGACTACATTTATAGATTGTTTGAATTTTAGTGTTTGATTTGTTGAGGTTAGAGGTTCCTAGATCCCTGCTAATTACTATAATAGTATAATTACAATTACACGGTGGTTGTGTGGTAGGTAATTATATATGGTCAAAAACGAGTAAAAGGATACGGGAACAAGCATAACGATAAAGCCTTTCTCTCAACATCTTTATCTATTATATATTATTAATTTTAGAGTATATATCTATTTTGGTCTTTAAAAAATTTCAGACTGAACACTTTAGTCCTTAACTAAAATTAATTATTTGATTGATTCCTAACAATTAATTTCATCAGTCACTTAGGTCCTTTATTCTGTTAACTCTAACGGAGGACAAAATAATCCCTGACAACTCTAACAGTGGATAAAATGATCCATGATCTCCTCTGTTCGGAAACGACACCGTTCTCTCCCAATTTTCATCATATCTCGCATAACACTAGCAGTCTAACACTGTAACTTCAAACTACACAATGCACACTCTATAAATTTAACGTTCATAAGAAAAAAAATCCTCAACTTGTTCTCAACCAATTCATACTCAGGAAACTAATGCCTATGTCTCTCAACTAGTTATCGTCTTCGATGGATCCCATGAATCTAGACAGCAAGTCTGATTTGTTAAGACCCGTCGTCGTCGTTGTCATCTCCCTCTTCCTCTGCCATATCATCTCCATGACCATATTGTCCACCACTCCGATCGCTTCCTTCAGCTTCTTCTCTGAACCAATGTTCAGTAATCGCTTCAGTTTCCATATGAGCAGCAACGGTGATATTGCTCGTTGTATTGATAGCTTGGATGCGAGATCGAAACTATTTGCCAACTTGGACTCTGGAAAAGAAGGAATGAAGCACTCGGTGTCTATTTCAAATGAGAATTTGCATATGATGTCGAAGGTGAATCTTCTCATGATGTCCTAATGTCCAACAATCTATATTGCTTGCCGGAGAGTGGAGAAAGACGTGCCCTTGGAGTAGTTGTGGAACTTGGTCTTGAGGATGTCATGGACGTGTCGGGGTTGGAGGTGATGTTATCGAAGACGTGGAAGTGGATGCTTTTGGTGAGTGAAGTGCAGATGAGGTGGATGTACTAGTCACAAAGATTTAGAAAGTGTGTGGTCCATGAAATAATGAGGTAGGTGCGATATGTGTGACAATTACACCATAGCTTAATCTTGGAGCTAAAGAGGAGGAAGGAAAAGATGGAAAAGAAGACTGTGAAGGTGAAGAAGGAGAGTATGAATGTTAGGGTTATACGAGATATGATAAAAATTGGGGAAGAACAGTGTCATTTTTGAATAAAGAGGGATAATTTTGTCCCTTGATAGAGTTGTCAGGAATCATTTTGTCCCCTGTTAGAGTTGTCAGGAACTATTTTATCTTCCGTTAGAGTTAACGGAGTAAAGGACCTAAGTGACTGACGGAATTAATTGTTAGGGACTAATCGAGTAATTAATTTTAGTTGGAGACTAAAGTGTCCAGTTTAAAATTCTTTGAGGATTAAAATGGGTATATACTCTTAATTTTACCATTAAAATATAAAGTAATACTATAGTGCTGAAGGAGAAAATTTTCAGCAGATGATGAAACTAGGTGGCGTAGGAAAAAGCTTACGCGTGTATCTATTGTCTCGAAAGTCCCGACAAGTCCTGCAGTGTGCCTAGAGATTGATGGAAGAGTACAATTAATTACATGTTATTTGATTTTGTTAATGATAATAATTAGGTTGTTGGACTTTTTTTAGAAGTCCAATAAATATTTGGTATGTAATGTATTGCGAGTTCAAAAAAGATTGTACAGCCCGAAAAAATGAATAATGATAATAATAACACATTAGTTATAAATAATTTATTGGTACAAAAAAAATCAAGTCCCAAATGAATTAAATTCTTGTCTTCTATTTTTTTTTGTTGTACTTTATTTTTGCTTTGTACAAATTTTTTTTATTATTTGTTTACCTCTATTAAAATTTGTAATTGTTATAATTGTATATTATTTTTATCATTATAATTTTTTTAAAATATAAATTATTCATCTTACTAAAAAGGACAAAATAAATAAAAAACTAACTATTAATAACACTTATTTTAATTAAAATAAATATTTGAAAAAATTAATTAAAAAGTCTAGCTATTTCTACATTTAAAATAAAATAAAAAAATAATTTCGCATATTTTTTAAAATCTAAAGGCTAGATATATAACCTAAAATATTTAACCTGTATAACATGCAATTAACCCTAAATATTGTATAAATAACGAAGATGTATTATTATTGTTATTTGTAGAGTGGTGAGCTCTTATATTTTGAGATAGCTGTGAATGATTTCTGATAAAACCCAATAACAAAAGTACGCATAGGAACGTATATGCCACCACCACCAACACCTCCTACACTTCATTTGGGACTTGATTTTTTTTTTGGTACCAATAAATTATTTATAACTACTGTGCTATTATTATTATTATTATTATTCATTTTATCGGGTTGTACAATTTTTTTATCACAACATCCAATCTTTCTTGGACCCGCAATACATTACATACCAAATATTTATCGGACTCCCAAAAAAAGTCCAGCAACTTAATCATTATCATTAACAAAATCAAATAATATGTAATTAAATGTCCTTTTCCATCAATCTCTGATACACTGCAGGACTTGTCGGAACCTGGGAGGCAACAGATACACGCGTAAGCTTCTCTACTACGCCACTTAGTTTTAGCACCTGCTGAAAATTTTCTCCTTCAACATCATAGCATTACCCTAAAATATATCACATGTCATTCTCTTATTAAAACTCCGCTACTTTTAAGTGAGTAAAAGAGACTACACTATTTTTCTTAAGAAAAACTACCATTTGTACCCATAAATTTTGTAAATGCTGACAAAAGTACCCATCAAACAAGAAAACTAACGTTATACCCATAAAAGATGGGTTCCGTGTGACAATAGTACCCAAACCGTGATTTTTCATTGATTTTTTTAATAAAATTCCCAAATTACCCCTTTTATCTTCTTTCCCAAATTCTAAATTTCACAACCCTCATCCTTCGTCTTCCTCTGCCACCGCCAGTCACCATTCCCTCAAGACCAAGTATCTGATGTCTTCCTCCAATCTTTATCCTCAACCTCCATCTCTCTTTATTCCAATCCTAACTTGTTCTCCAAATCTAAATCCAAATCAACTTTAACATCATTATCCTTGTTGTTTCTTTCTTCTTCGGATGCAACAACAACACTAAGAAAGCACACCCTTATCAAACTCTTCAACCTGAATATTGTTGTTCTTCTTATTCCAAAGCAATAAGTAGCAGAATTTAGCAACCAGAGCCAACAAGAGGCCAGTGGCCATGTTCTCTTTCCAACGGTGACTCCAAACACTGCTCAGCGCCGTCGATCTGTAGAAAAAGGGGCTACTGTTAGAGTATCTTCATACGATTTGGTGAACTGATATTCACATCGCAGCCGCCGCCGCTGCTCAAGCTAGGCTTCCGAGGCCACCGCAGAACCCTCTAGAAGGTTGTGGTGGTAGTAACGTTATTGTTGAAGGATCTTGTTTCACTTTGAGTACTGGAGAACAAGGAGGGATGATGGTGGTGGGGTACATTGATGAGGATGAGCTTCTGAACATGCCGAGTATGATCGAAGACATGGCCAGGGGAATGCAGGGTGAAGAAGGAGCCACACTCCCAAGCCCACCTTCGACGACGACATCATCACTGCTCCTCCGGTGAGTTCCCAGCGAAGCTTCTCCTCTGCAACAAATGCGACCGAGGCTATCACATCTTCTGTCTCCGACCTATCCTTCCTTCCGTTTCCAAAGGCTCTTGGTTCTGCACCTCTTGTTCCCACAGTGACACCAAGAAACCAAAATGTATGTTTTTTTTGTTAATTTCAAACTTTTTTTTCTTTTTCTATACGAGATCTACAAATTCATAATATTTGAACAATAATTTCAGATAATTAATAATCCACAGTTTTTAATCTTTTTAATTTTTTGGTGGTTGGCAACAGCAGAGGAAAACGAAGGGTGAGAGTTGTGAAATTTGGAATTTGGAAAAGAAGATAGAAGGGGTAATTTAGAAATTTTATTAAAAAGTCAACGAAAAATCACGGTTTTGGTACTATTGTCACACGGAACCCATCTTTCATGGGTAGTTTTCTTGTTTGATGGGTACTTTTGTCAGCGTTCGCAAAATTCATGGGTACAAATGGTAGTTTTTCTTTTTTTTTACTAAAGACAAGAAAACTCGAACTCGTGACCTCTTAGATGAGTATGGGGAGACTATGTCATTTGAGTTATAACTCATTAACAAAGAGACTATACCATTTGAACTATAGTCGTTGACATGATTAATTACAAATTTTATAATTAAAATATGTAACATAACATTCTTTAATTATAATTAAAATTAAAATTGAAATATAACTATATTATTGTATTA
>NC_029794.2:5141637-5152271 GCF_000816755.2 Arachis ipaensis | reverse complement strand
TTCTATAAAAATCCTATTCTTTTTAGTCGACGGAAACTTTTGTCCCATACAACCTTTTTGTAAAAGTAGTTTAATTTTATAAATTTTTTTTTGTTATAATCTATAATGCCGTGACAAAAACAACGTAATTTTAAAAAATTCTTATTCCTATAATATTATTACGAGTAAAAATACTAATTATCAATAATGTCTTACCCTTTTACTTTAAAACAAAATTAAAATTTGAACAATACATATTTTTTTATTCAATACACTGGAAAAATCAAGTATGAAAACACAATCATCGAGTTCATTTTTTTAATTCTTTGGCCAATTCAAATTTCTCTGTTGAATGATTGCATAAAATATTTTATCCGACAATGGCAATGTATATAAATCAAACTATTTTCTTTTTGTATTATCTTAAAATCTACTGTCGTGTTTTTTTTGGTGACTTAAAAGAAATCTACTATCGTGTTACCATTAATTATTGTGCGACTATTATTTAAAAATAGGAGAGACAAAATTTTATATGGTAACAAGGTATATTTAGTCAAAAAAGAAAAATGTTTAAACATTAACTAATTCATGTTAAATAAAGTAAAATTGTACATTAAATCAAAGTAAAATAAATAAAGGCAAGTCCAATAGTCAAATTGAATCGCAATTTATCAAATGAACAAAAATAAAAATTGAAAAAACTCAATCTAGCTAAATTTATTGTTTTTGTCGCTAATAGGAGAAGGTAACACTAATGGTTATATTTTTAACATTTTCCCTCAAGCAAAAGCCTCTCTTTTTGGGTTTGCTTGATTTGCTATTTTTTCACTTTTTGGGGTTCATCAAGGATCGAACTCTTGACCTTTTGGACATAACGCTCTCATACCATGTCATGAAACTACTCATCCTAAAAGCTCTATACATAAAATATTGCTGGTAAAAAATAATAAATTTTGCAGGTCTTTTAACATTCTTTGTAGAAATTTTATGTAATTTATTTTGTTTACTATAAATGTAAATTCTTAATTTATTATCATAGAATGGAGACAATGTGATAAAAATATAAAACCAATAAAATCAAAATCAAGATAAGGAAAATTAATTAAATTGAACCAAAATCAAATCAAACTTAATTATATCTTATGAAATCAAGCTAAACTAGATAGGGTGCATATAAAAAATGTAAACTGCAGAGATGGTTCCTTTGGCATTCAATGTTTCGCTTGACCATGGAGAGATCCCTTAACTGTTTGAGCCCAAAAGAAACCAAAGAGAAGGAAAGATAATGTTACGTTTTTAACATAAAAATAAAATACAACTTGATCTTAAGAAGTTGAAATATATAATCCATAACCACAACTCAAGAAGAACTAGAAAGAGGAACAATTATTAGCCGATGCAATTGATATAATATGAGCAAATTAAAGTTCCTTAGTAATCCCATAAATTAATGCAACCATGATAAAAATACATCATATGTTCTTCACAAAAAGAGCACATGCACTTGTATTAAGCATCAATGTTTTTCATGTTTCTATTGTGGAACTCTAGATCCTAGAACTAGAACACATATCTGCATCATCAATATCATTCTATCTTTGTGCACATAGCATCACTCATTCTTCTTGTTCTGTTTCAGCATTTGCTCAACCTGTCCACTATATGGATGAACATGATAAGCATACTGCTGAAGAACAGAAAAGATAACCATTTCTATACAAACCAAAATGTTCTGCATCGCTTCCTCGACATGCTCCACGTCTAACTTCAAATGACGAGGCTTGAGTACGCCCATTCCTCCTAAGATGTCAAGCAACATTCCCTGCATGCATTTTCCCAGACAGCGTTCATTATTTGAGAAGGATAGGCTGAAAGTCAGAAAGTGTAGGACAAGGAAAACAATTCGAGAGCACATGGGTGATGCAAGATATTTAAGGCAGTACAAAGTTATGAACTCTTGAAAAGGAAGACCTTGCCATCATAAGACAAATTAAGAAGGATGTAAATTTGAATATACAAAACATCTTCAGAACAATTAATTAGGAAAGTTAATTTGAAGCATAACTTAAAGGGAAGTTACTTCTAAAGAAAATCACAATATATAGATCAGAAAACTGTTGCAGTTGAGTTTTGCTAGGCAAAACCACATAAATAGCAGACATCAACAGGTTGAAGACTTGAAGATCAACAAGTCATATGATTCACCGAAATACTCAATTTGATTTAGATGCTGTGTAATCATTAGCCACAGAAAATCCCAATATCATGCAGAATAGTTTTATTTCTTCAGTAGCACCACTAGTTTTTTGTACTAGTCTGCTTTAGGCGGTATTGAACAAAGCTTATCGGATGATGATAAAAGAGAACAAATTACCTGCCAAAAGCAGAAGAAAACAATTCCTTTGATGCATAAGAACTTTGCTAGTGGTTTGTGTGGTGCCAATTCTTTTGCAAACACATGGTAAAAGACCACCAGAGAATACAAGGCCAAGGAAACAGAAATGTTGAGAATAATGGTGAATCCCCAGCTCAACCAATTTGGATACAGCCCAACTGCTTGTAACAAAATCATCAGCACGGAACACACTGGTCGGATCACAACAAACTGCCATGTCCAGTACTTTAGAAGCTTTAGCGTATGGTGGTTCAGTCGAACAGTATGAGGCTGCACAACATCAATTCACACTATCATGAAAAACCATGACATCAAAACAACATACACTCCTTGTTCCTTTTTATCTGTCACTAACTAATGACTATTTGGTACACAGTTAGATCTAAGAGAACATCTCTGAAATCAAAACCTAACATGTGATGTACATAGAGTGAACTAATTAACACATAAATTGAATGAAATGTAAGGTAGTACCTGGAAAAGTGTCATGGGAAAAGAGTGGTGAATTTCCCTGCCTTTGATCTCATCAGGCACAATGTTTCTGCTGATGGATATGTTCAAGTAACTGTACATCAAAGAGAGGAACTTGGCAATGACAAGAGCTTCATAGCATTCCTTGATGGACTCCAAGAAAGTGAAGAACTCCTTGCTTCCCCTAATATCCAAGAGTCCCACAAAGGAGACAACAGCATAGATGGGAGCCATGAGGATGATGATGATAATAGCCTTTTGCTCCTTTGGATTCTTCCAATAGAAGAGATGCTGTGACAGTAACTGCGTCGTGAAATGCATTGAAAGCATAACACAGAATCCAGATCCCATCATAGTGATCTGTGCAGGATTCAAATTTCTGAAATCCATCGCTACTCACGAAATCCTAGAACCTGATAGACACGGACAGAGTCATACACTTATGGACATGTTTCTTTGAAAACAACCTAGTTTATGTCGAAATCCGGCATGACAAGAACTAGAAAGCAAAATATGATTGAGTTTGGATGAAACATGGGAAGAAGTGAAAGAAGGAAGCATACCTTAGTTGGATTGAAGTTGAAGCTGATGAATGATCGAACTCGTTTGTAACTTTGACTGACCTCAAGCTCAAAGGCTCCCCAGTCCAACAACTACTTCTCTCTTGGCCAAATGTTGCTGTGCTTCGTGGTGTAAAGATTGGGTCACACGTGAACCAATAAGATCTTGCCACTTCACCCACCCTGCTTCACAAATCTCAAGGCCAAACACGTTGAATTCACCGTTCTAACTTCGCGTGCTTTGCGTGGAATGGAATGGCCCAATGGATTTTGTTTATTTATTTCACTAATTTTATACATACAGAGATATTAAAATCAAAATCTTGAATAATTTAGGTAATTGGTACTTCAAATGTTTTTTTTTTCTTGTCATGTAATAAAAGTTGTGTTGATGTGTTCAACATTACCATAGAAATAAATTCCGCTCAACCCTTTTTTTTAACCCCCTCTATACATTCTTCGACAGTGTTGAATTTCTTAAATGACCCATGAAAGCGTGGTAAGAAATAGTGTTAGTAATCACCCAACAAATAATATATTTTCGCATGATAAAGTTTAGGGAACAGCACTTTTATTAAAATTTGGCTAACACTTAACCAGCAAAAAAAAAGTAAGTAATCTCACACCGTTAGATATAATCTCAGACCACTAAAAATACTAATAAAAACGGTAATTAAATATGTAAAATCAGTGTCTCCAGCTAAGACAAATTGAAGACTCTAACATGGCACCAAGTCTAGATATACAATATATGATGAAGCTGTTTACATGAAAAAAGAAAGGGAAAACAATAACAAATGTACATATCTGAAAGGTAACGATTAAAGATAATAATGATTGGAACAATCCCATAGGAGAAGGGATTAAAACTCCTCTATCTATTAGGAACTATTGCTCCTACTTGGCTGCTGCTATCAACATTATCTGACACTATTGGCATCTCTATGAAATATGTCTGCATTATTTGCTTGGCATCAGGTTCATCCCACTCAAGTGAATCCCACCAACACTTTGCTCCTTTGATTTCCAAAGCATGCGGTGACAATAGTTGCTGGTTAAGGCCTACTAATTCATCAAGATCAAAGGGTAATCTCTTCAGTGCATCACAAGAAACTACTTGAAAAGAGCATGGAGAGCCATAACTCATGAATCCATCATATATTCCTTTTAAATTTGGCATGAACTCCAACCTCAATTTCCTTAATCTAGGCAAGTGAATTTTGGCAGCATGAATGTCATTACTGTTTCTTCCTCCTCCTTCCCATCTCATCAAATCCTCCATCTTGTTGCAGTGGCCGACTCTAATTTCTTCAAGATTTGACAGTTGAAGCAAAAGGTTCCCTGAGAATAGGCTCTTCAAATTTGGACAAAATTCTACATTTATGATCTTTAATCTCATAAATGCAGATGAAGGCATCACTTCCCTACATATCATCTGCAAATTGATCAAATATCTCAGCACCAAAGTCTCCAGCATAGATAAATCAATCTGCTCAGTGTCAACAATTCTTTCTACACTGTAACAGCAAACTACTGTGCATTTCTTGAGCTTCTCTGCATGCAAAAGGCAAGTAGTTAACTCTGTGATATCATAGCAGTCAATAAACTTCAACTCGGTAGTATTTTCTGGGATTGAAATTTCCTCTTTGGCAATGGATATGCTGAGAAATGCCACACTCCATTTCTCCGAAAATTCTTGGATTTCTCCTGGTCCAACATTGAACTTGAACTTCTCTAGCTGAGCACAGTGACCAGAGCAAGCATACAGATTATAGAGATCACAGTGCCAGAAATCCACTTCAAGAGATGATAATCTTGAGGAGGATATGATTTCACCGATGCTGATTTCAGAAACGCTCAGTGGCAATGACTTTTGAAAGACGAGAGCATTAGATGCTAATAACTCCTCTAGAAGGGTTAAAGCTGAGAGAAAACCAGATGGCAAGATGTTAATCATGGTATTGGAAATATTTAGTCTTCTCAGGTTGCATAGCTGTTCTGTCCCATGGGGAAGTTGCTTTATGTTTCGGCAACCCGAAAGGTCGAGAACCATCAACTTAGTGAGTTTTGCCACAGAAGGGATCAATTTCAAATTCCAGCAATTGCTCAATAATAAGGCACATAGATTCTCTAAGTTAGAAACCGAACCCGGCAGCACATGGATCCCAGTGTAAGAGAGATCAAGAACCTTTAGGCTTTGCATGAAATCAAAGAAGTCATAAGGTATATTTTGAGAGAAAGAGTTGTATTGCAATAACAGGGAAGTAACAGCTGGACATGATGGAGGATTGCCAAGAAAGATATTATTCAAATCATTTTTCATCAATGACACCCTTAGAGCATCTTCTGTCCATTCATCAATTTGGGGAGGTTTCTTCAATTTGTTGCCGGCTTTGACAATGCAGTGCCATCGAGGATCTGTTTTCATGATTGTCACGGCCATATCTCGTATTAAGTCATGCATTTTGACACATTCCATCTCATTGTCTGCAGCATTTTCCAGCAAGCATGCATATTTTAGTTCATTCAATATGATTTTCCCCTTCTGTTTGCTTGTTGAAATGCTATCCACTGCACCTAATAAACCTTCCCACATCCAATACTCAATCAATGCATTTGCATCAACATGATTACCTTCAGGATAGAGAGCACAATATAGAAAACAGGACCTACTTGTGTCATCCTTCAATTTTGTGAAGCTGAATTTCAAACGAGAGAAAACAGATTCTTCCATTTGTTCTATGTTGAGAGCTGAAGCTTTTAACCCCATCAATGAAATCTGCCACTCTGAACTATCAGTTGCATTTCTCAAGGCACGCCCCACGGTAACAATACCAAGAGGCAATCCCATGCATTCTTTTGCCACATCTTTTGCAATCAGTTTGATGTCCGGAGAGGCCAATGCTTCATCCCCAACTTTGTCCCTGAAGAGATCCCATGCTTCATTTTCTGTAAGAGCCTTTACTTTAACATCTCTATCTGTTTCCATGCCTCGGCAAACGCTTACCCTTCGAGTAGTTATTAGCAGTTTGCAACCGTTCTCCACAGTTGGAATTGGTATTCCAACTCTTTCAAGAGAGAATGGCTCCCATAGATCATCCAGAATCAAGGCAAAATTCTTCCTTCTTTGGAAAGCTTCAAACAGTGTGGCAGCTCTTGAAGTCTCATCCTGAAATCCTGAAAGGTCTATATCAAACTTCCCTGCAATAACCTTTTGTAACTCCTCAGTTTTCATGTCCTTTGAGGAACTAACCCAAATAACACTGTCAAATAGTCTATTTTCCCTCAATAGTCTATTGTTAATTTCAGCCATGATAGTTGTTTTCCCCACTCCACCCATCCCATGAACACCAATAATTCTCACTCTATCATCCAATATGAAGTTCAAAATCTTGTTCAAGCTTTTCATTGTTGTTTCGTGTTCCATTAGCTTTGTTGTTGGAAGGGTATGCCCTTTTCGAGGCGAAGTTTCAGCCAATGAATCATCTGCAAATCGACCTTTCTCTAGAAGCTCTCTCACCTCCTCCATTTTTTTCTCAATAAGTTCTCCTCTCTTTATTCTTGAACTATAATAAAATGGAGAGAGAACACTTGTGCTTCCACTTTCTTGTTCAACTTCCCTTATGATCTTATTTACTTCATTTGCAATCTCATCAACATTTTTCAGCCACAATTCCACTTCTTTCTTTGGATTCATCCCTTTTTGAAGCCACATTTGATTTAGCTTGGCACACATGTCGACTTTCCGGGCATCTAGCTCCTCCAACAATGACTTGAGCTTGTTCAAATTCCTTTTGGGTCTTCTAAGGTGTCTAATATGATGACCAAGTGATTCTTGAAGACAGTTCTGTGTACAGAGGCAGCTCATAACGCCCGTGATCGCACCAACGATGTTAATAGCCATTTCAAAATCAAATATATATCTGGTTAAGACACAAGGAGGTGCTCTTCAGTTTGGATTAATTATATAGTATGTAGTCTCAATATGTCTAAGAAGATAAGAACAAATCTAGAAGTTATTTTACACATTTACACAATTTGAATATAGACTTATTTCAGAAGGATCTGTCATACCTTGCACTTTCAGGAAAAGCCTCACTTGTGAGTTCAAACCGTCGCTGCTGGATCTTGAATGAAAGTACAAAGATATAAATAAGAGACACATTAAAAAGAAAAGAACAAAACTAGTAATCAATTATCAGTTTAGAAGGGTCTAAAACAAGTTTTTTAATGTTGAGCTCACCTGATAAGAATTGATGATCTTCAGCTTCAATTAACACCGGCTAGAACCTCCAAAGAGAAATGGAATGCTTGAAGCTGTATTGCTGTTTTACAACAATAGACATTGACTCAATGTGTTGAGTTGAATGTTGACGTGTGATAGTGTGACAAAATATAAAAATAATCATGATATGTATCTACAAAAAACCAGTAACCAAATCAATTACCAATATAAAATAGACGTTGAAATACAATACACATTAAAAAAAGTTAAACAATACACGTTTATACACAAATATTTCATGACTGAATTGGTGATTGATTTTTTATATACGTATAACATTTTTTATTTACAAAATTAAAATAAATCACCTCAGCTAGACATTTTGACATGAGATTTATTTATTATTATGTTTCTCAGAGGAAAAAAAATTAGTAAAAAAGTTGTAAATGTATTCATAAACGTGTGATTAAAGGCAAATTACGATTAGTGGTCACTGAACATAGCCCGTAACTTCCTATTTGAGATCCTACAGGAAAATTGACTTTGCTCTTTAATTTTTCTAGCATTTTTGTTTTTGGTCCATAGCCACCTATCTACGCATTGAAGAAAATAGCAGTAACCTTATACATGCAACCACATTAGAAAGTGTAGCTTGAAGAAAATAGCAGTAACCTTATACATGCAACCACATTAGAAAGTGTAGCTCGGTGTCTCTAACCAGTTTAACGTATATTAATTGATGGCAAAACTAAGTTGGATATTGGCTTCAGTCTCACTATGATTGATTAATAGTTTAGTACTGTTTTATTTCAACTTTTGGCCACAATAGACATAGTCCAATCTAATGCTCTTTTTATAGTCTTCTTTTTTAAAGCTTTTCGAACATTCATTTTCTTTGTGCTTTTTGCCACTCCCTTGTACACAAATAAGAACACGTTTTCCCTTATTGTAAATCACAGTTTTATAGGTTCTTGAGTTCATATATATAACATAAAGATTAACAAAGTCAGAAGATCTATAGTATGTTGTCATTTACATTGTTCAGTATTACAGAACAAAGAAATTCATGGAGCAAGCAATATCTTCTCAATATGTTGGCTGCTTTCTATGATGCAGTGTGCCCCGCTGCCTCAGAGAGAGGGAAGTATTTGTACACGACAGGCTTTACCTTTCCTTCTGCAATTGCTGGCCAAACATTCTTCTCCCCTTCACTAACAATCACAGCTTTATTTTCAATGCTTCTATTCCGCAAGCCGTCCCCTGCATTCAATCCAACAAAATTCTGGTTATTGGTTGTCATCAAGACCTCATAAGGCAGCACCTTTGATCACATTAAGGCTCTTTCACACCCATTGAACACATTTGTTTTCTTCACTCATCGCCTTTTGCTCCCATTCATTTCTTAATTTAAATTCCTTCTCTCCTTTGAAGCTAATGTCGATGTTTATGAACCCCTGCTTCATGCTATTAGCCTTATTTCTCAAGAACCTCAACGCCCAACATGCTTCCTTCTTTCCATTAGCCATTCAACAACATTCTTATTATCAACAATCACGCTTAGCTTTTTGCTAATTTCCGCTTCCTCTAGTATAAATTGTAGTGATAATTGTAATCCTACAAGTGCTGCATCACCTTTTGTTTTTTCTACAATTATATCACCCATATTGCACTTCACTGCACCATGTGGATTTGTTATATATCCCCCGGCCAAAAAAGCGTTAGTGACTGGGTTATATACAACCCAATTTCATCACAATCACTTTCTTTCTTTTCCAGTCTGTTCTAGATTATTGCAATGGCTCCTTCTATTCTTTTTGTCTACAAGCCATTGTTTTGTAAGAGCCAAAAAATAGGATGATCCAATTCTTTTTCTCATACTATATATCTCTTGGATCATCCAACTCTCAAACCACATTTAACCACCTCTATGTCTGTCTTTGCCTCCGTCTGATCAGAGCAAGATCATCTTATGGGCAGATCTGGGTTGGTCCGGAAAGTCATGGAAGAGGTGGGCTAAGTAAAAGAAAAGAATTAAAATCCCTGATTCTGCTCAGTTTATACTACCCCAACATAAGACTTCCTACCATAACTTAGATAAGAATTTGCAGATTTACAATGCGACTTAGATGTCATAACTCAAACAAAAGCATATAAATGGGTTGACTTCACAGTTTTTTATCAAACAGAAAAATATGTATTAGCTTAGTTTCTTTTTTCCATTTTTTCTTGTTAGAGGCAGTTCCATACTAAATGTAAAAGCTAGCAAAATCAGCCCAGCATCAACCTCATTGTGTAATCCCTTTCCTTAAGTTGCATTATATGAGCATTGCAAAAGGAGAGCTTCACAAGACTGTGGGAACTGGCAAACATAATCACTTAACTTCAAAATCAAGTTAAATTAAACTAACTGTTTGTAATAAATAATAATAATAATAATAATGACTCTAGAACAGTAGCAAAGAGCATAACATAAACTGAGTGACCAAAATACCTGTAACTATAGGGAAATGATGTAGTGGCACTTCCATACCCATACTTGCACCATCATCAGAATCATGAGTGTAACAGTAAATATAAGCAGAATACTCAAAAAAAGCAGATACAGGATAAGGCATGGTGCTGAATTTGTAACTAAGCGACAGTGGTGTTGAGAATGGAGCCGAGGGTGCCCAAGACGGCAAAGGCGAGGAGGGGGCTGACGTCGAGGGTGTCGAACACAGGGGGAATGATGTTACGGAAGAGGTTCAGGTAGGGATCGCACAGGTCTCTCATGGCAGACAGTGGCTGCTTCTCCCACGGAATGTTGGGGAACCAACTCAGCAGAACCCTAACCATCAGAACGCCGCTGTATATGTCCAGCCACTTCGCCAGCCCCGCAGCCACCACCGTCAGCGGCGTGTTCAGGTACCCGCTCGGCCTGTCCGTCAGCGACGCGAAGAACAGAGGCCCTACCGAAGACATGGACATGGACATCGTCATCGGAGGAAGAAGCTTGTGGCAGAAG
>NC_029794.2:5113761-5141577 GCF_000816755.2 Arachis ipaensis | reverse complement strand
GGGACTTTCTTCCTCTTCCTCAAATTAATCTTTTTTAGGTGACAATAAGACATTAAAAGAGATTTTTTTTTTTTGGTGACTTTTATCAATAGATAAATATGAGTTAATACTGTCCTAAACTTACCCGCGAGTTTTAATTTAGTCCCTAAGATTTCAATTGTCTCTATTTAGTCTCCAAAATTTATAAACGTGCCTCATATTAGTTCTTGAGACGATTTTTAGTATAAAAAGGTTAATGGAACCCTGTTATAGACTATCAGATGTCACATTAAAACTTGTAAAATGATGTAGTTTTGATTTTGGCATTTAAATAGCTCAAAAACGGTATCATATCACTTATTTTGTTAGGTAAAATTTTAGGATTAATCTTAGCATACAAGTTATTAACACTTACAAGTGTTACAAGTGTGAAGTTTATTAAAACCTTAAACGCGCTCCAATTGTTGCGTACAACTGACGCGCTATATAACAGAGCATTATATCAATCAAAATCAATTAACACGTGAATAATACTATTTCCAATTTTCAAACGACTTCGTTACCTTCTTCAAATCTTTTGCCAATTTTCTTCGTTCTCCTTCTTTGCGTTCTTCCCATGTATTCCCGATCGTTCTTTCTTTTGCGTTTATCACTGCTTTGTTCTTCGTCATTCACCTCAGTTTCTCTCATTGTAAGTCTAGCTTCGTTTTATTTCGATTTTTTTGTTTCTGAAATCAAAATCTAAAAGAACCTTGAAGATAATGGATGATTCAACCTCAGATTGTCAGCTTAATCAGGGCGAAGTGGATTTTGAATTTGAATCGAACGAAGTTCCTGAGGTTTGATTTAGATTCAGCTAATTAAGATTAATCTAAATTTGATGCAGTTATTCGTCTATGATTGTCTAGCTGAATAATTCGCGAACGTAGACTATGAAATTAATGCGTGAACATAATCTGTGGATTGAATCTAATGTATTCGTTTTGATTAATTATCTACAATTTATAGCAAACGCTCGGGTGTAGATTAGAACTTTTTGGGTGTATTTTTAGGGAAGTTTGGGTGTATTTTAGGGAGGAGTTTGGGTGTATTCACAGTTTATAATTTTTTTGTTATTTTAGTTGACTTGTTGTCATAACGGGTGTAGATGAGGGAGTCTTTGGGTGTATTTTACTTTGATTGATTGTTATTTTTTTATGAGGTAAAGAAATTCTATAGTATTTTTGCAGCCCCTCTCTGTTGTTGATGAGCAGCTTGTTCCCAAGGTTGGAATGACCTTTAAAACCCTTGAAGATGCTGTAAAATTTTACAAGGACTATGCCAAGGCTGCAGGTTTTTCTACTAGAGTTCGGAACACAAATAAAAAGGGAAACGAAATTAAGAATCAATTGATCACATGTAGCAGAGAGGAAAAATAAAAATCTAAAATATCTCCGACCGAGAAGACAAATCCCACAGCTAGTTTAAATTGTCCTGCAAGAATTTATATACACACATTGAAGGATGTTGGTGCTTGGATCATTTCAAAGGTCGTGCTGCATCATTCACACCCTTGCTGTCCAACTCAAGCAGAGATGCTCAAACAGCATAGGGAACTAAGCATGTCCGTTCGTCGTACAATAGAGAATAACGAGGAAGTCGGTATCAGACCAAGCAAAATATTCCAATCATTCGTTGTGGCAGTCGGGGGTCACCGCGAGTTAAATTTTATTGAAAAGGATGTGAGGAATTACATCACGAGAGAAGTGCGGAATGTTTCGGAACAAGAAGATGCAAAGGAATTCGGGAAATGTTTATTGAGAATGAAAGAAAAGAATCAGAATTTCTTTTTCGAGCTCGAATTCGAGGACGATCAATCGATTGAGCTTGCTTTTTGGGCCGATGCAAGGAGTAGAGCTGCCTTTGAGTATTTCGGAGATGTTATTTTATTTGACACCACGTACAATACAAACAGGTAATATGTTGTTCTTGTTTATGCTGCTAAATTAATTTTGTTCTATGAATCTGCATCAGAGGTGTATATTGGATCTTCCTTGGGTGTATAAATTCATTATATGCGTGTACGTAATGATTTTCATTCTGCAATGTCGTAATTTGTTTCAGGTATAATTTGGTTTGTGGTTCTTTCGTCGAGGTGAATCACCACGGTCAGTCAATACTTTTTGGATGCGCTTTGATGAAAAAAAGAAGAAATTGAGTCGTTCAAATGGTTATTTCAATGTTGGCTTCGTTGCATGGGGGAAATGCTCCGAAATAGTTTCTCACCGCGCGTCAATGAAAAGGGCTATAGAGGCTTGTATGCCAACAACAATTCACCGTTGGTGTATTTGGCACATCACGAAGAAGATCCCAAGCAAATTAAATGGGTACAAGGGACATGCTGAAATCGAACAAGAATTGAGCCAAGTTGTTTGGAACTCTCATAGTAAAGATTCATTTGATAGGAATTGGAATGATTTTCTGCTGAATTTTGGTCTTGGGGACAACAAATGGCTCTTAGGTAATGTTGTTTAAAATCTGCAGCAGAGGTGTAAATTGCATGTTTCTTCAGGTGTATTTATATTCTGTTTTTGGGTGTATTCTGCAAATCTCTATGAAGACCGTCATATATGGGTTCCAATCTATCTGGATCACCACTTCTAGGCAGGGATGAAAAGCACACAAAAGAGCGAGAGCATGCATTCGTTTTTTAACAAGTTTATTACCCGGAACAGCTCGCTTATTCAATTTGTCAAACAATACAATAATTGCCTCGGAAGTAGGGAGCAAGCAGAGAGAGAATCAGATGCTGCAGATTTTCATATGGTCATACCATGTGCAACCAAATCCTCCATTGAAGCTCAGTTTCAAGATGTGTACACTCATCAAAAGTTTAGGGAAGTCCAAGCACAATTTAGAGGAAAGGCGAATTGCATCACTAGATTAACGAATTCTGCTATAGGCTATTCATTATACAAAATTGGAGAATAAGTTTCAAGCTCAATATTCAACAAGTTTGTGATTACTTACGACTCAATAGCAGCCGAGGTAAAATGTCAATGCTTATTATTTGAGTCAAGAGGGATATTGTGCCATCACGCACTAAGCGTGTTAAGCTTTGAACGAGTAAGTCAAGTGTCACCTAGATATATAATGGAACGATGGAGCAAGAAGGTAAAGAGGCGACACACACACATCAAGAGCAGCCACGACGAGCCATTGTTGGAGCCAAGAAGCAAGAGGTTTGACGAATTGGTTTTTCGTTCGCAAAATATTTGCAAATTTGCATCAGAATCGGAGGAGCTGACTGCAATTCTGCACTGTGCATACGATAACGTCATGGTTGAGATGGAATCATTGAAAGCCAAAAGGAAGGGGACATCTTCTTTATCTCACGAAGACGCCAACTTGAAATCCGTTAACGAGCTTCAAAGCCCTCCAAGGATTCGAACAAGAGGACGTCCAAAAAATAGACTAGGTTCAAAGTTGGACAACAGATTGCAAATGCCTCAAAGAAGAAGAAAACGAAAGCTTTAAACGAGGTAAAAGTGATGTTCTTTAAATATGTGGTTATTGAGTTTAATTTTCTCGTTAATAGTTTAGCTAATATGTGAGTTTATTATATCCAGTTAAACTTCTTTGATGCTGCATCAATTGTGCGTTCAAATTCTAGCCAATATCAAGGACGTGTTATGAATTATCAGTTCAGAAAACCAGCAACAGCGGATAACTCTCTGGGTGTATAGTTACATAATATGGGTATAAAAGCACTGTTCTTTTGAGTGTATTTCTGAATTTTCTTGTGTTTCACATTTTACATATATATATATATATATATTTCACAATCTGCTGTTTATGTTATAAAATGTTGTTTGTTTTTTTTACTATGGTTTAAGGGTTTTAGGGTTTAGAATTCAGGGTTTTTTCATCCAAAGCATCAGGGGGATAGATGTTTGGGTGTATATTCAACTTTCTTTGGGTGTAAAAAATGTCAGGTTATGGGTGTATATTTGGTTTGATGTTTTTCTTCATATTATAGTACCTGTAATTCAGACATTTTGAATATAGCAGAGAGAGTTTTACTCATAATTGGCAAATTTTTACAGCATGTGTTCAATTTGTTACAAGACTATATAACAGTTACATTAATCAGTGTCAATATCATTAGAATCTATTTGACAATATGGACTCAATAACAATGATGATGGCTTGGACAGTCTTATTGCATTACTTCCTCTAAT
Organism: Arachis ipaensis; assembly: GCF_000816755.2. Taxonomy (NCBI): domain Eukaryota; kingdom Viridiplantae; phylum Streptophyta; class Magnoliopsida; order Fabales; family Fabaceae; genus Arachis; species Arachis ipaensis. The sequence goes on along the minus strand of NC_029794.2, from coordinate 5,137,378 downwards.
GGCTTCAGCTTTGTCTTGATTCATTTCATGGAATAGAATTCGGAAAGCATATTCTACTCTAAAGTGGTCCACCTCGTCCTACAGTTAAAAAGAATATTCTATTTAATCAACCATGTTAATTGAGTAAAGTAATACAGAGTTATTTAGTTTTAAACACATTTACCTGGGTCCAATTGTCCCACTCATACTTCAACCTTTTAATATTTTCGGGCTGAATTATCTCAAGCCACTTCATTACGTAAATAGCACGGTCATAGCTGAAAACCAAGAAAATAAATTACAAATTACATATAGAAAAGTTTAATTTTCAGAGTGAAAGATTTATACCTTGTCTTTTGGCCTGAGATGTTAAGGTATGGTGGTTCAATTTCCTTGTCCTTGTCCTTTGTCTTCAGAGGTGCCCCCAACATATACTTTAATTCGTGAAATTACATATCCCTTAAAAAATAAAACAAATCAGTAATACATGAATAAATTTAATAAAGGAATACACTCAAAGGAGCACAAACTTACAACTTATATTGAACAGGAATACACCCAACTATTAAAATACAGAACACAGAATCAACTTACAATGAATGTATTTAGGGCTGTTCTCTCATCGGACGAAGATTTCGTGTGATATGGGTCGACTATATAAAATTTCCGCCTTCTTGTATCAGCCAACCATAACCACCAATGTTGTGAATGGCAAACAGGTGCAAAAATCTAAAATATGTTCAGATTGAACACTGTTTAGTTTATTTGGCTCATAAGTAAAAAATGGTAATAAGAAGTTTTAGAAATGAAAACTTACATAACGATGCGATGCTAATTTTTTTAAGGTCCAAGAAGGGTATAAACATTGGGTAGTCTTCCACCCTGAATGGCTTATTAGTTTTAGGTTGTAAGAATACCCCTTGTGGATGATTTCCAATGGCCATGTTCTGCAAAAATTGTGAACCACAAAATGAATACAGAAAATACACCCAAACGAATGCAGAAAATACACCCAAATGAATACACAACTTACACCAAATTGAACACAGAAAATACACCAAAATGAACACATAAAATACACCCACTTTAAGACAAAAAATGCACTCGAAGGAATGCAGAAAATACACCCAAAATTTGTTGAAGCAACCCTTACCACAATATCAGGGGGGAGACAGTATACTTCTTCTTGAAACCTTTTAATCTTTTGCTGGTTTAGGATGAGGCACATGGCAGAGACAATCTAGAAAAAGATGCCGAAATTAATTTACATCAATCAGCATTGCAGTTAATTTTGGTGATAAAAAACATTAATGTTATTGTAATATTACCTCAGCTTCTATATGCGTTTCAGCTGCGAGTGATGCAAGGTGAACTTTTGACAAAATGTATCTATCTTGGGCTTGGAGTGTGCACACGGTGTCAAACTCATTAGTTAGTTCATTTGCGTATGTCTTCACTTGTATGGCCTAGAGGTAGCATTTTTCTTTCATGTCAAAAGTATCTTCATTTGTCCTCGCAGGAGTTTTAAACTTCTCAAAACTCTCTCCGCAACTCTCCTTTCGAATCTATGGTCTTTTTTCTTTTGTTGTCACCCCACCACTTGCAATTTTTTCTACCAAATCCCCTAATTGTTCTAGCAGTTTTGGGATTTCAGGAGTTTTTGCCCTCTCTCCATCTTGTGTTGATGCCCCCTCCTGCGTTGCTGCTTCTTCTTGGCTTGAATCAGTTAAGCCAAGGCTGAATGATGGCATTGGATCTGTTTTAGGAATATACGATACTGTCCGTACCATCATCATCAGCGCAGCAGCGTCTTCTGGGGCTGGATTACTGCATGATCATGTATAACGTATATTAAGAATAGGAATATACGAATGATAACGAAACATTGATTTTACTCTGATGAACTTACATTTTAGATGGAGCATGTGGAAGTGCGGGTGTGTTTTCTTTAGGTTTTTGGGGTGGTTTTGGAGTGCTGCAGGGTTACATAAAATTAATCATGTTATAAAAAAAATTAGTCAGGGATCAATTGTGATAATATACACCCAAACTGTAACCAAATACACCCCAAGACTATTTCTTACCTTTTTGTAGTTTCTTCAATTTGTAGCACAGGGGTTGGTTCATTTTCTGTCACAGGTGTTTGTTCAATTTCTGGCACATTAGTTGTTTGGGACAATGGTAGACAAACTTGAATCGAAACTCTAAACAAGAAGAAAAATAAAAAGGTTAACAAAGCGTCCGAAAATAAAAAGGTTATAAGGTTGAAATTTTCTGGAAAAACTCACATTGCAAGCGCTTCAGACTGTGTCTCTTCCCTCACAACCATCATGTTCTCTTCAGCTGGCTCACTAACTGACTCTACAACTAGACTCAACCTAAAATACACCCTAAGAAAGTCAAAAAATACACCCGAAGCATTCAAAAGAAAGACAGGCTTTGTTTTTTGAGAACTTACATACTTGCAGTTTTTGCTTTTTTTCCTGCCTTTTTTTTCTCGAATAAAACATTAAAGGGCTTTTTTCTAAAAAAAAATATATATACAGAATTAGAAGTAGAAGATAATAAAAGAATAAAAGCAACGGTTATTTGAAAGAGAAATTACATGCTCTCTGCCGGTTTGTTTACGCTACCTTGGTCTCTGTGTCCTTGAGATGAAGGATCATCACTTCCTAAGTTTATGTCCGGTATTCTAAACATAATAGAGTACATGTTATTCACAAAAAATACTATACTGTTGAATCAGGATAACAAGATTTTATCAAATAAAGCTTTTTACGTTTCAGATGAGACATAGTGACCTTCCGTCGGTCGCAGGTCAGCTTCCTTCTCCCTGCCAAATAAGAAACAATTATTAGCAAAGAAAATACCTTAAAATCTGAAATATACACCCCAACAAGACATAATCCTGTGTAGCAGATTTTTCATTCTTTTCCCTTAATAATTCATCTAATTCTTCAGTTCCAATTTTAGATATGACAGTACATGCATAAAAGAACATGTTAACAAATATAATTTTGATGATAGATGGTAATATAGCTTACAAAGTACTGTACCCATGATAGGATTGAGCTTGCTCAGGAGATGAATCATCAACAATGATCTTTTTCTTTTTGGATTGTGTCCTGGGGGAAAAAAACAAGTATGAATCAGAAATACAAAATTAAATTAATAAGAAAATACTATCCAAAGAAGTGCTTACTTTTGTGGTGTTCTCTGAGTCTTTTTTTTTTTTTTTTTTTGCTTCTCTACTGGTGATGATTCTTTGCTTCTAAAAGTTAATAAGATACACTCTGTTAATACATGAAATCTTGATAATAAACCCAAATAAAAGCAGTAATAATTTCAGAATATTACTCATCATTTGATTCAGATTCTGAATCAGAATCCTCCTGAATCTTCTTTCTTTTTTTGGACTCTATTCTGGAAGACAAACAATCATTATTTAAAAACATACTAAAAGGGACAAAATACACCCAAATGAATTCACAAAATACACTCAAATTAATGCACAAAATACACCCAAATGAATGCACAAAATACACCCAACTGGATAAACAAAATATATCCAAGTATTTTACTTACTTTTTGGCTTTTCGGGTGGGTTGTTTTCTTGTTGAATCCTCTAAGTCTTCTTCAGTCTCAGACTCAGAGGTAGAATGGACCTCACTGTCAGTTGTTTCAGTCTCAGATGATGATGATAAACTTGCCTTCCTTTTTTTGTTTTTTTGTTTTTTTGTTTTTTTGTTTTTTTTCTTCTTTATTTCTTTCATTTTCTCCTTTGTTTCCGCCATCTTTACAATCCCCTAAAATATTAGAAATGTTGGTTAACAGCATTCAGGTAAATAAAATACATCCAACATATTTTGTTCACTTACCATATGTTCCTCCATTTCTGCCCTCATTCTTTCGACCAACTGCTCTCTAGTTCAATTCACAATCCAGGGTTCTGGAGGTCTTTCTCCCCGCTTCTTGTCTTTATTTTTTGATAGATGAAAGTAAACTATCATCAGGGCAAACAGGCAGTCGTCAATTGCTTTTTTCTTTTTCAGATTATAATCCGTTATGCCCTTGATGATAAAATTCAGAACATGTGCTCTCCATTTCCCCTCTGTTATTGTGTCCATCTTGAAAATTGGTGCCAGGTGCACAGGGGAGATTTTATTTATTGTGGTTGGTAACAGGAACGCCATCTGTATATAGAGGATGAAAATCCTCTTGAACATGAGGCGATCCTGTTCATTATCAACACCAATAGCCATCATCTCATCTGTCAGATTTTTGAGGGTCTTCCCCTGAAATCTTCTAAAAATTTGTTTGTTGTCTTCAGAAAGATCCTTATAATTGAATTTCTGAGGCAGTAGATCTCCTACAAAAAGGAAAATAACATTGTATGAAAATCACTTGAAATACACTCAAGCATCACTTGAAATACACCTCAATATGGCTCATATACACCCATGTTTCTAATGATTTACCTGACGCGTTAATGCCAAGCGCAGCCCCTATTGTTTTTGGTTTTAATTTACACAAACCGTAGCCGGTTTCGAGTCTGTTTTCCCCTAATTTAAAGGAGTTAGCCAACTCCTTTAATATTTGGTGATGCACCCTTAGCGGCGGGATGTGCATCAGGCCACCAAATCCCAAATCCCTTACAATTGCTTTCTTCTCCTCGCTCATATTTCTGAATTTCTCACTCAACAAATGGGTTGCACACTTAAAGTCTTTGGTTTGCTGTAAACAAAGCAAAATTAGAGTTAGATATATTTCTATTATGAAAAACTGATTTGATCCTAGACATATATTTGTTCTTACATTTTTTTCAGCTTGGTTTTTACCTGTCATTTTTTCTGAAATAAAAAATACACCCATAAATATCAGTCAGATACACCCATAGATCAGCCACATACACCTATACAGTTTCTCATAAGTATTTAATTAGATCAGTTCAAAATGATGTTCAATTCACTCAAACATGCATAAATATACAAGGTCAAGCAACATTACAAGGTCAAGCAATATACACCCATGGACAAGCAAATATTAGAACAGTTGCAACTGTTGATTATATTACAGTATATCAGTTCAGAAATATACACCCAACAAATTATGCCATATACACCCAACAAATTACTCCATATACACCCACCAAATTACGCAATATACTCCCAAAAATCAGTTACGAGAAGAACTAGAATAACAAGAACAGTAAAACCTAGAACAACTAAAAAGAACAGTAAAACCTAGAACCAAGAAGAAGAGTAAAACCTAGAACAAGAAGAACATTAAGAACAGTAAAATGAGAGTTAGAACAAAAAGAACACTAAAACCTAGAAGAACGTAGAAGAACAGTAAAACCTAGTACTTCGATTTCGAAATGTGGAAAATCTACAAGATGAGTAAAATAGTAATGTACCTTGAGTAATATTTCTTCGTTTTTTTGGAGATTGTTGATGGAGAGTTCTATTTTTTGTTGATGGTTTCTGCTAATTTTCGCGACGAGTTCTATCTCTTCAGTTTGCAATGTTGCTCGAAACTTCACGGTTTGTGTTTTCTTCGAAGCAGAAGAGGAAGAGTGCGCCATAAACGAGCGCTTTTTGCGAAGCGTAACCGTTGAGTAACGCGCGTGGCATTGACGCTCCATTCAAAGGGAGTGAGTGCGCGTGTAGTGTTTATGGGCTGAGCCAACTTGTAACACTTGTAGGCTTTTTTTGCTTGTATGTGTAGCAGGCCCCAAAATTTTAATAAACACCATTTACGATGTTGTTTTTGGGTTATTTGAGTGCCAAAACTAACACGACATCATTTTACAAGGTTTAGTGTGGCATCCAGCTGTTTACGACAGTATTCCGTTAACATTTATACGTTGAAAATTGTTTCAAGGACTAATATGAGTTATGTTCACAAAATTTGAGGACTAAATAAAGACAATTGAAACTTTAGAGACTAAATTGTAGCTTGCATGCAAGTTCAGAGACCAAATTAAATATTATCTCGATAAATATTAAAGGAAAACACCACATTATTTTATGAATAGACAAATTTTTTTTTTTCTCATTTGTTCCCTGTTACTCAATGTTACACTTTCCTCTCTTTCAATTAAACCCACAAGTCTAACCAACATTTTGAATAGTTTTACTAGTTCTTAAAAACCTACTAACCCAGTAGTAGAAAATCTTCAAAAAAACCCACATTTATTTTTCTATGCAAAACATCCCACTCCGAATTACTTAAAAGACTTAGTAAGCATCCCATATGTCGACTAAAATCAATTATTAAAATTAGTTATTAGTGTAAAATATATATTAGAATATAAATATATTATATACATTAAAAATTCAATCACACATATATTTATACATAAATATATTAGTAACTAATTTTAGTAACACAAATAACAATTTTGATGACTTAGCAGAATTTATACATAAGATATATGGAATTTTCAATTTCAAAACTAAATTCAACTCCAACCACCTGATTAAGGATACTATATAAAAAATAAATAGGTAATGGGCAGGGAAAACTGAAAAGTCCGAACTACTCCATTAACAGTCTTATTAGCAGGGTTTAGGGCTTAAAATATTAAACAAATAAATTTGTTGAATTTAAAATCAAGAGAATAATTATGAATATACATTAACACCGATTCAGTTTAGGGTTTAGGTAGTGTTTGTTTTGAGATATTGGGATGGAACCTGAAAAATTAGAACTCAGCATCATTTTTGTTGACCCAAAAATTGATATTAGAATTTTAGTCTCTGTCTCCAAAATTTCAATATTTCAGTACCTCTAAAAAGTGGGAACACAGGAGACGAAAATTTTTTGGGATTAAAACTGAAACTTTAATAACATTTTATACCTAAAATATTTCCATTTCAATTAATTAATTCCAACTTTACCCTTTGTGCAAATTAAATTAGCGCTTCATTCTTATTTCAGTCTCTATCTCCCATTTTATACTAAACATAATACTGAGACATATTTCAGTTTTTGTCTCTCAGTCTAGTCTCCGTCTCTGTCTCTCAATCTCTTCTCTTCTAAACGCTACCTTAAAGTATAAAGATCAAAGATTTGGATCTTCTAAAGTTTGAATTTTACTTTAGAGAGTAAAGTGTGATCTTCTACCCTTGAATAATTTCTCTTTCATATTTATTCTTGGTTTCACCTATAAAATAAATAATGAGAGATCACACTTTACTCTTTAAAGTAAAATTCAAACTTTAGAGAATTCAAATCCAAAGATCAAATAGCATAACCTTGTACATATAACCACATTAGAAAGAGTAGCTCCGTGTCTCAAAGACTTCAACTTGGATATTGGCTTGAGTCTTACAATGAAACATTCATTTTCTTGGTGCCTTTTGCCAACCCCTAATACACAACTAAGAACATGGTTTCCCTTTATTCACAGCTTTATAGGTTCTTGAGTTCATAATCATACATATAACATAAAGATCAACCAAAGTCAAATGATCCATGCCATGTTGTCATGCACATTGATTCAGTAGTACAGTACAAAGAAGTTCATGGAACAAGCAATATCTTTCCAATGTGCTGGCTGCTTTCCATGAGGCGGTGTGCCTCCGCTGCCTCAGAGAGAGGGAAGTGTTTGTAGACCACAGGCTTTACCTTTCCTTCTGCAATTGCAGGCCAAACATTCTTCTCCACTTCACTAACAATCACAGCTTTATTTTCAATGCTTCTATTTCGCAAGCCGGCCCCTGCATTCAATTCAACAAAACTCTGGTTATTGGTTGTTTACTTGTACAAAAACATCTCAAATTTTCGAAAATTCAATCTGGACTTTGGAAGAAAGCACAATAATTTGGAAACGCAGAGGAAGCATGATAACAAAAACAGATAACAGAGAGTGTGTGAAAGATGTGTTAAGCTATTTTCTATTTTCAACATCTTCCAACATGCAAGCAAAAGCATCCACAAGGAAAGGGTATAGTCCGAAATTTGCAACACCTTGTACAGTAAGACGCTTAGCAAATAAAGTGCGCAGATCTGTTTGTGTTGAAGTGCCTCCTTGAAAGCCAATGATGAAAAGCCTTCCATCAAAATTTAAGCTATCGAGATTTCTTTGATAGTAGGATGCTCCCATACAATCAAGAATAACATCCACACCTGCCACCAAAACTTCATTACATCAACGCACACACTACACAGATTATTTAACACTCAGAAATGCTGGGAAATACATCATGCTTCCTATTGATAATTAATACCTTGACCACCAGTTTCTTCCTTTACCCTTGCAACAAAGTCCTCCGTTTTGTAATTGATGCATACATCAGCTCCAATATCCTTGCAAAAAGCTAGTTTCTCCTCACTACCTGCTAAGCAAAATCTAGAATAAGATTTGGAGAACATTGCTAGGAATTCCAATCAATAAGATGGGGTAATAGAGCTTGAAAAGAAATCAATGCAACTGGAAAATATAAAAGACAACTTATTTCGGCATCTAAATTTATGCAACTTGACTATGGTTCAGTCACATGAAAGCACTACTTAATCAACCTGCAGTGACAAATACTCTTGCTCCTCGGTATTTAGCTATCTGAATTGCAAATGTGCCAATTCCACTGGAACCTCCATGAATCTGAGAATCAATACAAGAGACATTTAAAAACTGACACAATACTCATACTTTCAGAACATGGATTATCCTCCATGAATTATCAGTTGTCTCTTACCAAGAAAGTTTCTCCTTTCGACAATCGACTCATCATAAAAACAGTTGACCACACAGTGCATGACACTTCAGGAAAACTAGCAGCATCCTTTAGAGAAATCCCAGGAGGAACCGGAAGAACTTGTCCAGCTGGTACGGCAACTTTCTCAGCATATCCTCCTCCGGCAAGAAGAGCACAAACCTATGAACCACATCTCACATGTTGAGGTAATTTTCCTTCATAAATCATTGTACAGCACACTGGCAGATGCTAAAAGAGAACCTCATCCAGTGATTATAATTTCCACAAATGCATCATCCATGAGAGAGCAAAAACACAAGTAATGTTCTTCAACCGAATTCAATTCAAAGTTTCTTCCCAAAAAGAAAACAAAGATAAAGAAGCAAAAATCCAATCAATAATGAGCCTCGATCTTCTAGGCACATACACACAAAGCTTAAAAATTTGAAGACACCCAAAATTAAAGATGGGCCTTTTATCACAAACCCATTTCTCAAACCACCAAAAAGAATAAAATTTGATCACCTGGTCGCCGACTTTCCACCTGGAAACGTTTTTGCCGATGGATTCGATGGTTCCGGAACACTCAAGTCCAGGGTAAGGGCTGGCACCTTTGGGTGGAGGGTAGGAACCCTTCCTCTGTAGGGTATCAGCTCTGTTAAGTGCAGTGGCTTCAACTCTAATTAGAACTTCATCGTCTCCGATATGAGGGTCCTCCACTTCTTGGAGCTGCAGCACTTCAGGGCCACCGGGAGTGGTTATCACTACAGCCTTCATTTCTTTGTTCCACTCACAGCAATCAAAGTCAGTAGAAATTTCTTGAGGACACGGCTCTCCTCTTTCCTAGTGTAATCAGTAATCACACTACTCCAACACTCGATTAATCATTAACGTTTAAATACAAAATATACGTATAAATACATAACAACTTATTTAAGATTAATATATATCATTAAAAGCAGGCAAATAATTAAATAAATTAATTGCCAAAGCTCAAATGGCATAATCTCCCCATACTCAATTAAGAGATTGCAGGTTCGAATCTCCTATCTTTGGTAAAAAAAAAATTAAATAAATTAATTGTCCTATCGGAATCTAGGTTCTATATCAGGAGTATGTGGGAGTACGTGTTTTGCTCTCCTAACGGACTTATCCAATAAAATCAAATAATTACGTGCCAATTCAAATAACTGCCTGTACTCACTCCTGACATGAAAGAGGTACGTTATTCACTCTGAATATCATTTTTATTACTCACATTCAATTATCACATGATTAGACCCACTAAGTAACTACCTGTATCCACTCCTCACATGAAAAAAGTACGTTATTCACTCTGAATATCATTTTTATTACTCACATTCTTACTGACTTGAGTGTTAGAGTATCTTTGTGGACTGGTGACATTGATATATGTTCTTTATCTCTAATAAAAAAGAGAGAAAAAAAAAAGCCTTATCATATAAATAATGAATAGTGATTAATTATTCAGAAAAATAAATGGCTACTAATAAATCCATAACCAGCATGAAAACAAGATTACAATTTACAAGAAGTTTTGTCCAACACGATTAAAAGCCAACTCCATCAAGCACTGCATATCATTATGTTACAATGAAATATTCAACAAAGTCATGGATTTAAGGACTTTTCAACATTGTGGGCGAAGCAATATCTTGCCAATATGGATGCTACTCTCCATGAGTTTATGAGCTGCTGCGGCTTCTGATAATGGAAAATATTTATAGACAACAGGCTTCACCTTCCCAGCAGCAACTGCAGGCCACACATTCTTCTCCACCTCTCTTATTATCTCTGCCTTCTTCTCTGCACTTCTAAATCTCAACCGAGCAGCTACATCCAAATTCATCATATCAAGGGCTTACAAAGAAACACATTCAACATTCCATACAACAAAAGATGGGATGGAACTCTTTAGTACATAGATAATGGAGTCACTACAAAAATCAAGTTGATGATCTCTTCTCTAATATAATGCTAATAATCAATGATAAATCATATGGAAAGTTACAAAAGAATCAATAGAATGTTGATCAGTATAGCACGCACTATAGTGAAAAATTCTCTTCGCTAAGATAATGTCAATAATGAATGAAAAATTTGTCATACCATGAATTGTGAGGCGCCTTGTGAGCATACCATTCAGATTTACTTCTCCTATAGCTCCACCCATTATGCTAATGAGGAAAAGCCTTCCATCAATGTTTAAGCTGTCCAAGTTTCGCTGAAGGTACGATCCTCCAATATGATCCAGAATGACATCAACACCTGCAGTAATATAGGTAGAGGCAACTGATATAGAAGCTTCAGTTATTGCACAAGTCAATTTCAGAAGGTGGAAAATGATATACCTTTCCCTCCTGTTTCTTCTTTCACTCTAGCAACAAAGTCTTCTGTCTTATAATTGATGACAACATCAGCTCCCAGATCCTTACAGGCAGCTAGCTTTTCATCACTTCCTGAAATTCAATACTAAAAATGAACAAATGCATGGAAACTGAATATACCTACCATAAATCTAGTCAAGAATCAAAGTATGGGACTATGACCTGCTGTAGCGAAGACTCTTGCTCCTTGGCATTTTGCAATTTGAATTGCAAATGTGCCAATTCCACTAGCACCCCCATGAACCTGTTCATTAGGCAATGACTATCATCTAAGAGTAACATTATACAACGATGTCAAACTTTGAACAAAATATGATCTAGTTAGTTATTCACGAAGCATTTAAAAAGTTATGCATAAATAATCAAGCAGAGTGAGTTATTTACCAAGAAAGTTTCAGCAGCAGAGAGTTTACTTGTCATAAAAACAGTTGACCAAACAGTGCATGCCACCTCAGGAAGACTAGCAGCATCCTCAAGAGAGACACCAGGTGGAATAGGTAGAACTTGTGAAGCTGTAACAGCAACCTTCTCAGCATAGCCTCCACCGTCGAGAAGAGCACACACCTTCAGACAATGAATTCGCCAAAAACATAAAAATTTGATATACATCAAATTGAAGACAAACCCATAAATTCTCTATAGACAACATTTTGAAGTTGACGAAAATAGTGGGTACCTTGTCACCAATTTTCCAGCGGGTGACGTTATTCCCAACCGCTAAAATGGTGCCAGAGCATTCGTGACCTAGATAAGGGGTTTTACCACTTGGAAGCTCATACAAGCCTTTCCTTTGAAAAGTGTCAGCACGGTTCAAAGCTGAGGCGGCGACCTTTATGAGCACCTCGCCGTCGTTGATGAGAGGATCGTCAACATCGTGCAGCTGAAGCACTTCTGGGTCGCCGGGGGTGGTTATCACCACGGCCTTCATGGCTTCCACCGCAACACAACCAAGACTACGATGATGGGGAGTGGTCAAAATGGAGACTTTGCTATGAAAATGTGAGTGCAGATAAATAGCTGCGTGGCACGGTATTGAGTGTACACGAGTATGAGTCATAACTGTTGGAACTTGCAAGTTGCAACTCATAAGTCATAACAATTTGATTGTTAACTCTAGATTCGATCGAGATAAGCCTCAATGTAGTCCCTGAAGTTGCACTCAGTCTCATAGTAGTCCTGAACTTAAAAGTTCCCCATACTTATCCCTGAAGTTGCACTCTGGGACTCAAACTTGTCCTTCCGGCACATTCTGTCCACCTGGCGCTACCGAAAAGCTGAGTTGGCATCTTTCGTGACACGTGGGCATTACAATGGCAAGCTGATGTGGCAGAGTAAACTGTTACGAATCAATTTGGTCCTTCAATTCAAGTTAAAACCCTAATTCCCAATTTTAAAGCCCACGGTGCTCACTTTCTTCTCTTCTCTTTTGTTCTCTGTTCTTGTCTTCTCCATCTTTAAAGTCCGACGGTTATGGCAAACACGAGCAACGCATATGGGAGTATTCAGTTTCAATTTTTTGACTTCAGTCATATTCTTTTGACAAGTAGAAAATGTTGTCACCAGATATTTTTTGAGCACTTAGTATTTAATGTGTTTGTTCATCTGTGTTCTGGTCGTTGAGACATCCACTAGTTCTTGAAAGAAAACACAATAATCATGCTATAATTGTTTCTGGCATTGTTTATACTTGGTAGAATCTTGGGGAAGCAAAATGAATGCTCTGAAGGAACATTCTATATGAACAGAAAAATGAATATCAAGATATTTACAAATGTACAAAAGTGAAAAGAAGGAGCATTATTCACAGTCACAACAATGTGGAACAAGAATGTACTATTTACAATGTTGACAGAATCCTAAACAAGAATCTGAGACTTGGCGGCATCGCAAGAGCATTTAGCCCTGCCACTCTTGCTCAGTGCACAAGCACATGTCTCAAGAATCTCAAGGTCCTCTTCCCAGCACAACATGGCTGCTGTCACAGGATTCTTTAAGAACATCTTAGATGCAAGGAAGCCGGCTAATGTCCATGTCTGATAAAGCCGGGCCTGTTTCCCGATGAACTTAGTGCGAGTGTCATAGTATTCCGGCCATGAATCAACTGGAAGCCTTTTCTCAGCCAAAGCAACTGCATCCTCAGCAAGTTCAGTTCTCCCCATTTTGATGCATGCAAGTGTAAACTGAATGACAAAAATGAATCACATATTAAACCAAAGAGGAAAGGGTAAATAATTATGAAACGACACCATTAAACTTCCATGGTCATAATATTCCCATAAAGAAAAATTTACCTGCCAAAGAAGTGTTTTCTTCAAAGAGCAAGTAGAAATCCCTCTGTAATGGAACCCACCCCATAATTTTAATCTTTTCTAATGGTTGATTGTCTGAGAAGCAATGATGGATTACATTGAGAGTGGTGTTGACATTGTGCAAATCCAAACTATCCCTCACTAAACTTTCACATATCCTTGCTTTCATCTCTGAAAATGGTAACTGATGCTTTGCTTGGAATTCTCATTGGAAACTTGAACACTTTTGTCAAGAATGAGATTGCAGCACTTTCTGGTGTTGACTCACAGATCCAAGAGCTGCCTGATAATCTCGAAGCAATCCATGCATTGTTCCAAGATTCTACAGAGGAGCAATTCAAAAGCCATGCCATAAAGGACTGGCTGAAAAAGCTTTCCGATGCCATGCACGTGTTGGAAGATATCTTGGAAGATTGTTCAATGAAATCCAACCGACTTCAAAGTGAAGGGTGGTTAGCCCGCTTCCAACCCAAGACTATTTTGTTTCGTCATGCTATCAGCAAGAGGATGAAAGACATGGTCAAGAGGTTCCAGCGTATTGATGATGATAGGAGAAGGTTTCAGCTGCCTTTGGGAGTCAGACAGAGGCAACAAGAAGATGATGATCTGAGGCTAACTGGTTCTCACCAGATGTATGGAAGATTTTCATTTGAAGCCATCATCACGGCAATGCTTTTGTTTTTGTGCTCTCTATCCTGAAGATTTTCGAATCTCAAAGGAACAGCTAATTCATCTTTGGATGGCCAATGGACTATTTAAATCCAAAGGGCATTTGGAGGTTGAAGATGTTGGTAACCAGCAATGAGAGGAGCTGCTCCAAAGATCATTTTTTCAAGAAGTATCGATTGACAAGTATGGAAACACCACCTTCAAAGTTATGGTGAGTCTGCAAGCTTGACCAATTTGTCAAGAAGGGTCCACCATGTAAGTTACTCTGGCTTGCCCGAGTTAAATCAGAATACCTTGAAGAATATTGAGTCCTTGAGGACTTTTATTGATCTTGATCCAGCAATTAGCAATCCCCTCATTAGATATCCAGCATTGGTTTTGCGTAAAGTGCAGTTATGTAATTCTCTCCGAGCACTGCGTACAAGATCTTCTGAACTCTCAGTACTGAAAAGTTTAACACATTTGAGGTACTTGAATATTTACAATAGTTACATTACAAAGTTGCCAAAATGTGTTTCTAGGCTGCAGAAATTGCTAATTCTAAAGCTGGAACAATGCATTTTTCTTACTTCTCTGTCCAAACACATGTTGAAGTTGAAGGATCTCAGGCATCTCTTAATTGAAGGATGTTGGGCATTAGTAGAAATGCCTCCAAAAATGGGGGAGTTGAAACAACTAAAAACACCGAATATTTTTATTGTGGATTCAAAAGCCAAACATGGCTTAGCAGAGTTACATGATTTACAGCTTGGTGGAAGACTACACATTAAAGGTCTTGAGAATGTCCAGAGCGAACATGATGCTAGAGAGGCTAATTTGATGAGTAAGAAGGAGCTGAGTAAGATGGAGAAGACAAGAACAGAGAACAGAAGAGAAGAGAAGAGAGTGAGCACTGTGGGCTTCGAAATTGGGAATTAGGGTTTTAACTTGAATTGAGGGACCAAATTGATTCGGGACAGTTTACTCTGCCACATCAGCTAGCCGTTGTAATGCCCATGTGTCACGAAGGATGCCAACTCAGCTTTTCGATAGCGCCAAGTGGACAGAATGTGCCGGAAAGACAAGTCTGAGTCCCGGAGTGCAACTTCAGGGAGTGAATATGGGGAACTTTTAAGTTCAGAGACTTTTAAGTTCAGGGACTACTATGATGCTCGAGTGCAACTTCAGGGACTACATTGAGACTTATCTCGATTCGATCACTTCTTACTTCTATTACCGTAATAATCGTTAAAGAAAATGCTGAACTGTTGTCGGCTGAGTTAACACTGATCAAATAAGAAATAAAATAACAACTCCACTTTCAAGTAGCTACTTGGCTTTCTGTTCTTGTTTGTTTACTCCATATAACTTAGGTACTAACTAAAAAAAGGGCTATATCATTGGCTAAAGCAAATTAAGTTCAACAATAGTTAAAAGCCTAAGCCTTGGTATATATGACATGCAAAGCAATAATTTTCATTTCTTTAATTTTATGGACAAATTGCCAGCTTTTGTTTTTCAAAACAAATTTTTAATAACAATAGTCAGGCGATCGAGCTAGTTTTTATTTCTTCATAACCATCAACAATGAACAACCCTTCAATTTTTATTTCTTCCTACCCATGAACCATGAATAACCTCCTGGCCGAAGGACGATGTCTCGTCAAGTTTATATTGCATAACCTTTGAATGCAAATCATCAAATACCCCCTACAATTTCGGAACATATATCTCGCTCAAGGACAGAATTTTCGAGTAAAAATGCATAATGTAACCATTAATCAATGCCTAAAATTAATATGCCAATTCACCAATCATTCACTATATATATAACTAAAA
The DNA here is from genome assembly GCF_000816755.2 of Arachis ipaensis. NCBI lineage: Eukaryota > Viridiplantae > Streptophyta > Magnoliopsida > Fabales > Fabaceae > Arachis > Arachis ipaensis. Next base: position 5,121,493 of record NC_029794.2, on the reverse strand, counting down.
ATAACAAAATTTTATTTCTATATTAAAACCAGTTCTCAAAATCAATTACTATATATTTATACAAATATATGTATAATTTAATTTATTTTTAATGTATATTTTGTATCTGTATTCTACAAGATTGACTGATTTCGATATCCTAATTTGGCGTAAACAATGCATGGTGATATATAACACATGGTATAGGATGGAAAACGGATTAGAGTAGAACTCCTATCCAAATGAAGAGTTAAGAACAAACTCTCGCTTCTCAATAAGCATCTAATCATATCCTTAGAAAGACCAAAGAGGACCATTGATAAACTTCCTAACCATAGTCTGACAAAGGGAACCATCATTAACAAACAAATTTGGAAGTAAACAATGCATGTCAGAATACAAAATTTCAGCACCCTATATTATATCAGCCAGGGATAACTGTAAAATGGGTAATCTCATCACTCATAGCACTGTTTAATCAGAAATAGCATGCAGGACTTGTTACACTATCAAATCTACGATTATGGCGAACCCACGTTGCAAATACAACAGCAACAATGTCGTTCCCAAAAACTAATCAAGCAAACAAAACGAGAGCACCATACTTATTTCCACATTATATATGCCATAATCAGAACACAGCAAAGCAGAAACTAGGGTAGTAATAACTATAAGCTCAGCAGCATTGTGATAAGATTTTGATTTAAAATTAAATGCATAACAAAATTAACCCGATTGAACAATTCAGATCCAAAAATTACAAAACCTAATTTTGTTTCCTTCTATCAGTAATATAACTTCAAACAAAAAGAGAGAGATAGTGAGAAAGAGACTAAATTAATCGACGGTCTGCATGATATCTTCTGGAGCGAACTTGGTGCCCTTCTCCTTATCGGCGGCGGCACGTCCCTTAGCCTTACGGTCAAGGAGAGACTTGCGGTCCTTGTCGAGGCGAAGCTTGGTGATAACAACCTTGGAAGGGTGGATTCCGACGTTGACGGTGGAGCCGTTAACCTTCTCTCGAGTGATGCGCTCAATGTGGATCACCCATTTGCGGCGGTAAACCTGAGTGACCTTGCCCTCACGGCCCTTGTAGGTGCCACGAACAACCTGAACCTCGTCTTCCTTGCGGACCGGCATGGAGCGCACGTTGTACTTGGCGCGGAGGTCGGTGGAGAGGGGTGCGCTCATGAGCACGCGCCGCACGCTCGACGGGGCCGTGAAGTGAGCCTTGCGGCTCTTGCGGCGGCTGCTCGATACTCTTGGGTTGAACTTCATCTTCGCTGTTCTTCTCTCTCTCTCTGTCTCTCTCTCAAATTCTAGGGTTTCTTTTCTCTCTCTTTCTCCAATTTATTCACCTGTTGTTAGGGTTTCCATATTTGTTGTAGTGGGCGTGGCGCTCACGGTTCTTCACTTTGGGCTTCCAATCTATTCTATCGATCTAAATGGGCCTTGATATAAGCCCATGACTAAGAAAGCCCACATTGTCATCTTACAACCTATTGTCTTTGGACTTCGTAACATGTTAACTTGATATGCTATATAGGCCCAATTCGTTGTTCTATCGGCCCATTCACGTTTCTTATCATTGCAAACCAAAAACAAAAAGTTTCTTAATTTTTGAAGTAAAAAAAAAACTTAAATTATTTTACCAGGTTATACAATCACAAATATCTTTTTTGGCATGCGATTAATAAAAATAGTAATTATTTTTATGATATAATATTATATAATTAAATGCACATATAAAATTATTTTACATTCATAGTGTATTAAAATTAAATTCCTATTATTTATTATATATAATGAACATTTGAATAAGTTTGATGTAAAAATTTTAATTTTCTAAAATGTCCTTAGTTACACATAAAATTTTTTGTTATTTTTAAAGCATATTTCCATTAATTTTTTAATATAGAAAATATTCAATAGAAGTTGTACGTTTTTGTTTGTTGTTTTGCCTCGAATAGAAAAAAGAGAATTATAGCCATGTCCAAGCTAAAAAACCACAAACCCCTACAAATTTCATTTTAATAGCCCCTAGTTGTCTTAGTAACCTTTCAACGTTAGTACTACTCCTTTTGTTCTAAATTAATTGTCTGTTTTAGTTTTAATTTTAAGAAGTAATTAATTAAATTTTATTTACGGAATAATAATTAATTAATAATGTTTCCTCCCTTTCCCATAGCTTCCTTTTCTTACCAGACTAGTAGTAGCAAATGGTGAATGGCTTAAATGAGAATTATGAAAACAAGAACACAATGATGTTGTGAGTTTCATGCTTAAAAAGGAAAAGAACTGAAATGATTTAGCAGTAACTAGTAAGACAATTTGTTTTTGTGGTGTATGATGGTTGGGTCAACAGCAGAGAGTAGCAGGCAAGCACGTGGTTGGTAATTTCCGACAAAATTCTTAATCTTCCCACCTTTAATTTACTGTCACTTTTCCAATGTTTAGTCTCAAGTTTCAACTTCACTTTATTAATTACTGCGACTTGTATCAGATACAATGATTTTTAATACTCCTAAGTAGGAGTATATCACTTTATCGAAATTTACAATTAAACTCTTCTTATTTTTTCTATGTATGTATGTGCTTTGTATTATTACTGTATGAAAGTATTTGAGTGAGAGTGAAGAGTGGAATTGAGACTTGAAAGGTACTATACACTCTACTTATTGCTACGCTCCACTTCACCTGAAATCATTCTTGTTCATCATTCATCATTCAAGAGTAATCATTACACATTCCACACTAAAGCATCTTTTCTTCCTCTATACACCAATTTTAGAGTAATACTATAAATTTAAAGAATTATGATAGATTTATAGATTATGCAAGAAAAAAAATACAAATTAGTCCCTAAAAAATTATAATTTAAAATTTATAAACTTTTAAAAGTTACATCATTTTGTATACACGTTCTCTTTTGGTTGTATTTATTTTTGAGAACAGGATAAGATAAGACACTAAAAACAAAATATAAAATTTAGTGTTCTTGTATTCTATTTAGTAATAAAGTAGAACAAATTATAAAAATATAATTTATTTTTTTTTTTATTAAAAAATTTGAGAAGAAAAATATAATAATAAAAAATATAATTATAAAAAATTAACAAGAATAATAAAAAAAATAAAAAATAAGTTGTGTCACTTGTTAATGTCTTTGTGTCTTTCTTATCATATAGACACAAAAAACATTAATTCAGTGTCTCTAAACACAAAGTTTTTTTTCATGTCTCATCTGCCAAACACAATTTTATGTGTCTGTGTTCTTGTCTCTCATCTCCGTAAACAAACCAGCTTGTTGTCAGTTTTCATACGATCATTAAGGTAGAGTTTATTTTGAGATATTGAGATAGAGACTGACTGAGACTCAGTATCATATTTGTTGGTCTGTTACTAAAATTTCTATCTCTGTTTTCAAAATTTCAATATTTCAATACCTCTAAAAAATAGGGACACAGGGGACTAAAATTTTTAGAGATCAAGACTGAAACTTTAATAACATTTTATACCTAAAATACTCTTATTTTAATTAATTAATTTCAATTTTACCCTTTGTGCAAATTAAATTAGAGTTTCATTCTTGTTCTAATTCATGTATTTTTTGTACCAAATAGAATACTGAGATTTATTTCAATCCCTGTCTCTTAGTTTCAATCTTTTTGTCTCTGTCTCTCTACCAAACGCTACCTTATAGATTTATAAATACAATTCTATAAATTTTTAAAATTTACTTATTATTTTTTAAAAAAAAATTATAATTCTCTAGGAAAGTTTTTTTAAAAAACTTACACTTGCAGAGCTTTTCTTAGATTTATAAGCATGTTGTTTTATTTTATTTAATACTTTGTTTAGTTGGATGAAGCAAGTATTAATTAAGCATGGTGAAAATCAAAATGATTAGGAGTGGGGCACTTGCACTCGATTGATTAACAAAGTCACCTCAAATGTCAAAGTCAGACATGAATGGCGTTGATTGATGAACGGCGATTGATTAACAAAGTCACCTCTGTCTCTGCAACACATTCATTCATTCAACTCTTCAAACACATTTTCTTCCTTTTCATTATTCTTATTATTCTCATCAAAGAAAGAAAAAGTGATAAATAAGTAACAAAGCAAAGCATCATGGTTTCTCGTACCAACATCATTTTAAATAACCACACTTGGAGACTCACAATACCAAGTTCCCAAATAAAATATATATAAATAAATAAATAAATAAGAGCTTTAAAATTAGTAGCTAGCTAGTAGCTACTCCAATAACTGTTACTACTTTGGTCTGCTCAGTGCAGTGAATGAAGCAGCAGCAGCATAAGAAGAAGAAGAAGGCTGCATTCATGAGATTCGATTCTCTTTGAAGACTGAACTTGTAGCACTACTCATACCCTTATACTTGGTGGCCTGCCCATATATCAAGGTACTAACTTTCATAATATTGATTACATTGCTTCTTTCTTTAAGCTTCCTCCTGCATTATTACATTCACTACCTTGCTTTTGCTCTCACTCAAATGTTCTTCTTTCTGATTTTGGAGCCATACACTCGCAGACTATAGACTCTGGTTAAGTGGTTAGCATTATTTTATATAATTATATGTTTTATTTTAAGTCTTTTAGTCTATGTAGTAAGGTTTTGCTGTTGTTTGTTAACATTTGTAAACAGTGTTTATGCCCCTAGTGCATTTTGTACCCTCATGTGATTTTTTGATTGATAAATCACTGCAAAAATCCAAGCTTGTCCTTGTTCAAGCAAGATTTAATGAAACAAGAGTTGTCTCATCTTCCAACCTAGCTAGTCTACATAATAGTCATCATAAATTATGCGAGTGTATATGAGAAAGAGGCTGTATAATTAAGTATTTTTTGGAATGGCTTTTTGTGTATCTCAAAGGGTCTATTTTAGATTTTGGATATCTACTTAGAGAACTTGACAGTTCACTTCAGATGAGTCCAATTTGATCTGTCTCCAGTATTCTCAAATCTTTCACAAAGTATATTCCAAGTTTGTAGGCTTGTTAATCTTCAAATGCTTAAATTTCTGACTTGTGTGCTCCAAACTATGAAACTTAAGTTATCTCAGCTGTTATGTGATATGGTGATGATTTGTTTTTTTATGTTTACTTGTTCTGTTTCAGGACATTTGAGCTTTTCCCTTTGACTAATTTTTTTGGGGAAGCTGTTGTTGAAAAATCTCATTGCCAATATTTCCAGCTAGTTTGTATTGATCTTGTAAGTATGCATTCCCTTTTGAAGTGAAGTTTATGTGGTTAACTAAGTGAAGTTTGAATGTTGTTGTTTATGTGGATTAATTTACAATCTACTAGAAGATGATAGATATGATTGGTGCACCTTTTGGAGTAGATGTTGTCTGTATTTGAAATCTTCTAATTAGCAAAAAGTAGCACGCTTCACTATTCCTTTTTGACCTGTTAAAAAAGAATGATTAAGCTGATTGTAATGCTGTCTCCAACTTTTATTTTAAACTTAGACAAAACATTTTTAAATAAATTTTGAATATCATCATTGATTAATCTGGTTTAAGCATTTTCCAGATTGTTATAACTATGGAATACCAAACCAACTGTTTATCAAAGACTAGTTTTATATCACTGTCATCAATCATCAATTTCAAGATGCCATTTCTGTTTCATGCCTGAGTCAATTGAACACTTAACACTGATACTGTAGTTCTGTATATTGTGTTAATGTCTGTGTCACTGTCAACTTCATTTATTGCAATCACAACCGTTACAAAAGTTTAATCAACACATGACTGTAACCAAGTATTTACATTTTTGTCTATGAGGTTTAACTAGGAAGTTAGTAGTACAATTGTAAGACATCAAATTCATAATTCATGCATGTAAGAAACAAAAATGCCTAATGGAGTTCTATACTGTCACTTATGATGCTGTTCCTAAAATTTGTTTTTCTATGGTTAGATAATTTAGTTTGACTCATTCAATGGACGAGAGACCGGAGACAGAACTGATATCCATACCGGCGACACCAAGGGTGTCAACGCCGGAGATACTGACGCCGTCCGGGCAGAGGTCACCAAGACCAGCTTCAAAGGAAGCAAAATCATCAAATGCATGGACACCAACCTCCTTCATATCACCAAGGTTTCTGAGTCCAATAGGGACCCCAATGAAGAGAGTGCTCATAAACATGAAGGGCTACTTGGAGGAGGTTGGCCATCTCACTAAGCTCAATCCTCAAGATGCTTGGCTTCCCATCACTGAATCTCGCAATGGAAATGCTCACTATGCTGCATTCCACAACCTCAATGCTGGTGTTGGTTTCCAGGCCCTTGTTTTGCCTGTTGCTTTTGCTTATCTTGGCTGGTATGTGTTGTTACCTTACATTTTTGTGTAACATTATATTCCTGATCATAATATCTGACCCCTTCTTGTTAAGTGTGTCCAAAATCAGCTAAATGCAAAATTGCAGCACTCATCTGTAGCTGAAGTTCATTCAATTATTTTCAATGTGAATTGTTATCTCATGCATTTCTTTGTAATTGCACAAGCATGTGAAGTCTCTATATTTTCAAACTTTACTTTCACTTTTAGAAATAAAAAACTTGTCAGCTTGTAGTGTCCCTTACTAGGTTCTAGGGACCACTTGCAAAATGTCCATATTCATTCACTCTTGGGTGATTTAGTGGGGGGGCCTTGTGTTGGTCATTTTAGCATTTCCTTTTGGTACTTGCTACATAGAAAGGTAAAGAAACAATAAAAACAAAACAGACCATCATGCTTACATCCTTTCCTCATAATTTGATTAATTTCTAATACTGTTCCAGAAGCACTTTCTACATCTATACCTGTAAAAAATGATAGATAAAAAGAAAGGGAGGGAGTATAACATAGAATAATGCAGATTTAGTCCGAATTAAGCTGATTAGAATATAAAATGTCATTATGAAAGATATCTTAGAATAGTTTGATCCAAAAACATTGATTTTTTTTTTCAGGAGTTGGGGAATCCTTTCTTTAACCATAGCATATTGTTGGCAACTGTACACTTTATGGCTTTTGGTTCAGCTGCATGAAGCTGTTCCTGGGAAAAGGTACAACAGATATGTGGAGCTTGCTCAAGCAGCATTTGGTGAGTTTAATTTATTATATCACATTGTTATGTAAAGTTGCATAATTAACAATGCAAGAATGCTTTACATATAATTGATCCTCAAAAACCATGTTGGGTACTCAAACCAATTTAATTGAAGATTCATACACATGTAACAGTCCTAAAACTAGCATTGCATGATTTGAAAAGGTTTCAACCTTGCTTTTTCAGGGGAAAGATTAGGGGTGTGGCTTGCTCTCTTCCCAACTGTTTATTTATCAGCAGAAACTGCAACTGCATTGATCCTTATAGGAGGGGAAACCATGAAACTCTTCTTCCAAATAGTTTGTGGTCCAACGTGTACCTCAAATCCTTTAACCACAGTGGAGTGGTACCTGGTTTTCACTTCTCTATCCATTGTCCTGTCTCAGCTTCCAAACCTCAATTCAATTGCAGGGCTCTCACTCATAGGTGCTGTGACAGCAATCACTTACTCCACCATGGTTTGGGTTCTATCTGTGAGCCAACAAAGGCCACCCTCCATCTCTTATGAACCTTTGTCATCGCCATCATCTTCTGCATCTTTGTTTCTTGCCTTGAATGCTCTTGGAATCGTAGCATTTTCTTTCAAAGGCCACAATTTGGCACTAGAGATTCAGGTACTAATAATG